>NC_056728.1:803395675-803628175 GCF_019279795.1 Protopterus annectens | reverse complement strand
CTTCAGTAGTGTCCATAGCCTTTTATAAGCCATGATAATTGCTTCCTTCATTCAAGTTATTGCTTTCTGTCAATGACAGCAGAACTATGGCCAGACTGGGCAAAAAGGTTTACAATTCTGCTACCCTAGCATTTAGAGCTACTAATTATCAGACCATATGTCTAGGTATGTGTTGGCTCTTTTTTTCAGGGCCTGTCAACTATTTCTGATTTTCCAGACTCTGAAGATAAAACTTCTGTTCTTTACTTGCTAAGGACTTCCTCTCAAGTCATTCATCATTCTGTTAAATGTAGTTATGATGCGGCAAATGCCTGTTCTAGGGATGCTGTTTTTGGCTCTGTGTTGAGGAGATATTCTTGGCTTAGGCTTCAACCTCTACCTGATGATATTAAAGCTAAGTTGATGGATGCTCATCTGGATTCTAAACTTTTGTTTTGGCAAGCTGCTTCTGGTTCGTTTCAGTCCCTAGAGTATAAGGGTAAGGCATTACAGGAACTTAATCATGTGTTTGTTTCTCCTGTGCCTAAATTTCTGAGAAACTTCCCTGCTAAGCCTGCCCTTGTTTGTAGGCAATCATGTCCTTCTACAAAAAGTACGAAGAGTGGCAAACAGACTTCTTCTACTAAGGCTACTCAATTTATGAAGACTCTAAAGCCTTCCTTTCTGGACAAATAAGGCACTGTGTAACTATCCATCCCTTCCCAGCCATATTACTCTTTCTGTTTGCCTTTCTCTTTCTCTTTCTCTTACAGTTTGACTTCAGATCAATCAGGATTCTTGGGTTCTCTCAATCATTTGTCAAGGATACTTCATGTTGTGGAAATCTTCTTCTCCTTTTATGGGCATTCCTTAGCCTCCTCAGGAACATCTTCCCTTTTTACCAGAGGTTTTTCAAGATCTCTTGTCTCAGGGTACTATTCTAGAGGTGTCTGTATGCCAAAGGGGGAAAGGGATCTACTTCTGACTGTTTCTAGTGCCCAAAAAGGGGGCCACTTGGAGAACTATTCTACAGCTCTCTCATCTAAACACTTTTCTAAAGGTGCCTTCCTTTTGGATATTGTCCCTTCAGATTCTGTTTCCTCCCTTGCTCCCTCAGGCCTTTATGAAGTCTATGGATCTCAATGATGTTTATCTCCATATTCTGATCCACCCTCTTTTCAGGAATTGTTTGCATTTCTTTGCTGCTTCCTGGAATTTTCAGTTCTCTGCTTTGCCCTTTGGTCTTTCTACTGCCCCAAAGGTGTTCACCAAATGCCTTATTTCTGTGATTGCTTTTTGCAGACTTCAAGGAATCCAAATATATCCTTACTTGGACAACTTGTTGATTCAGGTGTCCTCTCCACAGACCCTTTTGCAAAATCTTCATTTTGCCATATCCCTTCTTCAGAGCCTGGGGTTCACTACAAATTTCATAAAATCTTCTCTGACTCCTCAGGATCATTTTTGTCTGGGTTGCAGGATTCAGAGTACCAATGCTTGCATCACTGACCCCTCCAAAAACTTTAACTCGCATTTCTTTTTTTCACACTCTTCTTCCTCCAGTTTTCGTTACCTCCAGGGAGTTTCTGAGATTTCTGGGTTTCATGGCAGCCACCATTCCAATGCTCCCTCTGGCCAAACTTCATATGAGAAAGTTTCAGTGGTTGAAGTCAGTGTGGCTTCAACATGCTCATCCCTAAAGGTATGGGAATGTGGTTGCCTTGTCAGCAGAAGGAGCACATCAATGTCAAAGAGATGAGAGCTCTTCTGATGGCTCTTTAGGCCTTTAAGTCTCTCTTTTCTCCAGGGCTTCTCAAGGTGTTCACAGACAATACCAGTGATGTGGTATATCAACAAACAGGGAGGAATGAGATCTTATCTTCTTTGCCGATTGGCACTTATGGTATGGGATCTTGCTATCAAGTGTTAAGTGAATCTTCAGGCTATTTATATCCCTTCTGGTCAGAACATTGTGGCAGACACTTTGGGCAGATCCTTAACTCAGTCCCACAAATGGATGCTTCATAAGGAGGTGTTTCTTAACATTATCCACCAGTGGAGTACTCCTCAAGTGGATATTTTTGTCTCTCCTCTGAACAGACAACTTCCTCTGTTTTGTGCTAGAATCCCAGGTCCACTGGTATGGAAGGTGGACGTCCTCTCATTCTCTTGGAAGGGGATGTTTCTTTATGCATTCCATCCCCTTCCTCTCATTGTGAAAGTTCTGTTCAAGGTTCAATAGGATGCGCCCAAAATATTGTTAGTGACTCCCTTTGTGACAACACTGGTTCCCTCTTCTACTGCATCTAGCCAGGGGCAATCATCACAAGTTATTGTATGTCCAAAAACACTAAATCCTTTAAGGTGCAAAATGAAAGACAAAAGTATATTCCACAACCGAGTTTATTTTCCAAAATGTAAAAACACAAGCCAAACCAGCGTAAAATTCATTAAGTAGATAGCCTCTATGATATTTTGGTTGCATAGGTATTATATAGTTTATATGTATACATACTTATAAGTATATGTTTTTGCCTATGCATCTGTATATATGTATATTTTTTATATACCTATTTACATGTATTTTTTATAGTTTTAGATGCACTGTTTTTATTTTTATAATTATTATTTATCTAGAAGTGACATATGTGAAGGTTTTTTATGAATATATGACTTTAATTGCAGACGAGCTATATTTTTAAGGATGCCGCCTCATTTTGTCAGGTGTCTGATATGAGACATTTTATTGGTTTTTATGATAGCAATGTGATATTTAAGTGATTTTGAATGTTGGAGTTTATTTTAAGTCTGAGCAAGCATCCAGAGAGACACAAAAGCGTTTACTTTCTTGAATAAAGAGGTTGTTCTTTTCACACATACTTGTGGATTTATTGTCATATGAATTGGCTATCTTTCTGGTTTGCTTCGATTGTCGTGGAGTATTCACCTTTCTTTCTTTTGGTTTTAATCATCACAAGTTACCTCACAGGGTGGATCTAATCACACAAGACAAGGGATCTCTTATATATCTATCCTCACCTGTACACACTTCAACTGACACTGGTTGATAGGATTTTGATTCCACTTAGAGACTATTTTTCTGAGGACATGCTGCAAGTCCTGCAGAAGGCCAGGAAACCTATGAGTTGGAAATCCTACTTATCCAAATGGAAGATGTTTTCTTTTGGTGTCTCTCTCATAACCTGGACTCATTTCCATGGATGCTCCTTTGGTTCTTTCTTATTTGTGTGAGTTGCTCAATGCTGCTTTGGCCTATTCTTCTATTACTGCCCACCTATCAGCTATCTCTGCTTGTATGACTTTTTCTCCTGCTAGATTTGAGGTGAACCAATTTCTTAAAGGCACCTTAATATCAGACCTCCCAGGAAGCCTATTCCTCCTCCCTGGGATCTTAATTTTGTTTTAGAGACGTTGAGTCTGCTGCTTCAGCTTCCTTGTAAAATTGTTCCTGAAAGACTATTCTTTTGTTAGCACTAACTTCTGTCAGACCCTTGTGGCTTGTCCTCCTTTTTTGATTTTTCATGATGACAGAGTTTCTTTGTGCACTAACCCTTTTTTATGCATATGGTGGTTAATGAGCTATCACTGAATCAGTCTATTAATATGCCTACATTTTTCCCCCTCTCCCCAAACTGACAGTGAGAGGGTGCATACTTTGGACATGCATAGGCAACTTAAGAGTTTATTTGGATATGACCAAGGCTGTCAGAAAACCTGATCAGTTATTTGTTTCTTTTCATCCTAGATCTTTGGGGCTTGCTCTATCCAAGCAGACTATTTCTTCTTGGATTTCTAAGGCTATTTACTTTTGTTACACTTTTCTTGGCAAGAGCCTTCCTTTTTCAATTTAGGCTCATTCTACAAGAGCTATAGTTTCTTCTGGTGCATTTTCAAAGGCTTAGATACTAATTCTATTCTTGAATCAGTTGCCTGGATTTCTGGGCATACCTTTACCAAACACAGCAAGATGGATATTATCTCTAGAGCTAGGGCTGGTTTTGCTAGCTCAGTTTTTTCTTGTTTTCTTA
The DNA here is from genome assembly GCF_019279795.1 of Protopterus annectens. Classification (NCBI taxonomy): domain Eukaryota; kingdom Metazoa; phylum Chordata; order Ceratodontiformes; family Protopteridae; genus Protopterus; species Protopterus annectens. The sequence continues at coordinate 803,624,147 of NC_056728.1, read as the reverse complement.
TGGGATTCTTCTGCCCCATCCTACTCCCTAGTTTCCTCTTGAGCTCTGGCACTCTTCCTACTGCAGCAGTGTATGCAAGGACACAGTACAGTTGTGTAAACTTTTACCATAATAGTAGATGTCCTTGCTTTCACTGCTGCAGTATTCGCTCCTTTCCTCTATCCTCCAAGTTCTTTATGTTCCTGGATGTACACATTACCTCTTGGGTTCCTCTTGGATTCCTTGGACTGGTGTTCCTCCTGGAGCAATCAGTTCTGTTTTTGGTAAGCCTGAATGACATCTTTATGCCCTAAATTATGCAGGGGGTGTATGGTGATGTTCGGCATACCTTTTATTTTATATTCAGAAATCTTTGGAAGACTGGCTGGATGTTAGGCTTCCACAGCAGGAAATCCCATATAGTTAAGAATACTGCAGAAGTGAAAGCAGGGACATCTACCATTATGGTAAGATTTTATACAACTGTACTTTCAGCAGCCACTATCACAACAGTAACGTCATACAGCGCATGTTCTTTGGCACTGTAGATTTGTACTCAGAAGTATTTTCCTTTTTTATTTATCAGAATCTTTGCTCAGACCAATAGGGCTATAAGAAATGTTGTCATGGTTAGACCCAGTCATTGACTGACTGTATGACACAATCAAAGGTGTAATATGAATAAATACAAGAAGGAAAAGCAGCCCTATATAAAATAAAAACACAGTCCATATTAAAACATAGTCCATTCGTAAGTCACATCATGTGAAAGATGTTTTTTAAGTCCACGCAGACAGCTTGTACCAGTGTCAACTGCTACTTTCTCTATAAATCTAGTAAAACAGACTTCCCAGACAGTTCCTTGTCATTATGACACCATCCTGCTTGTGGTCCAAGAAGGTTTTGTGCTCTAGGAAAATAAACAGTCTCTTCCTCTGAATTCTCTCAGTGGTTTTCCATTCCACCATTGTTTAATAGAAACCATTTTTAGTGAAACAGGATTATTGCAATGCCATTTAAAAAAACTGAATGGATGGCAGGGTATGTTGAAATGTGATTTGATGTTAGTGTACTCGTAAGTTTTGTGTTTTAGTTTTGCATCATGTAGTTAGATGTTTACGATTTTGTGGTAGAATTATTTTGTTGTATTCCATATTTGCAGAGAAATTATAGTTTATAACAGGAGGTATTCAGATGAGGTGTAGGGTCAGCTGTTTCCATTTTTAGCTGTTTACCTTACTCCCCATCTGTGCAGTCTTGGAGACTGCATATTTAGATATGGGGATGTGTGGTGTGGAGCTCCCTACATAAGGCTGAAGATTATATATATATTTATTTTTCTGTAATATCTCTTCAAATTTAGTTAATTAATTTATAGTGGATTCATTTATCTGACACAAATCCAGTCTATTTATTTATTTATTTTGAATTTGTTAACCAGGTTAGAGCACTGATCCCATTGGACCTATTTCATTCTCAACTTTGAGTAAATATAAAAGACACATGAAATTATATATATATATATATATACCCCGAATGACACAATGCAAAATATAGATATATTATATACAAACTGAATATCATAATTGGCTTGAGGGTATAAAAGCAACAGAAAAATTGCATTATATACAGAGTAACTGACAAAGCTCAGAAGTTTAGTTGCCATGCTGAATAAATCACAATCAAAAATAAAGTCAGAACAAAGTATGTAAAGGGAAGAAGAGTATGATGAGGTTAAGTGATATGACCAGAGAGGAAGAGTATGATGAGGTTAGGTTATATGACCAGAGAGGATGAGTATGATGAGGTTAAGTGATATGACCAGAGAGGAAGAGTATGATGAGGTTAAGTTATATGACCAAAGAGGAAGAGTATGATGAGGTTAAGTGATATGACCAGAGAGGAAGAGTATGATGAGGTTAAGTTATATGACCAGAGAGGAAGAGTATGATGAGGTTAAGTGAGATGACCAGAGAGGAAGAGTATGATGAGGTTAAGTTATATGACCAGAGAGGAAGAATATAATGAGGTTAAGTTATATGACCAGAGAAGAAGAGTATGATGAGGTTAAGTTATATGACCAGAGAGGAAGAGTATAATGAGGTTAAGTTATATGACCAGAGAGGAAGAGTATGATGAGGTTAAGTTATATGACCAGAAAGATAGCAGTTGCATTTTTCTAGTCTTGAAATATGCTTTTATTTTTGATTGGAAAATGGGGTAAGAGGAATGATTCCCAAGTAAGGAAAGGAGAAAAGTCTGAGAAAACATAGTCTGTGCAGTCAAGCCTAGTGGTCAATGATCTGTTGAAGCCCTCCATTTAGGGAGCTGTTATTTGGCCATATTATTGAAGTCCTTAGGAAACAGCCTATCTGATCCCACTACCTAACCCACCCTTAGGGCAATCAGTTCCCTCTGAAAACTGTCTGTGTCTATCTAGTCCATTAAATGCTTTGCCACAGTCATTCATATGTTCCTCCCAGTCTCTTTTAGAATCATTCATAAAGAATAGGACGACATATTTCTTTCTCAGTAGCTCTGCCTTTTCCCTGTCTTTCTTGATGTCCAATTTGCATTTGCTTAGGGCAAGGTCTGTCCATTCTTTGCATTCTTTCTGTTAGATATCTAAAAAGCACTTACTCCCTTCTTTACTTCATTTGTTAGATTCCTGCATGGCTTTGATATCCTACTGCTTGCCTTATTGTACGTTTCCCTGTCAAACTCCCCAAACTTCCTTTTTACCTCTACAATGCCCTACTTTTTGTTCTAATCACATTCCACACATTCTTTTGTAGCCACAAAGAAACTCTTCTCTTTTTATCTCTTCCTCATACCAGAGACTGTGCAGACCAACTAATAAATGTACTCACAGACATCTTCAATAACTCATTGAGTCAAGCCATTGTGCCGACATCTTTCAAATACACAAACATTATACCACTGCCAAAGAAATCACCACCTGCTAGCCTAAATGACTATTGTTCCATAGCTCTCATCTCCACTGTGATGAAATGCTTTGAGAGACTGGTCAAAGATGTAATAACATCCAAACTACCTGCAGACTTTGATCCAGTGCAGTTTGCATATGGACCCAATCGCTCCACAGGAGATGCTATTTCTTTGGCACTCCACTTATCACTGGACAACCTGGAGAACAAGAATAGCTATGTGAGGCTACTTTTCATCAATTCATTTCAGCTTTTAATATGGTCATCCCACAAAATCTGATCAGAAAGCTGGTTCAGCTGGGCATCAGCACTCCACTATGCAACTGGATTCTGGACTTTCATATAGATAGACCCCAGAAAGAATACATCAGAGAGCATCACCCTGAACATGGGAGTCCCATAGGGATGTATCCTAAGCCCCTGCTTTTCACTATAGTCTACGACTGTACTGCCAAGCACAGCTCAAACCGTATCATCAAATTTGCAGATGATGCGACAGTTGTGGGCCACATCAGAAATGATGACAAGACAGACTACAGAGAGGAGGTGAATCACTTCATAAGTCGGTATTATAGCAATAATCTTGCACTAAATGTCAACAAGACCAAAGAAATAATTGTGGACTACAGGAAGAGCAATGGGGAGCACTCTCCACTCATAATCAATGAAGAAACAGTTGGAAGAGTAAAAAGCACAAACTTTCTGGGGGTGCACATTGCAGAAGACTTGATGTGGTCAGCCAACACAAATACAATCATTAAGAAGGCGCGTCAATGGCTTCACTTCTTGCGAAGGTTGAGGAGAGCAAACCTAACATCAATGACACTCACAACCTTCTACAGGGGCACCATTGAAAGTATACTGACAAACAGCTTTACAGTATGGTGTGGAATCTGCTCTGCTTCCAAGCACCAGTCCCTCCAAAGGGTAGTGAAAGTAGCTAAAATGATTATCAGGAACTCCCTCCCATCCATACAAGACCTACACACATCCAGATGGCTCAGCAAGACAAGAAAAATAACCAGAGATAGCAGTCATCCTGCTTACAAGCTGTTCTCACATTTAACATCAGGAAGGCACTTTTGATGCATACAATGCAAAACCACGAGATTCAGAAACAGCTTCTTTCCACTAGCCATCAGGTTACTGAACTCTAGGAAGACTACTCTTCACACTGGACATTAAGGCAGTAATCCAACAATAATGAACTGTCTCTATAGTGCAATATGTAACAAGTTCTTACACACACGCAGACAGCAAAGTCAACAGTAATCAAACTGAACTGTCTAACTGTGCAATATCAATGTAGGCCTTAAGTCAATTGCTTAAGTGCAATTTTTCCAGTGAAAATAAGCTAATAACCTAGTAATGAGTAGCAATCTGTTAAATCAGTGCACTAATGCAAGTATTTATTATTGTTGTTTGACATCTGTGTCTATAGAATTTTGTGTATTGCTGTTATGTTAAATGTAGTCTATGTATTGTATGCACTTTGAGTCCGAAGAAACCTAACTTTGCTTGGTTCGCACTTGTTTGAAACAAAGTGAGAATAAAGTTTACTTTGACTTATGTTCAAGGCCCTGACTACATTATCATACATTTTTTTAATTTAATTTAATTTAATTTAAATTCATTGTTTCTTACTGATGTAAGTGGAAAGGTTCATTTCTGACCCATTTCAGCTATCACCTAGGCCATAAGTACAAGGAAAATAAAATATAGATGGACAATTCACAGTAGTCATTTAACCAGCATGTTTTTGAGAAAAAAAAGAGTCTGGAGAAAACTTGCACAGACACAAGGATAACATGCAACTTCTACACAGGTAGTGTCTGTTGTTAGCACTGAACCTGCTCCTTGGATCCATGAGGTGGAGATTTTAACCATTGAACCAAGCTCATTTATTCTATCACAATATAGTCCCCTAAAAGTCTAAAGCATTGTCTTTATCTTTTTTCCCTAAACATCTCTACTGTTACCCTCAAGGTGATGTCAATGCTGTCAGACAATGGACCTTTTCTGGAATATGTCCAACCTTCCCCTCTACCTTGGTTAGGACCATATCCTGAATTCTGTCCTTCTCCATACTATTGTACGAATATTGACTGAATCCATCATAGTAAAGGCCATGATTAACTCATATACCTTGTCTAAATTGAACTACATAATCTTTCAGTCTTCTCATAGCAGATTCAGACTTCCTATGAGTGTAAGCCACCTTCCTTGCTGGTCTGATATGCTGGATTGGATTACTAGTACTCAAGACTTCCAGTGCCCAAACTGGAAGGGAACTTACTTCTGGAAGTGATTATGTCTGCTCTTGGATGTGACAGTTTGTGTGTTCCCTGGAACTGACAGTGTCTGTCCCTGGATGTTTCTACATCTGCCCTGGATGTGACTACGTCTGTTCCCTGGATGTGACTGTGTCTGCCCCTGGATGTGACTGTGTCTCTTCCCTGGAAGTGTCTGTGTTTGTCACTGGATGTGACTGTGTCTGTTCCCTGGCTTGACTGTGTCTGTTCCCTGGATGTGACAATGTCTGCCCCTGGATGTGACAGTGTCTGCTCCTGGATGTGACTGTGTCTCTTCCTTGGATGTGACTGTGTCTGCCCATGGATGTGACTGTATCTGTTCCCTGGATTTGACTGTGTCTGTTCCCTGGATGTGATTGTTTCTGCCCCTGGATATGACTGTGTCTGTTCCATGGCTATGACATTGTCTGCCCTGGATGTGACTGTGTATCTTCCCTGGATGTGTCTGTCTGCCTCTGGTTGTGACTGTGTCTGTTCCCTGGCTTGAATGTGTCTGCCCTTGGATGTGACAGTGTCTGCCCCTGGATGTGTCTGTGTCTGCCCTGGATGTGACTGTGACTTTTCCCTCGATGTGTCCATGTCTGCCACTGGATGTGACTGTGTCTGTTCCCTGGCTTGACTTTGTCTGCCCCTGGATGTGATAAGGTCTGCCCCTGGATGTGATTGTGCCTGTTCCCTGTATGTGACTGTGTCTGCTCCTAGATGTGACTGTGTCTCTTCCCTGGATGTGCCTGTGTCTCTTCCCTGGATGCGACTGTGTCTGTTCCCTGGATTTGACTGTGTTTGTTCCCTGGATTTGACTGTGGCTGTTCACTGGATGTATCTGTGTCTGCCCTGGATGTGACTGTGACTTTTCCCTGGATGTGTCTGTGTCTGTTCTCTGGATGTGACAAGAACTGCCCCTGGATGTGACAGTGTCTGCCCCTGGATATGTCTGTGTCTGCCCTGGATGTGATTGTGCCTGTTCCCTGGATGTGACTGTGTCTGCTCCTAGATGTGACTGTGTCTCTTCCCTGGATGTGACTGTGTCTGCCCCTGGATGTGACTGTGTCTGTTCCCTGGATTTGACTGTGTCTGCTTTGGATGTGATTGTGTCTGCCCCTGGATGTGACTGTGTTCCATGGATGTGACTTTGTCTGCCCTGGATGTGACTGTGTCTCTTCCCTGGATGTGTCTGTCTGCCACTGGATGTGACTGTGTCTATTTCGTGGCTTGACTGTGTCTGCCCCTGGATGTGACTGTGACTTTTCCCTGGATGTGTCTGGGTCTGCCGCTGGATGTGACTGTGTCTGTTCCCTGGCTTGACTGTGTCTGCCCCTGGATGTGACAGTGTTTACCCCTGGATGTGTCTGTGTCTGCCCTGGATGGAATTGTGCCTGTTCCCTGGATGTGACTGTGTCTGCTCCTAGATGTGACTGTGTCTCTTCCCTGGATGTGACTGTGTCTGCCCCTGGATGTGATTGTGTCTGCCCCTGGATGTGACTGTGTTCCATGGATGTGACTTTGTCTGCCCTGGATGTGACTGTGTCTCTTCCCTGGATGTGTCTGTCTGCCGCTGGATGTGACTGTGTCTATTTCGTGGCTTGACTGTGTCTGCCCCTGGATGTGACTGTGACTTTTCCCTGGATGTGTCTGGGTCTACCGCTGGATGTGACTGTGTCTGTTCCCTGGCTTGACTGTGTCTGCCCCTGGATGTGACAGTGTTTACCCCTGGATGTGTCTGTGTCTGCCCTGGATGGAATTGTGCCTGTTCCCTGGATGTGACTGTGTCTGCTCCTAGATGTGACTGTGTCTCTTCCCTGGATGTGCCTGTGTCTCTTCCCTGGATGTGACTGTGTCTGTTCCCTGGATGTGATTATGTCTGCCCCTGGATGTGACTGTGTTCCATGGATGTGACTTTGTCTCTTCCCTGGATGTGTCTGTCTGCTGCTGGATGTGATTGTGTCTGTTCCCTGGATGTGACTGTGTCTGCCCCTGGATGTGACTGTATCTGACCCTGGATGTGACTGTGTCTCTTCCCTGGATGTGACTGTGTCTGCCACTGGATGTGACTGTGTCTGTCCTCTGGATGTGACTGTGTCTGTTCCCTGGATGTGATTGTGTCTGCCACTGGATGTGACTGTGTCTCTTCCCAGGATGTGATTGACTCTGCCCCTGGATGTGCCTGTGTCTGTTCCCTGGATGTGCCTGTGTCTGTTCCCTGGATTTGACTCTGTCTGTTCCCTGGATGTGACTGTGTCTGTTCCCTATATGTGCCTGGGTCTGACCCTGGAAGTGACTGTGTCTGTTCCTTTGATGTGCCTGTGTCTGTTCCCTGGATGTGAAAAGAATTGCCCCTCGATGTGACAGTGCCTGCCCCTGGATGTGTCTGTGTCTGCCCTGGATGTGATTGTGCCTATTCCCTGGATGTGACTGTGTCTGCTCCAAGATATGACTGTGTCTCTTCCCTGGATGTGACTGTGTCTGCCCCTGGATGTGACAGTGTCTGCCCCTGGATATGACAATGTCTGCCCCGGATGTGATTGTGTCTGTTCCCTGGATGTGTCTGTGTCTGCCCTGGATGTGATTGTGCCTATTCCATGGATGTGACTGTGTCTGCTCCTAGATATGACTGTGTCTGTTCCCTGGATTTGACTGTGTCTGTCCCTGGATGTGACAGTGTCTGCCCCTGGATATGACAGTGTCTGCCCCGGATGTGATTGTGTCTGTTCCCTGGATGTGACTGTGTCTGCCCCTGGATGTGACTGTGTCTCTTCCCAGGATGTGATTGTCTCTGCACTTGGATGTGCCTGTGCGGGTCCCTAGATATGCCTGTCTCTGTTCCCTGGATTTGACTCTTTCTGTTCCCTGGATGTGACTGTGTCTGTTCCCTGTATGTGCCTGGGTCTGCCCCTGGATGTGACTGTGTCTGTTCCCTGGATGTGCCTGTGTCTGTTCCCTGGGTGTTCCTGTGTCTGTTCCCTGGATGTGACTGTGTCTGCCCCTGGATGTGCCTGTGTCTGTTCCCTGGATGTGCCTGTGTCTGTTCCCTGGAATTGACTCTGTCTGTTCCCTGGATGTGCCTGTGTCTGCCCCTGGATGTGACCATGTCTCTTCCCTGGAAGAAACTGTGTCTGCCCCTGGATGTGACTGTGTCTGTCCCCTGGATGTGACTGTGTCTGTTCTCTGGATGTGATTGTGTCTGCCCCTGGGTGTGACTGTATCTCTTCCCAGGATGTGATTGTCTCTGCCCATGTATGTGCCTGTATCTGTTCCCTGGATGTTCCTGTGTCTGTTCCCTGGATTTGACTCTGCCTGTTCCCTGGATGTGACTGTGTCTGTTCCCTGTATGTGCCTGGGTCTGCCCCTGGAAGTGACTGTGTCCATTCCCCTGATGTGCCTGTGTCTGTTCCCTGGATGTGACAAGGTCTGCCCCTGGATGTGACAGTGTCTGTCCCTGGATGTGACTGTGTCTGCCCTGGATGTGATTGTGCCTGTTCCCTGGATATGACTGTCTCTGCTCCCAGATGTGACTGCGTCTCTTCCCTGGATGTGACTGTGTCTGCCCCTGGATATGACTGTGTCTGTTCCCTGGATTTGACTGTGTCTACCCTGGATGTGATTGTGTCTGCCCCTGGATGTGACTGTGTTCCATGGGTGTGACTTTGTCTGCCCTGGATCTGACTGTGTCCCTTCCCTGGATGTGTCTGACTGCCGCTGAATGTGACTTTGTCTGCCCCTGGCTTGAATGTGTCTGCCCTGGATGTGCTTGTGTCTGTTCCCTGGATGTGACTGTGTCTCTTCCCTGGATGTGACTGTCTCAGCCCATGGATGTGACTGTGTATGTTCCCTGGATGGGATTGTGTCTGCCCCTGGATGTGACTGTGTCTCTTCCCAGGATGTGATTGTCTCTGCCCCTAGATATGCCTGTGTCTGTTCCATGGATGTGCCTGTGTCTGTTCCCTGGATTTGACTATGTCTGTTCCCTGGATGTGACTGTGTCTGTTCCCTGTATGTGCCTGGGTCTGCCCCTGGATGTGACTGTGTTTGTTCACTGGATGTGCCTGTATCTGTTCCCTGTATTCGCCTGTGTCTGCCCCTGGATGTGCCTGTGTCTCTTTCCTGGATGTGATTTTGTATGCCCCAGATGTGACTGTCCCTATCCCCTGGATTTGACTGTGCCTGTTCCCTGAATGTGATTGTGTCTTCCTGGATGTGCCTGTGTCTGTTCCCTGTATGTGCCTGGGTCTGCCCCTGGATGTGACTGTGTTTGTTCCCTGGATGTGGCTGTGTCTGTTCCCTGGATGTGATTGTGTCTGCCCCTGAATGTGCCTGTGTCTGTTCCCTGGATGTGCCTGTGTCTGTTCCCTGGATGTGACTGTGTTTGTTCCCTGGATTTGACCTTGTCTGTTCCCTGGATTTGCTGTGTCTGCTCCCTGGATGTGATTGTGTCTACCCCACAATGTGCCTATGTCTGTTCCTTGGATGTGGCTGTGTCTGTCCCCTGGATGTGCATGTGTCTGTTCCCTGGATGTGACTGTGTTTTTTCCATGGATGTGATTGTGTCTGCCACTGGATGCAACTGTGTCTGCTCCCTGGATGTGATTGTGTCTGCCCTTGGATGTGACTGTGTCTGTTCCCTGGATGTGATTGTGTCTGCCCCTGGATGTGCCTGTGTCTGTTCCCTGGATGTGATTGTGTCTGTTCCCTGAATGTGATTGTGTCAGCCCCTGGATGTGACTGTGTCTGTCCCCTGGATTTGACTGTGTCTGTTCCCTGGATGTGATTGTGTCTGCCCCTGGATGTGCCTGTGTCTGTTCCCTGGATGTGACTGTGTCTGTCCTCTGGATGTGACTGTGTCTGTTCCCTGGATGTGATTGTGTCTGCCCCTGGATGTAACTGTGTCTGTTCCCTGGATGTGACTGTGTCTGCCCCTGGATGTGACTGCGTCTGTTCCCTGGATGTGCCTGTGTCTGTTCCTTGGATGGGCCTGTGTCTCTTCCCTGGATGTGATTGTGATTGCCCCTGGATGTGACTGTGTCTGTCCCCTGGATTTGCTGTGTCTGCTCCCTGGATGTGATTGAGTCTACCCCACAATGTGCCTGTGTCTGTTCCTTGGATGTGGCTGTGTCTGTCCCCTGGATGTGCATGTGTCTGTTCCCTGGATGCACCTGTGTCTGTTCCCTGGATGTGCCTGTGTCTATTCCCTGGATGTGACTGTGTTTTTTCCATGGATGTGATTGTGTCTGCCACTGGATTTGACTGTGTCTGTTCCCTAGATGTGATTGTGTCTGCCCCTGGATGTGCCTGTGTCTGTTCCCTAGATGTGCCTGTGTCTGTTCCCTGGATATGCCTGTGTGTATTCCTTGGATGCAACTGTGTCTGTTCCCTGGATGTGATTGTGTCTGCCCCTCGATGTGACTGTGTCTGTTCCCTGGATGTGATTGTGTCTGCCCCTGGATGTGCCTGTGTCTGTTCCATGGATATGCCTGTGTCTGTTCCGTGGATGTGCCTGTGTCTGTTCCCTGGATTTGCCTGTGTCTGTTCCCTGGATGTGACTGTGTCTGCCCCTGGATGTGACTGTGTCTGTTCCCTGGATGTGATTGTGTCTGTTCCCTGAATGTGATTGTGTCAGCCCCTGGATGTGACTGTGTCTGTCCCCTAGATTTGACTGTGTCTGTTCCCCGGATGTGATTGTGTCTGCCCCTGGATGTGCCTGTGTCTGTTCCCTGGATGTGACTGTGTCTGTCCTCTGGATGTGACTGTGTCTGTTCCCTGGATGTGATTGTGTCTGCCCCTGGATGTAACTGTGTCTGTTCCCTGGATGTGACTGTGTCTGCCCCTGGATGTGACTGCGTCTGTTCCCTGGATGTGCCTGTGTCTGTTCCCTGGATGTGACTTTGTCTGTTCCCTGTATGCGTGTGGGTCTGCCCCAGGATGTGACTGTGTCTCTTCCCTGGATGTGACTGTGTCTGTTCCCTGGATGTGCCTGTGTCTGTTTCCTGGATGTGACTGTGTCTGCCCCTGGATGTGCCTGTGTCTGTTCCCTGGATATGCCTGTGTCTGTTCCCTGGATTTTACTGTGTCTGTTCCCTGGATGTGCCTGTGTCTGTTCCCTGGATATGCCTGTGCCTGCCCCTGGATATGCCTGTGTCTGTCCATGGATGTGCCTGTGTCTCTTCCCTGGATGTGATTGTGTCTGGCCCTGGATGTGCCTGTGTCTGTTCCCTGTATTTGACTGTGTCTGTTCCCTGGATGTGCCTGTGTCTGTTCCCTGTATTTGACTGTGTCTGTTCCATGGATGTGCCTGTGTCTCTTCCCTAGATGTGATTGTGTCTACCCCTGGATGTGACTGTGTCTGTCCCCTAGATTTTACTGTGGCTGTTCCCTGGATGTTATTGTGTCTGCCCCTGGATGTGCCTGTGTCCGTTCCCTGGATATCATTGTGTCTGTCCCCTAGATGTGCCTGTGTCTGTTCCCTGGATTTGCCTGTGTCTGTTCCCTGAATTTGCCTGTGTCTGTTCTCTGGATGTGACTGTGTCTGTTTCCTGGATTTGATTGTGTCTGCCCCTGGATGTGCCTGTGTCTGTTCCCTGGATATCACTGTGTCTGTCCCCTAGATGTGCCTGTGTCTGTTCCCTGGATGTGCCTGTGTCTGTTCCCTGGATGTGACTGTGGCCGCCCCTGGATGTGCCTGTGTCTGCTTCCTGGATGTGCCTGTGGCTGTTCCCTGGATTTGACTGTGTCTGTTCCCTGGATGTGCCTGTGTCTCTTCCCTAGATGTGATTGTGTCTACCCCTGGATGTGACTGTGTCTGTCCCCTAGATTTTACTGTGGCTGTTCCCTGGATGTGATTGTGTCTGCCACTGGATGTGCCTGTGTCTGTTCCCTGGATGTGACTGTGTCCCTACTGTGGATGTGTCTGTCTGCCACTGAATGTGAATGTTTCTGCCCCTGGATTTGCCTGTGTCTGTTCCCTGGATGTGACTGTGTCCCTTCCCTGGATGTGTCTGTCTGCCCCTGGATGTGACTGTTTCTGTTCCCTCGTTGTGCCAGTGTCTGTTCCTTGGATGTGCCTTTGTCTGTTCCCTGGATGTGCCTGTGTCTGTTCCCTGGATTTGACTGTGTCTGTTCCCTGGATGTGCCTGTGTCTCTTCCCTAGATGTGATTGTGTCTACCCCTGAATGTGACTGTGTCTGTCCCCCATATTTTACTGTGGCTGTTCTCTGGATGTGATTGTGTCTGCCCCTGGATGTGCCTGTGTCTATTCCCTGGATGTGACTGTGTCTCTTCCCTGGATGTGTCTGTCTGCCGCTGAATGTGACTGTGTCTGCCCCTGGCTTGACTGTGTCTGCACCTGGATGTGTCTGTGTCTGCCCTGGATGTGATTGTGTCTGTTCCCTGGATGTGACTGTGTCTGACCCTGGATGTGACTGTGTCAGCCCCTGGATGTGACTGTGTCTGTTCCCTAGATGGGATTGTGTCTACCCCTGGATGTGACTGTGTCTCTTCTCAAGATGTGATTGTCTCTGCCCCTGGATGTGCCTGTGTTTGTTACCTGGATGTGCCTGTGTCTGTTCCCTGGATTTGACTCTGTCTGTTCCCTGGATGTGACTGTGTCTGTTCCCTGTATGTGCCTGGGTCTGCCCCTGGATGTGACTGTGTTTGTTCCCTGGATGTGCCTGTGTCTGTTCCCTGGATGTGCCTGTGTCTGTTCCCTGGATGTGATTGTGTCTGCCCCTGGATGTGCCTGTGTCTGTTCCCTGGATGTTCCTGTGTCTGTTCCCTGGATGTGACTGTGGCTGCCACTGGATGTGCCTGTGTCTGTTCCCTGGATGTGCCTGTGTCTGTTCCCTGGATGTTCCTGTGTCTCCTCCCTGGATGTGATTGTGTCTGCCCCTGGATGTGACTGTGTATGTCCCCTGGACTTGACTTTGTCTGTTCCCTGGATGTGATTGTGTCTGCCCCTGGATGTGGTTGTGTCTTTTCCTTGGATGTGGCTGTGTCTGTCCCCTGGATGTTCCTGTGTCTGTTCCCTGTATGTATTTGTGTCTGTTCCCTAGATGTATTTGTGTCTGTTCCCCAGATGTGCCTGTGTCTATTCCCTGGATGTGACTGTGTTTTTCCCCTGGATGTGATTGTGTCTGCCCCTGGATGTGATTGTGTCTGCCCCTGGATGTGCCTGTGTCTGTTCCCTGGATGTGCTTGTGTCTGTTCCCTGGATATGCCTGTGTGTATTCCCTGGATGTGACTGTGTCTGTTCCCTGGATGTGATTGTGTCTGCCCCTGGATGTGACTGTTTCTGTTCCCTGGATGTGATTGTGTCTGCCCCTGGATGTGCCTGTGTCTGTTCCATGGATGTGCCTGTGTCTGTTCCGTGGATGTGCCTGTGTCTGTTCCTTGGATTTGCCTGTGTCTGTTCCTTGGATTTGACTGTGTCTGCCCCTGGATATGACTGTGTCTGTTCTCTGGATGTGATTGTTTCTGTTCCCTGGATGTGATTGTGTCTGCCCCTGGATGTGACTGTGTCTGTTTTCTGGATTTGACTGCGTCTGTTCCCTGGATGTGATTGTGTCTGCCCCTGGATGTGCCTTTGTCTGCTCCCTGGATGTGCCTGTATCTGTTCCCAGGATGTGCCTGTGCCTGTTCTTTGGATTTGCCTGTGTCTGTTCCCTGGATTTGACTGTGTCTGCCCCTGGATATGACTGTGTCTGTTCTCTGGATGTGATTGTTTCTGTTCCCTGGATGTGATTGTGTCTGCCCCTGGATGTGACTGTGTGTGCCCCTGGATGTGGCTGTGTCTGTTCCCTGGATGTGCCTGTGTCTGTTCCCTGGATGTGACTGTGTCTCTTCCCTGGATGTGACTGTGTCTGTTCCCTGGATGTGCCCGTGTCTGCTTCCTGGATGTGACTGTGTCTGCCCCTGGATGTGCCTGTCTCTGTTCCCTGGATGTGCCTGTGTCTGTTCCCTGGATGTGCCTGTGTCTGTTCCCTGGATGTGCCTGGGTGTGTTCCCTGGATGTGCCTGTGTGTGTTCTCTGGCTTGACTGTGTCTGTTCCCTGGACATGCCTGTGTCTCTTCCCTGGATGTGCCTGTGTCTGTACCCTGGATGTGCCTGTGTGTGTTCTCTGGCTTGACTGTGTCTGTTCCCTGGACATGCCTCTGTCTTTTCCCTGGATGTGCCCGTGTCTGTTCCCTGAATGTGCCTGTTTCTGTCCCTGGATTTGACTGTGTCTTTTTGCTGGATGTGCCTGTGTCTGCCCCTGGATGTGCCTGTCTGTTCCCTGAATGTGACTGTGTCTGTTCCCTGGATGTGACTGCGTCCGTTCCCTGGATGTGCCTGTGTCTGCCCCTGGATGTGCCTGTCTGTTCCCTGAATGTGACTGTGTCTGTTCCCTGGATGTGACTGCGTCCGTTCCCTGGATGTGATTGTGTCTGCCCCTTGATGTGCCTGTGTCTGTTCCCTTACCCTCTTGTTCAATGATCTCTTATTTGATGCCCTCCTTTATGTCGCTTGTACTTGTCCTTTTCCCAATTTTCTCTATAATTCCTATGAAGCGTACTACTCCCAGGTATATCTATGTATTTTGCCTTCTTGGTATTGACTAATATTTCTGTGAAAGCAACAACAGACTTCTTCGAGTTATGCATCCTTCCTGCCCAGAATCCTTATCAAGCTGTACTATGAGTCATATATATTTATTAATGTGCAATATGATCTTCCCATTTTCCACATCTCTTCTGCCTGTTTCTTATACACTTCTTCATCTCTGACATCTGCTTTCATTTTATTTACAGCTTTGACCTTTTATAAGCATCTCTGAGCACTGCTGTCCCTCCTGAGTTAAGATCATGCTTGTCCTTGACACAAATCTGATCTTACTTTAATATGCTGGTTGCTGGCACAAGTGACCTCTCTGAGAATGCTGTTTCCAGTCTCAGATCCTGACATCTCTCTCTCTACCATTTCCCTGTCTCTGATAATGTATCACCTCAACTGTCATTTTTGACAAGTCTGGTATCTAATCACAACCTTGTCAGGATTTTGTCTCCTTGGTTACTGAGCACTTGTCATTTCACCTTAGCTTCCTTTTCCTTGTCCTCTTATTCATGGTTGCGTCTCTTACTCTCTCTTTTATCTTACTCAGTACTACTCAGTAGGCTGTACTCTTTCCATGTCCTCACTGCTACCTCCTTTCACCACTTTTCCTTTCTTTTCCTGATTCTCCCCATCTTTAGTGCATACCTCTTATCTTCCATCATCCGCAAACCTAAGCCAGACAGTTACCCCACACCCTTAGCATCTCACCCATCTCCTTCAGAAATTTCTTGTTAAATCTATGCTGTCTTTTTCATACTGTCCCCTTCTTAGGTCCTTCACTTTTTTGATTTCCCTTTTTAATATACATAGGTATCCGATTTTATTGGTGTCCAGCCAGGCATTTCAACCTCAAGTGTTATGCTTGACCTGCTGAGTATATTCCAGACATCTGACAAATAATAATTAAAAAAGTCCAAAAGCACAAAACACAAACCAGGAAGCACAAAAGTAGAAGAAGGGAGTCCAAATACACCACAAAGCAGGTATTTCCAAACACAAGTTTACTGAATCCAAATCGATTAAGCGCTTTTGTCAGCAAGTCTGACTTCATCAGAATAATGACCATAAAAACCACAAACCTTATATACCCTCCCTCAGTACAGGTAATATGACATCACATCCTTAAAATCTAATACATCACATCCTGAATGCAAAAAAACATAAAAAACTTTAGAAATATTGTTGTTGAAAAACCTGGATACTGTAAAATATACCCATAACAATACCTAAGACAAGTAACATAATATAAATCACAAAATGTGACAAAAAATGGCCCCATATCTGAACTACATATAAAATGGTCATTAAGGCCAGGGTATGAGCCAGCATTAAGTTTGATTTGCAATTTTAATTCCAAGAACTCTAAATAATCATCCAATGGCCCATCCAGAGGCCCTAAATCAGCGTGGTTAATGGCAAAAAACTAAAAAAATGAATGGGGTGTTTTTCCACATGATTGTATAGGGCATTCTTTTTGTTTTAACACTTAATGTCATAACAGTGCTCGTATACCCTTTGGTTACATACCCTTTTTGTTTTGCCTACATAGAATCCATCACACAACAATCCATCACACAAACTGCACTTAGCTATGTACACTACACTTTTTGAAAAACAAAATATTTCTTAATGGGATATATAAACCCATAGTTCTTGATGTGCAAGGAATCACCTTCCAACATGAATTAACATTGTCCACACCTACCACATTTAAAGCAGCCACCTTTTGTGTTTCCTTTCCTATGCCTTTCCAACAAAGTTTTAAAACTGGAATCTTTTTTGTAAACAATAATTGGTTTCTCTCCTAAAGTCTTAGAAACTTCTTGATTCAACATCAAAGCTGACCAGAATTATTCCAGCATATTTTTGATATCATAAAAATTAAGAGAAAAAGGCAAAACACACGCTCTAGCAAAACTATTGTTCATTATTTTGTCACTTGAATGAGAGCTATTAGTCCCACCATTATAGAATAAAATGTTGGCAATGGCACCAGTTTATCTTTTGATTTTAACCTCATTTTCAATATGTTTGACAAAACCAAAAGGGTATCTTCATTTTGTGAAGATATTATTCAACTTGTCGCATTCAGCTTGAAAATCAAGTTCATCTGACACCATTATGGCAATTCTGATGAATTCCACATTCACCAGAGCCCTTTTCTGGTGAATTGGGTGTCAGCTGTCAAAATGTAAAAGTGTGTTGGAATGGGTGGGTTTTCGATATAATTTGTAAACAAATGTTTTTTTTCTCATAGTCTTTGACAATAGTCACATCGAGGAAATTTAGTTTGTCCTTATTGGTATTTAAAGTAAAGTTAAGAAAATCAGTAGTGTTATTGATATACTGACAGAACTCCCTTAGTTTTTCCTCACCACCCTTCCATATGGGTATATTTTACAGTATCCAGGTTTTGTAACAACAATATTTCTAAAGTTTTTTATGTTTTTATGTATTCAGGGTGTGATGTATTAGATTTTGAGGATGTGATGTCATATTACCTGTGCTGGGGGAGGGTATATAAGGTTTGTGGTTTTTATGATCATTATTCTGATGAAGTCAGACTTGCTGACAAAAGCGCTTAATCAGTTTGGATTCAATAAACCTGTGTTTGAAAATAAAAATTAAGATAGGCAAATTAATAGTCATCTGTTAGTTTACTTTAAATAATACCCAAATAAGGAAGATAGAAATTATTACCTTGTAATACTTCATTCAGATTTTTTAGGCATCTCTTTTTGGTGCCTTCCTTGTCTCTACCACCTGTTGTATCTCAATGCCCCTTTTTGGTCTGCCCAGCAAAATCCTGAGGAGATTGTCGCATATTGGTTTGGTACTAACCATATGGAAGGGGTGTCTTTTTTTCTTCTTTCTCAATTAACCCCATCCTCTCTGTGCAAGGCATGCAACAATATCAGTGTAAATCATGTGCATTATGCTACTACATACATAAACATTTATGCAAATGATCTGCTTGCGTGTCCCCTTTAAAGAAAAGGGAAGCAAGTCACATCAAATTCAGTCCAGGGACAACACAAAGACTCACACAGATTAAAGTTTTTGCTTTAATCAAATTGTCAGAAGTTAAGAAATAAAATTAAAAATAAGGTGGTTTGCTACTGGGTGTTCTGCTGGCTTTTATAAAAAAAATCCTCCCTTCTGGAGTAACCAGTAGCTGTGTTGACTGCCTTCATAAGCATAGGTTTGTCTATTATATAGAACACATTTTAGCTTCAGCTGTTTTCTTTGCCTCCTTTGTGTCATTCCCATGTGCATAAATGTGCTTTAATCTTTAAATGTATTTTATACTTTTAATTTTGAAGTCTTGATGCTTTCTGTGTGATCTTCCTTCAGTTATCACTAACATGCTATGTTGACCAGAGCTTGCGGTGATAACATATGTGTGCCTCATCATGCTTTTATGCATGTGACTGCTAACATGCTACATTATCCAGTAGCATAGGAGCATTGCATTCCAGATGAATCCAGCTGAAACAAAATTCCACTGTCTGAAAAAAAGGAAGGAAAGATCGTGATGGTTGCTCACCCCGCCCCCTGCTACAGACACACACACACACACACACACACACACACACACACACACACACACACACACACACACACACACACACAGACTTTGCAGCTGATTCTTCAGGATCCAAGTTGTTAATTTAGCTTGGGTGGCAAACAGTGCAGCTGAACACCTTGATATGCCTCTGAACTGTCCCGAGTTGCACAGAATGTCCAGATTTTTGCCTCATATTTAAGATCTGTTTATATATATATATATATATATATATATATATATATATATATATATATATATATATATATATATATATATATATATATATATATATATATATATATATATATATATATATATATATATATATATATATATATATATATATATATATATATATATATATATATATATATATATATGTGTATATATATATATATATATATATATATAAATACATATCTATATATATTTATAGGTCCCCTTCAGATGGTCGAACTTTTAAAAGCTCAACTTTCATATGGCCGAGACCATATGATAGAACTTTTAAAAGCTCTGTCTGAATGGAGGTCTCCATAGAGCACGGAAATTGAAGATTACTGTTTACTGCAATGTAGTGCGATCTCACAGCTGGTATATTTAACAAGCGGGGGGGTGCAGCCCCTACATGTGGGGGTTGCAGGGGGGCTTGCTAGCACTGTTTAGTTATTTTTTTTTTGTTTATTTATATGTTTTTTCACATTTTCGAAAATTCAAATGTTCCATCATATGGTCTCGAACAATTTGGATGCTTGATTATGTGAAGTAGACCCATATATATATATATATATATATATATATATATATATATATATATATATATATATATATATATGGGTTCACTTTATAATTTTGAAATACTGAAATACCGAAGTTTATTTTGAAATCATAAAGTCGAAACCTCAAAATCACGAAAGTGCATAATCGCAAATTCAAATATCTTGAATTTGCAGTTATGGATTACGGTATGTGGCGGGCGGTGTTGGGAGTGTGTCATGTATGGATGTAGGTGCAAATGAAGGTAAGTGAGCGTTTTGTAAGGGTTTTGTGTGGGAGTTTGAGTGTGTCTGAATGTGTGTAAGTGTTGGATGTGTTGATGTATATATATGTGTGATGTTTGTGTGTGTGCGAGGGACTGTGAAATGTGTGGGTGTGTGTTTCCTTTTTGTGTCTGTTTGTGCAATCTCGGAGTTAGTATATTTAAGTAGGGGGATGTGGGGGGCTTGCCCCCCTGCTTACATGTAGTGTAGGTTTGTTTGTTTGTGTTTTTGTGTTTGTATGTGTTTTGTTTGTTGCAGCGTGGGTTGGACGATGTATGTGTTGTGTGGTGTATGGTGTGTATGTGTTCGTGATTGTGTGTTTCATGATTGTATGCTGTCGGGATTATGAACGTTCGACTTTATTATTTTGAAATACTGAAATTCAGTATTTCAGTATTTCGAAATTATAAAGTGAATCCATATAAATATATATATATATATATATATACACACACACACACACACACACACACACACACACACACACACATATATATATATATATATATATATATATATATATATATATATATACTTTTTTTTTTTTTGGTTTTCTGCTAAATCATTGAGGACTTGGGTGGATTGAAGTCACTAAATACTGACACACGTATGTATCACTGTATTCTAAAGTGAAACCTATTATTGCAACAACCTTCTAAGTTTATAAGAGCAGCATTAAAATTACTCCCTGATTTTGGACATTTGTCCCCCATTATTTCAGACTTTGTCCAGATTTTATGGGCTTAGAGGTTGAGATGTGTGCACCTTGCCTTTGTTCAGATGAAACAGATACAGCTTTCCTTTGGCTAAATTGTTTATTGACTTTACTTGAGATTACAAAATGCACCATACATTAATACAATTACGGTATTAATGATTTAACAGTAAGTGCAAACTTTGTGAGGAACATGAAAATAATTTAATAAAATGAAATGAATATGAAATAAATTTGTGAATTGAAATTCAAATCACTGTTTCGTAGGTTTATACTAAATTTCTGGCCTAAATGGTCATCAGAAAATTTAGTGATGTCACCCAACTGATGAAAGTCAACTGATTCCCCTAGAAAGTGAACTATTTATTTCATATTTCTAGCCCTAGTTAATGATACCCCTTTAGATTTTCAAGCCTTGGATTTGAAGGCAGCATTGCAATTGCCTTTTGTTATATGAAAGGGCAATCTGATCCAGAAGCAATACAGTTAAGTGCCTGTTGTGTCAGCAAGAATTATTAATGTGGGGTGAAAGTTTCGGTCTAAGGACTTGGGATTATTAATACTGCTGGTTTTCTGGAAGGGAAGTAGATGGAAAACAGTGGGGACACCCAAGTCACGAAATGGTAAGTACGGACCTCCTGCAGAAGTCCATGCGAAACAAAGTACAGGAAGAAGTCTTTCAGTTTAATTTGGGTTACATATGCCTTTAACTCTATCTATGAAGACTTTCAAGTAAATAAACTCACACTATCAGTATGCTTTTTTTTCACATTGTCAATGACATTTTCTAATTTAAGCCAAAACTTATTATTAACAGTATTATGATTAGAGCTTAAATCTAATTGTAGTACTTAATGCACCATAAATGGAATCAAACCATGGAGGAAGGACAGTCTTGACTAATTTCCTAGTAAAACATCTCATTCCTGTGGGAAGGATACAAGATGAAACAGCTAACCACCTCACCAGACTTAAGTGCATATACTTAAAATGGCAGCTTATATGAAAACTTAGAACCAAAATGCACAGAACTGTGACATGATAAAACAACATTTCACATTTAAATGTGTTGCACTACTCTGATACCCATGGCATCTCAATGTATTTGTAACAAGTAGAACTTACTACATGTTTTGTCACAGATGTGCATGCTGTCATTTCTATCCTCATACTGACTAACAAACTGCAGGCATCCTGACTAACAAATGCTTTATCTGCAGCCAAATATCGTCTAAGCATAAATCTCTCTGAAGGCAGCTCTTACGTATAAAATGCATGCCGTATGATTCTTATTGTCTTTGCACTGTACCATTCGTATAGAAATATGGTTACTAGATCGACAGAGTCAGACATTTGAGTATTATGGTATAAGTTCTATGTTATTAACCGTACACCTATTTGCATCTTGTACTCAGTGGAAGTAGTTATTGGTGCATTCCATAATAATTTAGTTGACCATGTGACTCCTGAATGGTTTGTTAAGCTCAAAACTCACCAGCTACTGACTGCCTTATGCCAAAATGATAACTATCTTGTTACATCATCATGCATAGTACACACTGCATGGACCATTCACTCATTAGCACTCATAGCAGCGATTTCTAAATGATGGGCCTTCACAGACAACTGTAGTGCTTCACAATGCTGCCTAGTTATTCTGTTTGCAGCTTAATACCACCTCTAGAGCACCATTAAATGTTAAATGTGTAATCAATCTCAACTTAAGACAAAGTCTGGCATTATTCATCCATATCATTAAATCACACAGGTAGTGCTTTAAAATATCAGTCACAAGATGAAGCACTCAGTTAATACAAAATAAGTTGTTGAAATAAATGGATCCCCTTATAGCAGATGAGTTTTAGGAACAAGTCAGGCCAAGAAAACTGCAGTGGTGTTTGATGTTGATTATGCCCTCTTACTACAGTTTAATGTTATTTGAGTCATATCTCATGAGGGATCTAGGACGTTTAACGGACTAGTTCAGCAAAGCACAGGCTGTTTATTGAACGTAAGTGCTTTCGGCTAAGATATTCCTCAGCCTTCTTCAGACAAAAACGTTTTTGTCTGAAGAAGGCTGAGGAATATCTTAGCCGAAAGTGCTTACATTCAATAAACATCCCGTGCTTTGCTGAACTAGTCCGTTTATCACTTTTTGGAGTTTTCGTGGTTTTCATATTTTTCAGTGTATTTTGCGGATCTAGGACGTTTGCTCGACTGAGAAAACGTCCGAATCCATAAAACCCAAACACACTTTAACGAAAGCGCTTTTATCAAAAAGCACTTTCGTTAAAGCGTGTGAAAAAAAAAAACACTTCATTTACATTTTAGTAGGGGGGCTTCACCCCTTGGACCCGCCATGTGGGGGGCTGTGCCCCCCACACACCCCTACTTTAATATTCTCCCTCCGAGACCACACTACAGTGGGGAAAAGTGAAATTTCCCTTACCTGCACCGTAGTACAGCTTCGGCGACAGTCATACTTACGCAAAAGTGCTGCTTCGGTGAATAGCACTTTTGCGTAAGTATGCCCAGCTGTTTGGATTTCGGTCATTTGCTCAGTCGAGCAAACGTCCTAGACACCTCATGAGACATATGTCAAAAGACTTAAACGATGACAAGTGCATGCAACTTCTTGCTGTTTATTGGTTTACAGATGCCTTTTGTCATTGTCAGTAAAACAGACTAGCAATGCATTAAGTTACAAGTTAAAGCATCGTGTGACATATATGGAATTCAATGGATTAAACACAGGCCATATGAAATATGGGGCCCAATTCAAAAAGAGTGCTCCCTTACACCGACAGCAGGTCTTTTGGAATATACCCCCTGCATACATCTCAACTGTACAAATTTTCGCAGAATGTCCAGCTTTTTGCCTCATATTTGTGGTGCGTTTTTCTGTGTTTTTGTGGTTTTCTGGCAAATTAGTGGCAAATCATTGAAGACTGAAGGTCAAAAATAATGACATACATTTAAGTTTCATACTTCATACCCTTCAGAAAATTCATGCTAAAGCAAAACCTGTTATTCTATCACCCTTCTAAGTTTGTAACAGCAGTATTAAAAAAAATGTCCCTATTTTTGGGCCTTTGTCCCACTTTTATTAATGGCTTTGTCCAGATTTATTGCTGTAACAAGTAGAGAGGTATGACCCCCACCCCCTCAAGTTTAAGTCTGTTTCCACTGAGAACAAGTCTTTCAGAATAAGAGCAGACTTACACTGAGACTTAACTCTTTTGGAATCTGGCCCATGGATTGCCTGAAATGCAAAAGAAATGGGGAACATATTTATATCTTTGAATTTATTTATTTATTTAGTTTTTTGCTTACTGCTTTTGTTTATCTGGAAAGTCTGGTTGACCATGAAGCCCATTTTCAGCGGAGGCCCAGAAAAAAATGGTTCATCACAAAAATTGAAAGGGAAAAAAAAAAAAATCACATGGACATTGAAAAAATTAAACTCAAGTTATAAACGTTTTCCTGACAGTTCTTAGTTTACAGCAGTGAATTTTCTGTAATGTAGTTTAATAACACCGGGATTTCAAATAATCATGAAACAAAAATGCTGCTTTTAGTTCCCTAAACTTCTTATACTCTGTCCTCTCTACCATTCAGAACATGCATGGATTTCTTCCTTTTTTAGGGTTTCTATTAAATGTCTCCTCACCCCCAGATAGCTCACATTAACAATAATGCAGCATTATATGATAAAAAATACACTGCTCTCTTCAGCTAACTGGTTTTCTTCATATCCTGGATCTTGGAATTCAAAATCTGCTTGTCTTTTCCTTTGCCAGTGCCTCTTCCTAACTTTCCTTTTCTCTTTTATAGGTTCATAGGCTGGTACTAGGCTATCGGCCCAGGGCCTATACAAGCCTAGCCATAACAATTCCCTGGCTATTTCTTCCCACACTATTTACTTCCCTGCACCCCTGTCTAGCAGGGCAACTGACGTGATCCCCGGGGTGAATTTCCTTTCTCCCATCCAATCGTCAAGATTCCTTTTGAAGAGGGCCAAAGAGGCACTCTGCTTGACATGTATGGGCAGTCTATTCCAGAGTCTGGGGAGTCTCTGGGTCAGGAACTTATCCCTCCAGCATGTTTTGTTTATTGTGATGACAAGGTTTAGATCCCTGGAGTGTGTGGCTCTGAGGGATTGGGATTTCTTTAAGTGTAGCATATCCAACAGCTCTGGGATTGACATGGCGTTGTATGTTAAGCAGAGATCGCCTCTGAGTGGATGATATGCGACAGAGTATAGCTGGGGTTTTTTAAGGTGGTCAGCATAGGGCATCTGCTTTAGGCCTGTGATTCTTTTAGTGAGGCATTTCTATGGCCTTTCCAGTTGTTGCAGATGTCTTGAGAGGTACATACCAAATGGGGCATTGTATTCTATAATGGGTCTACTGATGGATGAGTACAGTGAGACAATGACCTCCATTTTTCTGGATGAAAAGCCCTTAGTGATGAGGTGTGCCACATAGAAGGATTCCCTGACTGTTGTGGTGATGTGGTTATTGAAGGTGAGACCACTCTCCACCTGTATCCCTAAGTCTCTTATCACACTTTTGGTGTTTAGTGTACTGCCATTTATGTGGTAATTCATGGGTACATGTTTTTTCCCAAAGGGGATAACTATACATTTCTTGGCATTGAGCTTGAGCCCATGGCTCTGGCATGAAGCATCTGCTCCTGTAAGGCCATTTTATAGAGTATCCACATCATTTGGGGATTCAATAATGGCTCCAGGTTTGCAGTCATCTGCGAACTGTGTTAGCCAGAGTCTCTTAGTGTTGTCCTGTACTTCAGAGAAGTAGATGCCAAACAAGAGCTGTCCCAGGACTTAACCCTGAGGTACTGCACTTGTCACTTGTCTGGAGCTGGATTTGGAGTTGGCTGCTTTTACAGTGTGGGTTCTGTCAGTACGCCGGTTGGTAACTCATCGAGTGACATAGGGATTAATACCCAGCTTAGTAAGTCTATGATTCCAGAGTGGGTGATGGTGTCAAAGGCCTTGGCGAGGTCCAGATAGGCTGTGTGGACCACCTTACCCTCGTCCATGGCTCTGGAAACTTATTCGAAGAAGTCAATCCGGTTCAGGAGACAAGATCGGCTCTTCACAAACCCAAACTGGGTGGGGTCCAGTTTGAAGGTTGCCGATGTCTTTGTTTATAAGTTCCATGATAATACGTTCCATGGCCTTGCAGATCAGGCTCATCAGACTGATGGGGTGGTAGTTCCTGGGATCCAAGATGGATCCCCCCTTGTGGAGTGGGATAACTGTAGCTGTGCACCACTCAGTGGGCATGAAGCCTGAGGTGAGGCTATGATTAAACATGACACTTAGGTCAGGTGCCAGTTCATTTTTCAATGTTATTTCATCATAGTCCTTCCCAGTATCAACAAAGCTGCATTATCTCTTCTTCATTTCAGCTCACAATACCTGCTCTAACTTTAAAACTGAACATTTCACAAGATACGGTATATTTTAATCATTGCTACCTTGTTTAAAGACCTGCCTAGGCTTCCAGTAAACTGTTAATTACTCTTTTTGCCCCATTTGTGTTTAGTGTAATTTGTAAATGCCTCCCTTCCTTTTTCTAATTGTGAGATGTTTGTGACAAATTTTTATTTCCTTTAAGTGGAGTATAGAACATCTCTTTGAAGTCTATTTATAAAAACTCTTTGAATGTAGAAATCAGATTTTTGTGGGTGCAAAGTCCCAAACACATTCATGCAATACTTCACTGTTTGTACCTCTTTATTTAATTAGCACTTGAAGTCAGAATAGAGGGCTCTTTGACATGCAGGGATGTAACTCTGGCTAAGACCAAGATGGTGTCTGATTAAACTAAATGGTGCAGGCACTGAAAGAGGCTGCAGGGGAGGGCAGGTGTGAATGCAGGATGCTTACTCAGTTTGGGGGAGGCAGTTGGTTTGGTGCTTGGCATTAGTGATACATAGTGCAGGTCATGTTTACCAGAAGCAGTATATTGGGTGGGGATTTGCAATTGCCCCTGTCAAACTGGATGTGTACATTAGATTTCATGGTGTGTACCCGAGAGTACATATACACTTATGGGGGACAGTGTAGCAGCTGTTGCTTAAGAGGATAGGAATTCATATCAGCCATCTGGCAGTTGATGTAGGTTATAAACAGAAAAATTAGCCAAATCAATAAGTGGAAGATAGCCACACCATATTCAGCTTTCACTCAGGAAATGACAAGAGTTTGACTCTTGCATTGTAAAAGATCATTAAGGATGAAAGGGAATTAATAAATAAGGATTCCATGTGCAGTAACTGATAACCGACAGAGTATGTCTGTTACACTTCATTATGTTCCAATATTTTACTTTTGTTTTAGTTTTGAAGATGCAGGTTAGGGTTTTGTCTCATATCTATCTATCTATCTATCTATCTATCTATCTATCTATCTATCTATCTATCTATCTATCTATCTATATATCTATCTATCTATCTATCTATCTATCTATCTACATATCTTATATACTACAGCTAGACTTTTAGGTGGAGTTATTGTATCTTGTATCTCATGGATAGTAACTTCCAGTCATGGATTTTGTATCTGCTTTTTTTGTCCTGCTTCACAGCCAGGTCTCTTTATCATGTACTTCTCATTCTATAACTCGAAGTAATCTTTCATTTGTTTGAACGTTTTGGGGCAGAATATAACATATGGCTTTGTTGCAACATCACTTAACCACTGTACACTATCTCTGTGACATAGACCCTGATCTAGTTCTGGATTCCATGAAGATACCAAGCAGATTTATTTAAAGTATTACAGCATTAGACTCCCATGCCCAAAGACTGTAATTTAATGCATGTAAAATAAAGTTCATCTTCAGAGATTTTGATCTCTTACATATTTTGATCTCTTACTACTATTTTCTGAGTTGTTCTTCACATCAGTCCTATTACCAGTGTTTGCTTTTTTCTGTCTGTATTCTGATTTGTAGTAATGGTTCCACACCAGTGAATACTGGAATGCAAGTAAGAATGATTCTATAAACTAACCTTTACCTGTAGTTATTTCAACTTGCAGTCTTTTTTCTTTGATCCAGAGATACCCTCCTTAATGTTTCCTTTTTTTTCTGTAATGCGCTTTTGTAGGTGTTCGGTTACCCTCTGACAGATTCTCTTCGACTTTGCACGGCTTCTGCTTTACAGATTCTGATCATTATTCCAGGCTCCTTCAACAGCCTCATTTATTTCACAGTGCATCAGATACCATGACAAGAGTGGAAAGAAATACATTCCATATCAGAATTCATCACAATACAAGGACGTAAGCGAAACATAATGAAATGAGCCGTCAGTATTAATCTCATGTTATTGACACGGCACTATCCTAAAAAGCCAGAAGTTCAGAACTTGAGAGGGCAGACACTGCACTTATCTCCATGCCTTGCCATATTACGGCTGCATCCTAATGACTTTTGTGGTTTGTTCTGAATGTGTGGAGAACTGCTCTTCACATATGCTTGACAAAAATGTGTTTAATTTCTCTGAGAAGCTGAGACTCTTTAAAGCAGTGCTTAGCAGATGTGCATGTTTAATTTCCTTACTTAAGTGGATCATGAGTCCCCTAGAGGCATAATATAAATTTGTGGAACATGGTGAGAGAGCTTTTCATCAGGCAGACTTTACATGCTGAATTAAAATAGTAAAAAAATACCAAAAAATCATATTTTTCACAAAGCCTGAAATCTCTTTATGTATGCTTAGGTTTGGCTTGCAAATGTTAGTAGACAATGGGCCAATGGAATTACGACTGATCAAGGGAAAAAATAAAATAATTTGTGTATTAGTTAAATTTGGAAGGTCTGCCATTTAAACGTGATGTGCAGAATTACAAGCCAGATGTGCTTCTTTGAGAATACAGAGCTATAATAACAAACAATAAAGACATAAGTCACTTTCAGGGCTGCAAGTGACAACATGTTTCATATCCTTTACTACTAAACTCTAATACTCATACTGATGGGTAAGTACTTAAGTGATATTAAGACATTTGCAACATGATGCTATCCTTTTCAGTATTCCCATATTACACTGGCCAACGTTTCACATTTGCATTTGCAGAACAAGGTTTTCCACTGGAATGACAGTTTTCTCGTATCCAGACACTTGCCTCTCTCAATCTCTAGGCTGTAAACTTTCTTGGGTACCTGGCTGTACCTTTTTTCTCATGTCGCTGGTGAATATATATCTATATATATATATATATATATATATATATATATATATATATATATATATATATAAATAACTATATATATATATATATATATATATATATATGTATATATAGATATATATAGATATAGATATTATTATACATAGATGCATATGTATATGTCTATATATATATATATATATATATATATATATATATACATATATATATATATGTATATATATATATATATATATATATATATATATATATATATATATATATATATATATATATATATATATATATATATATGTATATATATATATATATATATATATATATATATATATATATATATATATATGAAGGTCACAGATGCCTTCTTGTTCGGCATCTACTTTTC
The DNA here is from genome assembly GCF_019279795.1 of Protopterus annectens. Lineage (NCBI taxonomy): Eukaryota > Metazoa > Chordata > Ceratodontiformes > Protopteridae > Protopterus > Protopterus annectens. The sequence continues at coordinate 803,595,396 of NC_056728.1, read as the reverse complement.
AGAAGTGCAGGCAAACATAGGAGGATTGTGGCTGACAAAGTTTGCAGATGACTGCAAACTACGCGCCATAGTTGAAAATCCATCAGACACAGATATCCTTCAGAGTGGTCTCATAGAAACGGATAACTGGTGCCAGAGCCATGGCCTTAAGCTAAACGCCAAAAAATGTATAGTCATACCCTTTGGTAAAAACAAGGTAACCCCAAGTTACCACATAGGTGGCAATCCATTAAGCACAGAAGAGGTTATCAGGGACCTGGGGACCCAAGTTGACAGTAACCTTTCTTTTGACACTCACATTGCCAAAGTGGTTAGGAGGACCTTCTACATTGCCCACCTGATTATGAAGGGATTCACATCCAGATCAAGGGAGGTCATTGTTCCCCTGTACACTTCACTTATCAGACCAATGATTGAGTACAATGCCCCTTTCGGAATGTATCTTACCCGACACCTGCAGCAATTGGAAAGACCCCAAAAGTTCCTCACCAAAAGGATAAAGGGGCTCAAAAATATGCCATATGCTGCCCGACTGAAGAAACTCCAGCTCTATTCAGTCGCATACCGTCTGCTCAGAGGTGACCTGTGCCTGACATACAAGGCCATGTCCAACCCGGAATTAATGGACATGCTCCACCTCAAAAAATCCAAATCCACCAGAGCCACAAGAGCAAGAGACTTAAACCTCAACACGGATATAAATAGGACGTGCTGGAGTGACAGATCCATCACCCAGAGACTCCCTATGTGGTGGAACAGAATCCCGGTCCATGTGAGACAGAGCACCTCGCTGGCTCTGTTCAAGAGGAATCTTGACCAGTGGATGGGAGATCGTAGGTTTACCCCGGGGATCATCTCTGTATCACTGCTGGACAGAGGCACAGCAAACTAATGGGTATAGTATTCTTCAACCTAAGGGGTGGTGAAAGCCACACAACTCTGGCTAGGCTTATAAATGCCCTAGGGCAGATAGCCTAGTATGAACCTATGAACCTATGAACAGTAGAGGGGATTCTGACATGCCAAGACACATCACAGTAGAGGGATTCTGGCATGCCAAGGCAGGCCAAAATAGAAGAGCAATGAGAACCCTGCAACAAAATATGTTTTTAAAAGTCAGTAATTATTATAATTTTTGTCAGGGCATAAATGATAGTGGTGAAAAAGGCCAGGCAACAGCTTGCTTCACAACTGTATTACTGTATTTAGTTAATCTATTAAAGCTCTAATATGAATTTAACATCAATCAGTGAGTGTAGGATTTTGTCCTGAATGATAAATGCAGGAAAGATGTGCATGTCTGGTTGCAAGTAGTACAAAACAATATGCATAACTGTCAGTCATTAAATAAAATATTCACATCATCCTATTTCCCTTTTAGATGCTCATGGCTGTCCCCATTCCAAAGACACCAGACATTTGTTGTATTCCATGCCTTGACTGTTTCTTCATAAGCTTTCTCATTTGCTGACCTTATTCCAAAATGCATCATTGCATTCAGTTCAGTGTTTTTGATAAGACTCAGACACATTCGATATCTATGATTGCTGCTAGAGCTTATCTCTGCAGCTGATTTACTCATGAGTATGTCATATCACTCATGAAAAACTCTGTGTCACACTGTGATGAATGGGTAAATCAGAGAACTTGTCAGTTCTCATTCACAAATTTACACTATTCAAGACAAAATAGTTCATACGGGACATAGAGAAACTGAATGCTTTGTAACTGGTAAAGGAACATGACAAAGCTATATATCTTTCCCATACCTGATTAATTTATATGCAGAACAAAGTGTGAGAGGGCTACATTTGTACAAAGAAAATCAAGTTATTACAAATGTTAAGAACTAGCAGCAATCTTTGCTGTGCTGATTTTACCACATTATTGGCTGAAAGATGCCAGGGCTAGGCTTGTAAAGGCTTCAGGGTCATTAGCCTAGTACACACCTATGAACCTATTATCTGAAATATGTGTTTGTTAAGTGTAGAATAATAGATGTGTTTACCTTTAAAAAGAATTTCTAAGACATGAACGTGCAGCATAAATAGCAGGCATGTGCTATCTTCAGTGCCTTTTTGTGAGTACAGCCAGAGTGTGAACATCTATGTATGAGATACCTAGTTTGTATATATGTTTGTGTTTGTATATAATAAAGCTGCATGAACAGAACCCACAATGTTCATCTACTTCATCCCGACTAGACAAGCAACCTGGTGTCAGAACCAGGATTCCAGAGACTGGTTTTCAGAGCCACAAGATGCAGAGTTAACAGTGAAAGCAAACTAACTATCACAAGGGATAAGAAACTAAGAGTAGTGCTACTCAACGCCAGAAGTCTAAACCTCAAGATGCATGCACTCAAAACATGGAGAACATCGATATCTGTGCAGTAACAGAAACCTGGTTCAAGGCTCCCGAGAGCACCCCAGCACTACCAGGTTATACCTCATACCATGCTTTTCGGCCTCAAAATTTGGACCGAACCACAAAAAGAGTATCAATATTCATCAAAGATACCCACACCTCCAGTTTGGTGGCACAGCACAAAGCATCAGAGACTATCCATGTGCAACTAACAGTGGGTAAAACTGCCTTCCAGTTTATAGCCTGCTACAGACCACCCTCCCAAACCCAGGAACCCCACTCGACCTTCCTGAGAACACTGGAAGATATGAAGGTCTCTCCAAACACCATTATATTGGGCGACTTCAACTACCCAAACATTGACTGGGAGCATTACTATAGCTCTAACACCCTAGCCCAAAGGTTCCCAGAATTTATAAACTCAAATGCTATGGAACAACTTGTTACCACTCCCACAAGAGGGGAAAACATACTGGACCTGATCATCACCAACATGAGGACTCTATGCTCCAAACCAGAAGTGTATCCCTCACTGGTAAGATCAGACCATAAACTAATCTCACTGGATATTCACATCCCCACCCCCTGCCCAGAAAACCACAGTGAAAAACTTCTCTAAAGCAAATTTCACACTCCTCAAAACTGAGGTGGAATCCTTCAAAGCCCCCGGGCCTGTGGAAAATATGGCCCAGACCGCAGAATCCTTTATAAATGCATTCTATGAACACCTTCAGGAATGCATGGATCATGCAATCCCAAATAAAACCAAGACCCAATCCTCCAAGGGCAGACGTCCTGTCTGGTGGACCCCAGCCATAAACAAACTATACAATAGAAGGAGGAAGCTACTACATGATAGAGCAAAATCCCAAAAAGGGAAGGCATCTCTGATCAGTATTAGCAAAAAACTACGGGCACTCATAAAATAGTCTAAGGCCAGCTTCGATAGAAAAATTGCACAGGACACTAAGGATAATCACAAGGCTTTCTTTAGTTATGTTAGGAACCTGGGTGGGAATTCCCAGATATGCTCAGAATTAGTCCAAAATGACAAAAATACACCAAACCCACAGACATTGCCAACATCCTAGCTGACAGGTTCAGCACAAACTCCCCCCCCTCCCCAACAAAAGGGCAAATATGTATCCCAGCAGAGTACTGCCCCCCTGACATCTCAGATGCTCAGGTAAAAGCCACCCTCTCCAAAGCAAAAAACACAGCATCAATGGGACCAGACGGTGTCCCGGGCTGCGTCCTACATGAACTCCAAGAAGAGCTAAACCCAAACATAAAACTACTGTTCAATCTCAGCCTTACTACAGGTTATGTACCCAAAGAGTGGCGTACAGCAACAGTGGTCCCTCTCCACAAAAGTGGTGCCTCAACGGATCCTGGAAACTATAGCCCCATAAGCCTGACTAGCTTGGTCTGCAAAGCTATGGAAAGGATCATCATGGACCTCATAAATAAAGATATTGGAGACCTACAGACACTGGATCCTACCCAGTTCAGCTTTGTTAAGGGCAGATCCTGCCTCTTCAACCTGGTTGATTTCTTTGAAACAGTCACCAAGGCCATTGACGAGGGGAAGGTGGTCCACACAGCCTACCTGGACCTCGCAAAAGCCTTCGATACAATACCCCACTCGGGCATTATAGATAAGTTCATCAGCTTAAATATAAACCCCTATGTCACTAGATGGGTTGCAAACTGGCTCAAGGACAGAACCCACATGGTTAGAATTGCTGGAGCCATGTCAGACTCCAAACCAGTTACAAGTGGCATCCCACAAGGCTCAGTCCTGGGACCTCTCTTGTTCGGTATATATTTCTTGAAGTTACAGGCCAACACGGAAGGACTGTGGCTGACCAAGTTCGCAGATGACTGCAAACTGGGCGCCATAATCGACTCTCCAGCCGACACAACCATCCTCCAAAAGGGCCTCATAGAAACAGACAACTGGTGCCAGAGCCATGGCCTTAAGCTAAATGCCAAAAAGTGTATAGTCATCCCCTTTGGCAAAAACAAAGTGCCCACAAATTACCACATAGGTGGTAATCCATTAAGTAAGGAAGAAGTAATTAAGGACCTGGGGACCCAAGTTGATAGCAATCTCTCATTTGACAACCACATGGCCAAAGTGGTTAGAAAAACATTTTATATAGCCCACCTAATCATGAAGGGATTCACATCTAGATCAGGGGAGGTCATCGTGCCTCTTTACTCATCCCTCATCAGGCCCATAATTGAGTACAATGCCCCTTTTGGGATGTACCTTACCAGACACCTGCAGCAACTGGAAAGACCCCAAAAGTACCTCACCAAGAGGATCAAAGGGCTCAAATAGATGCCATATGCTGCCTGGTTAAAGAAACTCCAGCTCTACTCAGTAGCATACCACCTGCTCAGAGGCGATCTGTGCCTGATGTATAAATCCATGTCCAACCCAGAATTAATGGACATGCTGCACCTCAGAAAATCCAAATCCCATCGAGCTACGCGCTCGAGAGACTTGAACCTCAGCACTGAAATAAATAGGACATGCTGGAGGGACAGATTCATAACCCAGAGACTCCATTCACTCTGGAATAAAATCCCAGTCCAGGTTAGGCAGAATCCCTCATTGACTCTTTTCAACAGAAATCTTGATGAGTGGATGGGAGATAGTAGGTTTACCCTGGGTATCACTTCTGTGTCACTGTTAGACAGAGGCACAGTATTCTAACCTCGAAAAAGGGCATAGCAAAATTAATTTAAAATGGGTGATGAAAGCCAAACACACTCTGGCTAGGCTTATAAATGCCCTAGGGCAGATAGCCTAGTATGAACCTATGAACCTATGAACCTAAGTGAACCAAATGCAAACAAAAAGGGCCAAAAATGTACTAAAGGTAATAAAAACTTGCATGAATGATTTATTTGATAAAAAAGATAAAACAGACGATTAGAACAGCACAAAATGCATTACTAAGCAAACAAATAGCACAAAAACGTTCTTTATGCAAACGAAAAGCATAAAAAAGTTTATTAATTAAGTAAAATGTTTGAAATTAAGAGATTTGACAAAATTAACATCAGAAAATCATATAAAGGGTTCATAATTAGCTCAGAACTGCAAAATGAGCATGTTTAAAGTAAAACTAGTATGTTTAGAGTTAAAACGAGCACAAGAAAATATAATGGGCATGAAAATAGATTAAATGAGCAAAACGAATATAACAAAGGGCAAAAAGGGCACATTGAGTATAAATAACGCAAGGTGACTGCATGTTTTTTGGCAAATTACAGTGTTTTGGTGTAAACTACTACTTCACATTAATTGCATCTCTGAATAGTATAATTAGAGTTATTCGAAGTATCTCAAAGTGTGTAAAAGTGCCTACAGTGTGTGTTTATTACTGTGGATTTATTCCAAAGAGTTTGTTTTGTGCAAGTTGCCACAATTTTGTAAAGTGAAGTCAAATGCAGCCATTTTGAAAAGTCTCTTGGGTTTGTCTATTTGCAGAGTACTGCCATTACAGAGTGTTTTTTTGCACTATGCAGAGTTGCTAGCAAAGTACCGCCATTTTGGAGAAATCTCACTATGCTCTGTTCAGTTTATTCGCACAGTGTAGTTATTTAAAATGTTTCTTAAAATGATAAGTGACTTTTACAGTACGGTGATTTCAAGAATATTACAATACCCAGGAAACATATTTCACATAGTTTAGTTATACAGAGGCTTGTTGTGCTTTTGGTTGCAGTTACAAGTACTGGCATAAATTTCAGGCATATGTACATGTGTGTGTGTTCATGCACACTGGCAAAAGTCATCACTGAGGTGTATTAATATGGCAGATGGCTTTTGAAAACCACTATCACTTGTGTTTGATCAGAACATTGCAGAGAACTGGAGAATATTTAAGCAAGAGTACAATATATTCATACAAGCAGCTTATTCTGATAAAGATGCACGCACCAGGGTATTCATTTTGCTAAATCTAGCAGGGTCAGAGGCCATAGAAAGAGAGTGTTCATTTGTGTGTGCATCAGCAGTATATGAAGGTGAAGGGGCAAATCATCATATCGTTGTGCAGATTGAATCAAGGGAAGACCCCAAGTGTTTGAAGCACAAATTTAGAGAGATGTGTAACCCACAGACCAATGTTACATTAAAGAGGCATTTGTTTTACACGACAGATCAAAAGCAAGGAGAAACTTTTGCAGCTTATATTACTGACCTGAGAAATAAAGCTAAAACATGTACGCTTGGTGAAAAATGAGTTAATAAAGAACAGGCTCATGTGTAATATTAATAATACTGCTGTGAGAAAGATTTTGCTTTGCGACAGTGATTTAACTCTGAGCAAAACTATTAAGATTTGTCAAATTCATGAAATTACAGAATGGCACACAAATATGCTTGCAAGTGATAATACCACAGTTTCAGCAGGATCCAGAGCAAATGCAGACAGTATGCAACATGTGGTAGGCAGAAACAGGCCTAAGCACATGTCAGCTGCTGCCCCTGCAATTTTCCTAGGATGTCCCGTAGCCTTGGTACAATCCAATTATAACTTCTCCCTTACATAGAAAGTGAATCCGGACTGCTGCCTTACCAGTCCAGATTCAGAAACAAGGCAGCAGACTGCTGATGCCCCAGAAGTCTATGTAGTGCTAACTGCATAGACTGGAAGAGGATTGAACTGTAAGGTCAGCAGTCTTGGAATGTTTGCAATTGAAGGTATGAATGAAGCCAAGCAGCAGTTTATTCATCATTGAAGGTATGAAGCTGTGTGTGTGTGTATGTGTGTGTGTGTGTGTGTGTGTGTGTGTGTGTGTGTGTGTGTGTGTGTGTGTGTGTGTGTGTGTGTGTATAAAATGCCCCAGTTGATTTATATTGGTGGCTATAGAGAGAACTCAGGTGGTGGTTAGAGAATACCTCAGGCATGAGCCCTGTACCCTGGGTGCAGGTAACAAGAGCCTGAATTCCTTACCTACCACCATTTGTGAAACTTTTACAGATTTTTGCCTCATATTTTGTTCTGTTCTATAGGTTCTCTGGTTTGATTTTTGGCTGGGGTGCTTTCTGTGTTGAGTCTGCATGTCATCCCTGTGTTTGTGTGTGGGTTTGCTCTGGTGTCCTCCCATGTTACAAAGACATGTGTCTGCAGTATTTCTCCCTGGGACTCTGCTGAAAATTGGCTTTTGTTCCAAGTCAGACTTTCCTGGTTAACAAATGTTAAATAAATAAAATTGACAGGCATTTGAATTTCAGACTTTATATTCTTCAGAAAGTACATAGTAACATAAAACCTTTTATTCTAGCAATTTTCTAAGTTTATAAGATGAATATTTGAAATTTGTCCCTATGTTTGGGACTGTATTCCCCCATTATTGACTTTGTCCAGTTGTTTTGTGCTAAGAGGATGACAGCTATGGTGAGATCTGAATTCACTAAATGGTAGCCATTTAAGTTTCAGTCTTCCTCTCTTTTATAAAACAGCTGATTTGGCATAGTGGTATGTTGCTCTGACTGCTTTACACATGGTCCTGGGTTCAAGACTTGGTAGTGAAATGTATCATGGTAACACAGCATTTTATATTAGAAAATTTCCAAGATTATACACACAGTGTTTAAAATGTGTCCCTGGTTTTTGGGCTTTTGTCCCCTCCCCCAAAAAATTGTGGCTTTTTCCAGATTCCTTGTGCTGCGAAGTTGAGAGTTACAGTTGAGTGTCAAGTAGATTTTACAAGGAGCTGAGAGCTGCAGGGGAAGAGAAATTTAGTGCTGCTTATGCTTAGTCTGCTGGCCTTATTAATAGCACAACAGGTAGTGTACTTTCTTTTGATGCAGAAGGCTGTAGGTTCTATTCCCACAGGGGGTGGATGCTGCCGTACTGAAAATGTCCTCTTTGGTAAAGATACAGGCACCTTATTTGTAGATGAAACAATGAAATATAAAGTTGTTTGCTAGCAGCAACCTCTTCATTAGTTACAGATCTCTTTAATGTTGAATTATTTAGATGATGTTTACTTCTACAGAGATTGTGCATATTTACTGATACTGGTAGGTTGTAGAAGTTTGAGAAGACTTTTATGATGGAAATGTTCATAATTGGGCAGTTTTGTCATTATTGGCGCATGCATTTTGTTTCATTGTTTACTGGAAAAATGTTCAATACAATAAATTTAAAACTACCTCTAACAAATGTACTGTGTTATACAAGGAATATAATTTAATACAATCAGGAAGGTGTATCACACAACACATGTTTTGTGTGCAAGGGGCCTATCATTTGAAAACAGCCCAAAGTTAATCTTTATACTAGCCAAATGTATTTTCTCTGAATGTGGATTTCAATGCTGTTTCAATGAATGTGAGTTTCAAAGGCAAAGAAGTTTTCATGCTGTCTGTTTTCATTGTGAGACTGCATTGCACTGTTTAGCAGATGTCTTAGTGTTTGTGCTGTAAAATGCAAAATAAAACTTTCAAATGAAAACCAAATCATCGTAGAAGTAAAGCTGTATGCACATTACAGTGTTTATTGTAAATGGGGCGAAATAGCCAAGTAATGGGACATTGAAATGGCTGTAGGGAGGAGGCTCCATTCAACCATGATTTTGTGAGGGAGAAAGGCAGAAAACTCAAAGACAGCCCCGGCTGAACTATACTTCTGAACTGTCCAGATTTTCACAGAACGAATATATTTTTGCTTCTTATATTTGGTTTGTTCCTCATAAAATTTGTGGGTTTCTGGCTAATCATTTAGGAATAAAGTCACTAAATAATGACAGACACTGAGTTTCAGACTTCATAGCCTTCAGAAAACTGCATGCTAAAACAAGACCTGTTATTCTATCAACTAAGTTTATACAAGAGCAATTTTTAGTACTGTTTGTATGTTCCCCCAATATATTTGGCCTTGTCCAGATTTCCTGCATTAACAGGTTGAGAGGTACGTGCATATAAACTGCTTTATAAAATTAGGCATATCCATACCTTTCAACTATCCCAGATTTTGGTTCAAAATCTTGCTCTCCCTCTAATAATCCCTCCACAAAATGGTAATTTTGGAAGAAAATGTGGTGGGTTTACAATTAATAAATAACTGTAATAATCAGAGTTATAGATTACTTTTATTTCAAAAATGCATGTAGATTCATTTATTTTGTCAGCTGCTCAAGTTAATAGTACTAATATTAAAAAAAGTGTCCTTTCTTTGACAAGTTCCCAGCTGTATTGTGTGGCTATTTTATATTTTTGCATCACATCTTTGGTCCATTTTTCATAAAATTGTAGTTTTCTGGCAAATTAGTGGCAAATCATTAAAGATTGAAGTTAGAAAATAATGACAGACATTTGAGTTTCAGATTTCATACTCTTCAGAAAATCCATACTAATGCAAGATCTACTATTCCATTAGAAAGTTTATAAGAGCAATATTTAAATATTGCCCTTATTTTTGAGCCTTTGTCCCATTTCTATGTATGGCTTTGTCAAGATTTTTTGCTCTGAGGTTGAGAGGTATGACAAATGTGTCAGGGCCATCACAGTCAGCCAGAGACATTTCACATTGTGACATATTTGTTGCACCCCACTCCCCCATGTAGTGACTCTGGATGTGTCCAAGCAAGGCAAGGAGCAGTTATGCAGTGTAAGTGTGCAGAGTATCCCCCCATCCAAGGTAGACACAAGGACTACAGTGGCTTTTCATCTGTCTTTGCTTGATTTTGCAGAATGTTCTGGTTTTCTGTCATATTTTTATATTGTTGATTTATGTTTATTATTCAGAAAGTGCCCGTTGCTCTGTGTTTAAGTAGCAATGCTTTCATAACCATCAGGTTAGCTTGTCTTGTTTGTAAGATGCAAGTTAGTTTTAATAAGCATAATGTTAAAGAATTACCAACATTTTTGTTGTTGCCATGCAGACAATACTTACATAACGTATAAGCCTTGGGTACTGAAATGCATATGCCAGTATTTGTAATAAAGGACAGGATTACAGTATGTTAAGAAGCTCATTACCTTTGTTGGAGACTTGCAGTCATCTTTGCAGGCTTTACCTGTAAACTAAAGAGAATGCCTATCATGTATGGTCCATAACCTGTGCAGTAATCCTTTAAGCAATTTATCTTGAGCTTGTTTCTTGTTTGCTGTTCATTTTTTACTTTGATCATGTTTTCCCCATGAAACAAGTCGACAGTTGTTGTCAGGCAGCAGGTCTTTTTTGGATAAGAAACATTTTTACAAGTGGGGGTAACACAGAGATTGTTACTTTCAGCATTGCTGTTACTTGGCACTTTTATAAAGCTGAATATAAATTATAATTAGAACTGCAGTGCAAGGAGAAGTGGTTTGAGCTGAGTGCTGCTTGTTTTTCTTATACTTGACTTTGACTGGCATTCCAGTAATGTATTTAAAAAGTAATTTAATTTTCATGCCTCACAACCTTTTTGTTTCCATCTAGATATTAAGTAAGCTCATTTTGTCTTGATTGGACTCTCATAATGACAGTTTGGCACCCAGGGCAACGTATTTTAATTAAAGTTACAGTTTTTGTTGTTTTGAGCATAGCCCCTCCCCTTTCTAGTTAGCCACATCCCTTCCCATTGGCCCCACCCATTCAGCTGTCTCCTGCACCCCCCCTTTTGATTTGAAGTCACCAGCCACCACTGGTGCCAACCATGAGTCTAAAAGAGAAAAGTGCTTAGCATTTAGTCATCAATGCCATAAATGTTAAGAAATTGAACCATTTTCAAAAATTTTGCAGCTCAAGTAATCCTCATACTGTTACAAAGAAGGGTCATTCAAAAAATCAAACTGATCAAGTTGAACTGAAACAGTCTGATTTGTATGTACAGTAGATGGTGTATCAGTAATTGGTGAAAAGATTGATGCAGTAGATTTGTTGGCAAAGAATGACATATTTTGTACTGTCCAGATCAATGGTAAACCCACTGAGCTCAAAGTAGATACTGGATCAAAGTGTAATGTTATGTCTGCAGATACTTTTGCTAAGGTGAGAGCTGGCAAACAACTAACTGTGACCAATTGTAAGAAACTTGTTGGTTATGGAGGTGTAGTAATTCAAACCGAAGGCTCAGTAGTACTTTCATGTTATGTGGCCAAGAACTGTTACAGCTTGTTATTCTATGTAGTTTGAAGACCTGTGCAGTCATTATTAGGTCTCAGAGATAGTTTGAGAATGAATCTGCTTTCTTTTACCAAAGATGTTAATCAAATAAGCACAAGTCCCAGTTCCAGCTTCACTCACACTATTTTTTTTCAAAGTATGCTAATGTTTTCAATGGCAAGTTGGGCAAACTTCCAGTTGGTATTCTATGAAGTTAGACCTTGAGATCAGTCCACTAGTTGGACAAACAAGAAAAGTTCCAATAGCTATGCAGCATAAAGTCAAAACTCATTTGGACAAAATGGTGCAGCAAGGTGTAATTTCTCCAGTTACAGAACCTACCGAATGGGTGTTGTCCATGGTAGCAGCCCACAAAAAAGGCTCAGAGGAAATCAGACTGTGCATTGACCCAAGAGATTTGAACAAAGCATTAACAAGACCACATCATCCTATGTGTACAGTTGAAGAAGTCACAGCTCTAATACTGAATGCCACAGTTTTTTCTGTTTTGGATGCAAAAGTTGATTTTGGCAAGTGATGCTTGATCACAAATCTTCATTACTGATTACATTCAGTACCCCATTTGGAAGACACAGATTTCTTAAGATGCCATTTGGAATACATTCCGCAAGTAAAGTCTTCCAGCGTGCAATGGAGCAAATTTTTTCAGGTTATTCTTGTGACATAATAGTAGATGATCTGTTAGTCTGAGGCAATGGTGAAGCAGAGCCTGACAAAAATCGTAGCTGAGTTCTAGACAGAGCATGTGAGGTGAACTTAAAGCTCAATCCTCTAAAGTGTAAATTCAGACTACCAAAAGTTACATATGTAGGTCATTTGTTTACTAACATTGGCTTAAGACCAGACTCGTCCAAGCAAGCACCCATTCTTGAGATGTCAACACCAGATAATGTACATGCTCTACAATGTTTTCTTGGTCTAGTCAATTATTTAGGCAAGTTTATACCAGACTCCAGTGAGGTGACAGTGCCTTTGAGAAAGCTAACACATAAGAATGTTACATGGTCATGGTTAGAACATCACCAGAGACCATTTGAAGACCTTAAGCAGAAACCTACATTAAGATACTATGATGTCAACAAACCAGTAACTCTTTCCTGTGATGCTTCAAAATTTGGTCTTGTCACAGTTATTCTTCAGGAAGATAGACTAGTAGCCTATGCATCTAGAACACTTACCCAAACTGAAATGCAATATGCTCAGATTGAGAAATAACTTTTGGTAATAGAGTTTGCATGTTCCAAGTTTAATGATTATATCTATGGTTGAGATATTCAGATTGAAACTGATCATCAACCTCTGGTTACTATTTTAAAGAAGCCTAGGCATTCAGCTCCAGCGAGATTGCAAAGAATTATGCTTAGATTGCAAAAGTACAACTTTAAAATGGTCTGTACAAAAGACAACCTTCTTTATCTGCCTGATACCTTATCCAGATTGCCCAGAAATACAATAGAACAGCTTGATGAAAAAACTTTGACTTTGATATCATGGACGTGTGCAATTCTTTTACCGCAAGACTCGATGAGCTGAGAGATCATACAAAGACTGATCCAATTTTGAAAATGCTCAACCACTATATTAATGTTGGATGGCCGTCAAAGCAATTTAGTGTACCACCTGAAGTACAACCTTACTTTCCTTACAGAGATGAGATGTTGATGGAGGATGGCATTATTTTCAAAGGTCCTAAAATTGTTATTTCTGCTTCCCTACAACAGAAATACATCCAGATTTTGCATTGTGGTCACCCAGGTTCCAAAGCTACCAAAAGAAGGGCGAGAGGACTAGTATTTTGGACTTCTCTAGCAAAAGACATTGAGTAATTTCTTCTTGTTCAGTATGCAATAGTACTAAACTGCATTTACAAAAAGAACCACTTCAGCTAAGTCAAGTTCCTGAACTACCTTGGTCAAGAGTAGCCACTGACATATTTGAGTGGAACAATCAACATTACTTAGTACTGGAAGACTCTTATTCAAACTGGTTTGAGATCGATTTACTACTTAACCTAACTTCTACTACTGTAATCACCAAGTTGAAACATCATTTCTCAGTCCATGGTTGTCCACACAAAGTTACTTCTGACAATGGTACCCAATTTACCAGTTAGTTGTTTCAGAAATTTGCAAAAGACTGGGACTTCATATATGTTACTAGTAGTCCAGAATATCCGTAGTGAAATGGACTAGCTGAATGTGCAATACCGAATGCAAAACAATTACTTGAAAAGTCAAAGTGTGACAATACCGATATCTTTTTAAACTTACTCCATCTCAGAAACATACCTCGCGACGATATACTTGGCTCACCTGATCAAAGACTTATACCTAGGAAAAGCAGAACAACATTGCCAATCAGTTCCAGTTTATTGAGGCCTATAGCTTAAAACAACAAAGCAATCAAAGTCCAATTGTTCAGAAAGCATTCTTTGCAGATGTCCAGCTATGACTAATCAAGCAGATTTCTTTGTCCTTTGAAAGCAGGAGAGACAGTGAGGATACAAACAGTGAAAAGTTTTTACCGGATTGGTCAAGTAACAAAAATATGTGAAGAGCTGAGATCCTGTTTTGTGAAATCTGAGGGTGTGAAGTATAGGAGGAATCACAGACATCTACTTCCTGTACCAGAACTGCTATCACAGCAATGTTCCTATGATGCAAACTCTAAATCTCTGAGTGATTCAGACAGTATTCCCATCCCAGAACCTGTCTTGATTAATACCACCATTTCTGATAATGTTCATAACATCACTAAGGTAGAACATTCAGCAGATACAATCTCAATTGCTAATCCCAGTTCTAATTTATACATCACACAATTTGGTCATATCTCTAGGCACAGTGTGAGATATACAGCAACTTGGATGTAGTTGTATATATGTATCTAGTTTTGTATAATTGCATGAAGGAAAATTACTTGCACCTATAGCATGTCAGTCAATATTGTCAATGTCATTTTTCAAAGTGGAAGGATGAAGAATAAAAGATGTATTGTACCTTTAAGAAGCATTTCTAAAACCTGAATGTGCAGTATAAATAGCAGGCATGTGCTATCTTCAGTGCCATTTTGTGAGTACAGCCAGAGTGCGAACATCTATGCATGAGACAGCTAGTTTGTATGTATGTTTGTATTTGCATATGATAAAAAGCTGCTTGAACAGAACCCATGATGTTCATCTATGTCATCCTGACTAGACGAACAACATTAAAATTAACCAGCATAGACTCAAAATGGGTCTGCACTTAGACATGAAAAAGAACCTGATAAATGGTAATTTACTTTAGATAGACAAGACGCAGAAATATTAGGCAGCTTCAACCTTCTTGGATCAATAATCAATAATGGTATGACAAGAAATACAGAAATCCAGTGATGATTTTTTCTTGGGGAATTGGCCATGAAGGATATAGATAGGGTTGTAAGTAAAGAGCTGTATCTTTGCATATAGAGATTCCACCTGTTCAGGCTATTGTATGTTCAAATCCATCATAGAGATGTGAAAGGTACACAGTGATGAAACAAAAGAAGGAGAAAGTCAGTGTTTTTAAAATATGGTGTTGGTGAAAAATTGCATACCATAGATGGCCCAAGAAACAAATCAATTGTTGCTGGAAGCGACAAAACCTAAGTGTTCCACAGAAGCTTAGATGTCAAGTCTTTGGCTTTCATACTTCTGATATGTAAGAAAAAAAGCTCATTAGAAAAAGACATCATACTTGACAGTGTTGAACAGAAATGTAAAAGGGGAATACCCGCCATGTCATAGATTTATATAATAATTACAGCAATGAATGCCCTCCCTCAATGATTAGTCATCTGATTGAAGACATGTCATAGTTAAGAATAACTATGCATAGAGTTGCCATGAGTTGAATTTAACTACATAATATAGTATAACACACAAAACCTTCATCACAGTCACATTCCTACTGCCCTTTGCAGTCTACAAAGGTCTCAGTCTCTGTTTACAAGGTATTTTTAAGAACTGTGCACTACATGGTGGATTTTGCCAACTTAATGAGATGTTATTGCCTTGTCAGGTGTCCTCACCTCTCTACTCAGCCAGAAAATGGCTACTAATAACACACAGGCTGTAGTGAAAGAGCTTTTGTTTATGTTCTTTAACACTCCAGGCACTGCTCCTGTGGACTTCACAACTTTGGAATGTTAAGAAAACACACGGGCAACTTTACAATTTCCAAAAGGTTCTATTCCATTGTGCTTGGGGAAAATAATACAATCCATGTTGTTTACTTTCTTTTTGCTAGCCAGGGACAATTCTTATTTTAAATGTACTTGTTTTTGTTCTTTATTATATTTTTCATGTGTTTTATTGGTTTATATTTGTAAAATGTTTAAGGATTAAGCTGAGAAATAAACACTAACTGAATTATAAGGAATTGTTCTTAACCAGAAGGCATCATTCCATTGTCTCACTAACCCTCTGTCCTCCTTAGTACAATGGAGCACTTCATTAAACATTGAGATATATTATCAGTTTGTCAGACCAATGTCTGTTGAGACATAGATAATGTTAAGGCTTTAAGATTAGTATTGTGCAATCAAACAGGTACTTTGCATTTCTACAAAATTTTGTGATTCATAAATGATGTCCAAGTATTGAAATATGTAAAGGTTTCTAATCATAAAATAGAAAACATGAAAACAAACACATACAATAATTCCTGTACATCTTATTTTTTAATTTTAAGAGATACCGTTATACAGTTTGCACCAAGCAGTTTTAACATTCACATTCAAAATCACACATCCGTGCATCCATGCATCAATAATGCATTTGCACTTCTAGAAAATTATTTATGATATGTAACTCAGCCACTGAAAGGTAAAAGGGAGAGTCAGAAAAAAGTGCGGGATAGAAAGATGCATACACACACAAACATGCACTCACTCACACACACACACACACACACACACACACACACACACACACACACACACACACACACACAAACATGTACACACACACACACACACACACACACACACACACACACACACACACACACATATATATATATATATATATATAGTTATATGTGTGTGTGCGTATGTGTATGTATGATATATATAAACAGACAACACAAAGAGACAGCAGAGAGTTTTTTTCACAGAAGCATTTCTAACTGAAGAAGGCTAGGAATTTCTGAAGTACAGCAACATTTCTAGCAACTAATTTTAAATTATAATGGTGATATAAAAGTCAGAAATTCATGGGGTGATAAAACAGAATTTGTACCAAGGGAAGTTTTCCCCATAGCAGTGCTGAGTGGTGGGACAAAAACAATGTCTATCGTGTGTCATGGAGAGTGCTCTATATGTGATGTCCTTATTGTATTATGGGTAATGACATTTTGAGAATAAGAAGTGAATTTGGTTGGCTCCCTGTAGGATTTTATGGAATGCTGCAAATAATTTAGTGTTATAATTCTGAGTGACTGAAGTAAAGCACTGCTGTAAAGAAAGTATAATATTGTTTTCTACAGTGGAAAACAGCCACTGGAAATAAACACTTAACCGACTCTGTGCCCACGTTTAGCAATAAGACACTGAGGAGCTACATAAGTTTCTCAGAGAGGTCTGGAAAATTAGTGATAGTAAACAAAACTGTACTGCATTTATTTATTTGCTTGATTTTGCTGGTCTATATGTCTGCATTTTGTTTTCCCCCACCCTCCTGCCCAAGTGTTGTATTCTTAAACCTGGTAGCTTTGGAATTGCCCGTCCCTGCTGTAAATTTGATTTTGGACACTCCTCCCATTGAGTACAGTGTGATCATTTGGGAAGGCCAACCCCCTTAGTTTCTTAATCTTGAGTTATCTTCTGTTTCTTCCTTCTTCACTAAAAAAAAAATTACACTTTATTCAATTGCTTTTACTGTAGTTGTGTTCTTCCTACATTATTGCCTTGTTTTGCCTTGCTGCTTGCTCTTAACTGTTGAAGTGCTTTTATTCTGCTGTATTAATTACTGCTTGTTAGTAGCCTGATTACATTTGTCTGTTATTCTAAGCCTCTTATTTTTGGTTTTAGCACTTGGGCTTCAGGCCAGTTATTTTACATTTAAGAAGGTTTTTGTGGTCTACACTCTTGTGGACAAACCCTTATCAAAACCCTGTATCCATAAGTCCACCAAGTTTCAGAACACTATGTTTGGACAATTCCCATCAGTTTCTCCTGCCAACCTGGTCTCCATGGGCATAGTGAGACAGTATAGCACCTGCTTCATGTCCACTGACAACCCTCTTCTCCTAGCAGATAATTGTTCTATGTGCGAGAACTGCATCTACATCAGTAACCTGGAATCCATGCTCTCTCATGCCACAGTCAGTACTCTTGACAAAGAGGAGATAGCTAGCACAAACACCATACCACCCACATCACATAGCCAAGCACAACACACACCCACATATGCAGATCTCCTCAATAAAAACTTACCTGAACAAACCTCCAAAACAAACTCACAATCATTACACACACAACACCAAACACATAACAGACAGCAGACAATACACCAGTATCTCACAAACACAGTCCATAAGCCATAACAATAAACTCATACAGCTCATAAGGCATAACAATAAACCAAACATACTAGTCACTGGTGACTCAATTGTGAGACACACCAATGTCCCCCTCAATAGGCTCGACAAGGAAAAGGTCATGGGCAGTTGTCTGACAGGTGCCTGAATCCGCCACATCACGCACACACTTAAGTCTGTCCACAACAGGTACAAGTATGACTCTGTCATTGCCCATGTTGATGTAAATGACTTCAGATGTACCTCCCTGGACTATATGAAGAGAGACATGACTGAGCTCTCAGAGTATGTGTCCCAGGCAGGTACAACCCTAGCCCTAAGCAGCATCCTAAATTCACCAAGAATGATACCACAATACCAACAAAAAATAATTGACATCAACAATTAACTTAGTTTCTGGTGTTATTCCAAGGGGATCCAGTATCTGTCTGCCTGGGATGACCTGGTTGACAAGCCTCGATGTTTTGCCAGAGATGGCCTCCACTTGTCACAACTGTCTTTCAGGATTCTGGCCAAGGCTATTGCCTCCCCCATTGTGCCTTTTTTTAGACAATGTCCCAAATACAAATATTTCAACATGAAAGATCTGTCAAAAAGCAAATTGAAGGTCATGCTGCTTAATGCTAGGAGCCTTAATCTAAAAATGCACCCACTGGAGGCTCTCCTCATCCTGGAAGATACCAACATTTGTGCAGTCATTGAAACTTGGTTCAAGGCTGCAGAGAGCACCTCTGCCTTACCAAGCTATACCTAATTCCACACATTCTGACCCCAAAATGAGGTTGGGAAGACTACAGGTGGTGTAGTTTCTATTTTCATTAAAGACAAGCACACCTCCAGACTGGTTTACCAGCATGATGCACTAGAACTGCTCCTGGTGCAACTGACAATTGGTAAGGCGCCCATCCAAGTTATAGCTGGCTATAGACCACCCTCCATGACTCAGGACACCTACTACTCCTAACTGGACATAGTTGACTCCATCAAGGTACCCCCTAACACCCTGATCCTTGGTGACTTCTACTATCCCACCATAGACTGGGTGAACTATTCCTGCTCTAATGCACTCACCCAAAGATTCCTTGACTTCATCAGTTCTAATGCACTAGACCAGCTTGTATAATCCCCCACAAAGAGGAGATAATATTCTAGACTTGGTTCTCACCAACATGGGTGACTGCTGTACTACCCCCATAGTAAGTTCTTCCCTGGTGAGATAAGACCATCAGTCTGTCTCATTCAAAATTTCTATCCTGTTCAACCCCCCCAAGATATAAACAGGCTATAAAACTTCTCAAAAGCCAACTACAACCTTCTAAGGGAGGGTATCAGTAGCTTCACACCACTGTCCCCCTCATAGGATGCAGACACCTGTGGTGAATAGTACACCAGTACAGTATACAAGCACCTGTACAACTGCATGGACTCAGCCATACCCAAAAGAACTAAATTCTGCTTCTCAAGGAAACACAAACCTAGCTGGTGGACATCCTTTATCAACAGGCTTTACAGTAAAAGGAAGAAACTGTGTCCAAGGGTAAAAAGGAATAAATTCCAAATTGGAAAAACTCCCTCCTTAGCCTCAACAAGAAAATTAGATCACTAGTGAAAACCTCCAAAGCCAATTATGAATCAAAACTAGCCTCTGAAACAAAGGGTAACCACAAAGCCTTTTTCAGTTACGTCAGGAACCTCCATGGCAAACCTAAGTTTGTTCCAAATTAGTTCTTAACTTTACCACTTACACTGGTCCTGTTGACTTAGCCAACCTGCTAGCAGGTTCAGTGCAAATTTCACTCCCCTGTTCCCCAAAAGGCCCATTTGATACCCCCAATACTTGTCTCTCACATCACATCTCCATAGAGCAAGTTTTAAATGCCCTATTCAAGGCAAGGAGCACAGCTCCATGGAACCTGATAGTATCCCAGGCTGTATTCTGCACCATGTCTGGCAAGAACTAGCCTCGCCATCGACCACCCTATTCAACCAAAGCCTAAGTACAGATTTTATTCCAGCAGAATGGACAACTGCCATTATCATCCCCTTGCACAAAGGTGGTGCCACTGCTGACCCTGGAAACTATTGCCCCATTAACTTGATAAGTCTGATCTGTAAGGCCATGAAGCATATTATTAGGCCAATAATTGAGTACAACGCTCCATTTAGTATGTACCTCTCCAAACACCTGCACCAACTGGAAAGGCCACAGAAATACCTCACAAAGAGAATCTATGGCCTCCAACACCTGTTCTGTGTGGAAAGGCTCAAATCACCATCACTCGACCCGGTATCCTACAGATTGCTCAGAGGTGATCTGTGTCTCGCCACCAAGGCAGTCTCAGACCCTGCCCTACTAGAGCTGTTCCATATCCGTAAGTCTAAGTCATTGTGCAGTACCCAATCAAAAGACCTAAATCTAAAATGTGACATTAACAAAATCTGCTGGAAAGGCAGGTTTGTCTCCCAGAGGCTGCCCCATCTCTGGAATAGAGTCTCCATACATGTCAAACAAAATATGTCGCTGACCCTCTTCAAGAGCAACCTTCATGAGTGAGTGGGCAACCACAAATTTGTCCCAGGGGTTCCACCTGTGTCCATCATTGACAGGGGTGACAGATGCTGATTGAGGGTTTTTTTTTTGAAGATAAACTCTTGGCTAGACTTGTAAGGGCCTGAAGGCCATTAGAGTAGTAACCTCTTATATTCCTATGATCCTATAAAACTGACAAATTCTGTAGTGCTGGCTATGATTTGGGGATAAATAGTTACTTTTATGTCAGCTGTGACTTGATTTTCCAAGCTGACTTTTATATTCTATTATTTTTCAGGCAGAATGTTTTAACCTCAGAGTGTTGTAAGTGCTAAACAATGTGCTAGTAATGTAGCAACCTGAGTACTGAAGTATTTAAACAGCTTATAGCAGCACTGATAGCTGATGAATTGTTCACAAACAGTATCTCACTGAAGTTGAATGTTGCTGCTCTTTTTATGTTATTCTCAATACCTGCTAGCTCTTACAAAGATGATAGGATTGCTGGTTATACTAAGTGCTTCTCTCCCCATTCAATAAATAGATCATGTTTAATGAGAAATTGGTAGTTTGCCTTGTGCTTTTACAAACTGGTAATAGGACCGAGACATTTTTATGCAAAGTAACATATGCTTTGGTTAAGGAGATAACCTTAAAAAAATGAGACAATAGTGCAAGGTATAGCCTTTTGCATTAGTGGGGCCAGGCTTTTCTTCATATGAACAAGAAAAGTAGACTGACATTAGAAGTCCTGCAGTACCATCAATACACTGTACACTGTGAAACTATTCATCATACAGAGTTTGTCAAAAGTCTTAATCGGTGACTCTGTATGATATTTGCCAAAAAAAAATTGCGAGCTGGACCATCACCATGGAAAGCCTTTGTCTCTGGGTAGGCCATGAATAAACCCAATGCTCATAGTAAAACACTATGTCCAAAACAAAATAGGGATAAAAGTGGCAGAACATAGACTTACAGTTAGTTGCGTATGAAATAAATAAATAAATACTGATCATAATATTGAATGGCATCATGGGTAATATTTTTAGTACAGATAATATTTAAAAAAAAAATACCATCTACAGCAAGTCTGGAAACCACTAACCTTACACTCCACAGGTAACATAGAGCAACAGTATTCTAACAAGCAACTGATAAGAAAATGATGACATTCGGTACTTCAGCTTTCGTGTCACTCACGCTGCAGGGTGCAGACTTATATACTACATTCTGTCTCTCAAGGTTTCTATTTTTTGGCATTGATATTGTACAGAGTTGCCAATGAGGACTTTTCAGTGAACTCTGTACAATAAATAGTTACACTATGTGCCATGCTTCAACAGTAATGTTGGAAGCGCTGATGTGCCCCGGCTGTCCATACATTGAAATACTTTGATGTTTTTCTATATGACAGGTCGTGAGAGAGCCATAGAATGGGAGATGTGAATAATTCCCTCAGTCTGTCAGTGAATCTTTGTGGGATACCTTTGTTCTGACTTATATTTGGGTAGTTTAAATTGTGTGCTGTTTATCTGAGATGCCATAAAATGTATGTTAGAGTTTATACTATTTACTCATGTTCAGTATTTTTCAAAAGAATGGCAACAATCCTGCTCTTCATTGCTGTCTGCTACACTCATGCTAGGCCTTCAGTACAAAATGTATTTTAGCTGATCTGCCTATCCATCAATGGTTTTGATTTGCCATTTGTTCACTTACCTTAGAAAATGATTTAATAGCTCTAGTAAGGTGATTTTCAATGGGGAACATACGTATTAAGTAAGCAATGAGTTGGAGCAGAGTTTCTATATATCTGAAGCATACTCACAGATGTCTTAAAGCACATTTATAAAAGTATGCCTTAGCCACCCATTTTTTTCAGAAAAATGACATTTCTTGAGGAAATGGCTTGTTTAGCTTGCTTTTTTCAACTATAATCCTGCAAGAAGATCAGGCTCATGACCAGAAAGAGAGTCTGTATAACACATTCCAGTTTAATGATGGGGTTAAGTGAGAACTTTATCAGGGTACACCCCGGACTTGTTCTAACTAGACTTGTTCAAGGCATTAGACTCAGTCCCACAATATAAGGCTGATAGTAAAACTGGAGAAGGTGGGGGAGGAACTAAGGCTGCAGAACTAGTTTGCTGCAGGGCTGAATGATAGGTGAACATAGACTACTGCAGAAAAAGAAGTAATGCATACAATTATTGGAGTGACTAGTAGAAATGATAAGTATTTGTTCTAGGTCTGGTACTCTTCAGTATGGTCATCTCAGACATATCTGGGCAAATAGAGAACAGATCAGAAACTCTGCTGTTTAAATAAAGACTGGTAGGGTAATCATTATGAAAGACTTGGCTAAGTTATCAGAAAGGTGGTAGATGAGGATTAATGTGAACAAATACAAAATACTGCACCTGGACAATAACAATATTTCTGGGAAGTATCATTAGGGTGGAGTTGAATGCAGCAGGGCAGGAACAATATCTGTAGTGATGATCATACCTGTTTTGGGCCCACTAGGAGAAGAATGTGAGAGTGGTACTGACATTAACAAAGAGAATGCTGGGGGAGGGTTAGATTCTGTAAGCAAAGAGGCAAGACAGCCTACCAAGCCCTAGTCAGTTCCTAGCTTGAGTACTGTATACATACAGTTCTAGAGGCCACACAAGGAAAGGGACATTAGAACACTGAAATGAATTCAGAAAAAAGCCTCAGGACTGATCTTTGGGATAGAGGGGCAGGGTGTGACCAAAGACTAGAAGAGCTGGCACACTTCTTGTCAGAGATCAGAAGGGATGGAAGGTGCATGATACTAGCACCAAAGATCATGTAAGTGAGATGTGATGGTGACATCCTGAGTGGGGAGGACTGAGAAGGAGAAGGAGGAGACACAGACAGAAGATTGTGGGATATAAAGCTACTCGCTTTCGCCCCAGCACTTACAGGGAGGTTTGTAGACAAACTAAATGGATCGCCAGTTCTGGAAGCTGAGGGAAAATTTGAAGATGTTTTCTAGAAGATAAGGAATACATGAGAAAATGGAAGAGGAAAGATGGGGATAGGAGGGATGCAAAATGTTAAAGGCACATAAGAGGACAGACTAGATAGCCTTATTGCTTCCTTCCCAGACCATGTAAATTTAATGTAAAGGTGCTCGATGCAGAACTGAAGATATAAAGAGACTAGGGCATGTCGGAACTTGATCTAAGACCAATGTGTAACTGAATTATATCAGACAAGATGGTAGGCCTCTAATCTGTAATATTCGTGGATGTATGTCTTCAGAGAGAGAGAGAGAGAGAGAGAGAGAGAGAGATAGAAAGTCAGAGGTGTTTGCAGCAAATGAAAAAAATAGGAGTGATAAACAAAACATAATTTGGGCACGAAACAGCCTGAAAACATATGTTAAGACTATATCTAAACATAACTAACAATCAAAAAGAAATCAAAATACTAAAAAAAAAAAAAGAAACACAAAACACCATTTTTACACAGGGAGTAAACACCACTGAACACCCTACATGGGGGGAGGGAGTTGCCACGCACACCTGCCATTTTAACATACCAACTGATTGCATAACAATAAGGAAACAGCAAACTCACGTAACCCAATGTGTGCAATAAGAACATCCGCAGCATGGGAAACTATAGCAAAGTAGGTGAATCTAACAAGCCAGTAATGTACACTGCTATTTCAAAATTATGTGAGCATAGTCAAACAATTGCATCTGGGTCTGAGGTTTCTAGTTAGGAGCTTTTCTTAATTTTGTTTTAGTTTATCTGGCTGTTGCTTCATTCCATTTCATATCCTGCACATTTGAACTTCTTACTGTTTCTTTTAATTATATTCTATGATGGATCTGATGAGGGCTCAGTACAGTGGTATGATGATCTCTCTGGACCTAGATGTCGTGCCTTTAAATAACCACCACGGGCAAATAATGAAAAAACATATTATTTTATCTTGCCATGATTTACTGCACCTCCCAAAGCTGACTACAGCAAAATAAGTACTCATTCCTCTTTCGGCTTTTCCTGGTTAGGGGTCGCCATAGCGGAACTCCAGTCCGCTAATGATTGGCAGTAGATTTTTACGTGCTGGCTTGCTGGGCCTAATGCACAACCTTCAACGAAGGAACGCCCATTCACGCATGTTGACACACAGAAGACACTCTAACTGAGAATTGAACGGGCAACGTCTAAATGTGAGGTGACAACCCTACCACAGCACCACCACCGCAGTTATTTTTTTACTCATCTGCCCTCATGGCGGCAGACATCATAATTCCTTTGAAAAGCTAAATATATCCCATAATGCAGATATTGTGAGAATAAGTAGCCCTACCATTTGTTGTCAGACTAGACTTCCATTCACTAAGAATGGAAAACCTGAAAAAAACTGCCAAGTTAGAGAATCTGCAGCTCATATGTCATTGACTGGTATGCACTGAGCTTTACAAATGTTGTTCCTACTGATGTACTACACCCTCTCTGAAAGAAGTTTGCAGAAGTGTCAACAAATTACTGAGATAAAAAAAGACTTTTCACAAGGAGCAGTTTTGCAAGTTTCAGTTCCTGGCCAAGTTACTCCTCCCATCTCCCCTCCTTCAGTGGGCTAGAGTCTAACACTTCCAGCTTGGCTAGATTCATCTATTTAGTCAACTTTGCATGGCAATAGACATCAAACAAATCACAGCCCGGTGTGCCACTCAAACTGTTCCCTCATATGTCTCTTCACTTCTGAATAACATTTCCCAGGAAATGTGTGTGTGTGTGTGTGTGTGTGTGTGTGTGTGTGTGTGTGTGTGTGTGTGTGTGTGTGTGTGCGTGTGTGTGTGTGTGTGTGTGTGTGTGTGTGTGTGTGTGTGTGTGTGTGTCTTTGTTTGTGTGTGTGTGTTTGTGTGTGTGTGTGTGTGTGTGTCTTAGGTACTTTTCTTGAATTTATGATATTATTATCAGCTCACTTCATGCCAATAACAATCAAGTTAAACTCAATTCACCAACCCCAGAGAGTGAGGATATGTGGATTTGCCCCTTTACAGTTTCCATGTTAAAGTCCATTTTGGAGGACTGTTGAGTTGCATTTTGGAGGAGTGTGATGGAAATTGTGTAAGTTGGTTGCAATCTATTTGGGAAAAGTGAATACAGCTGAATAGATGCATATGTTTTTCTTTGAATGCATGCTGTCCACATTAGGTTATTGAAAATACTTCAAAAACAAGTGTTATTTATTTTTTTGTACGGGAGCAAAGAAAGGAGAAATGTCCTGAAACAGTGAGCACCAGCTCCAAGCCATCTCTTTTTATTCTCTTTCATGACTGAGAATTTTAGTGATAAAAAGCTGCAGGGTCATGCAGGAGATACAGCATACAGAAGTACTCCTTTACAGTTACTCAAAGTGTGGTAGTTTATTTTCAGGCTCCAACTTATTCCTTAAAGATCAGAAATAGCTTGAAGTCATCAACGTTCTATATGAGTTAAGCAGAAGAAACACACACATACATGATGAGAAAATTCACATGCAGCAACAGTCAACCGTTTCTATAACTAGAATCAAATATGACAAAATATATGACAATAAAATGTCAAACATTGTGATATGCTTCTCTGGTACTAAGATGTCATGTTGCTGTCTGCATATACACTTCCTTGATGCTAAAAACAGCATTATGCAGATTAAAATTTTAATATGGTTCCAGTGAAAACAATGTATCTGAGGGGATAAACCAGAGTTAATGCACTCAAAAATGACTATGCAGTGTATAAGCATAGTGAAGTCGATTAACATGCTTTATTCATTCCAAACATTCCTGCATGACATGTCTTGTCCCCCTCCCTTTTTTGTTGCTGCTTTATTTCACTCATTATAACTGTTTTTGCTTCCAAACACATCAAAATAAAGGCTGCTGTTTAGATGGCTGCCCAAGGCTAATAAATTTTATAACAGCAGCAGCTAAATTCAATCAACCTTGAGATCCAGAGACATCTGCTGCTTGCTTGGAAAAAAGCATTAACTCTTACATTTTTTTTTCTTAGTATGCATGCATTTAAACAGGATGATTCTTTACGATAAATTGAATTCCTGCAAATCAACTCTACCGCCCAAACAAAAGGCTAAACAAATATAACTTTATTATAAGGTGATAGTGCCCCAGTGACTTGGCAATGTAGTAGCATTTGTCCTTACTAAATATTGTCCATTAGACTTCCTTTTTTCAGCAGAGAACAACAACAACAACAACAACAACAAAACTTCCATAAATTCTGTAAACATTTAGTGGGATGAATGACTAGAACTTGATAAGCATTCATTTAGAATCTAATTAAAAGGGAAAAAAAAAAAACAATGTTTCTGTCAGATTCTATAGGCAGAGTATACTATAATCTTGTCAACCAGGGTCACAGTTTACTAATTTCCTGCACTATATCATATAAGCTCAAAGGGCACTGGTATTTCTGCATGTGTATGTATTTCATTGGTAGGCTGTGATGACACCATCCACAAAATGTTTCTCTGATGTTCCATTCATAGCTTCCCATGAAACACATCTAAAGACAGATAACAGTGCCTCTCCTCTGACAAACTAGACAAGCCTGTTAATGTTTTCTTCATCTGAATTTATTCTGATCTGGAATGACTAGACCAGTGAGTGAAAAATACAGCTGTGTACGTAAACTTACTGTGGCAATGGATAATGAAATAGATCACTGCTGCAGTACCCTAAAAGTGTATGGGATATCCTGCCAAGGATTAGCCCTGAATGCCAGCTTTACAAAGTTTTATGGCTCCTTCCACGTCCCCTAGCTTCTGGTAATAAGGCTATTAATAAATCCAGTGATGATGGCACTAAATACGTCAGAGCTTTCTTCTCTGCAAAGATAAGGAGGACAAATGCCTGCAAGATAAGAACATACCAAATCACAAATCCCATACCCAGGCAAAAACAATAACACAAATGGCGGGAGGAAGCAGCTACTGTAGCCATGATCTATTTAAACATCTACTGCTTTTTTTATTTAACGTTTGTTTACTGGGAATGTCTGACTTAGAACAAACCAATTTTCAGTGGAGACCCAGGGAGAAATGTTCCAGACACATGTCTTTGTAATGTGGGAGGAAACCGGAGCACCCGGAGGAAACCCACACGAATGTAGGGACGACATGTAGACTCAGCACAGAAGGCACCCCAGCCAAGAATTGAAGCAGAGAACCTCTTGCTGTCAGGCAGCAATGCAAACTGCTGCACCGCCGCACCATCCTGTTATGGTTAGTTTACTTATACAACTGTACTGTGTTCATCTTAAGATCACTGTTGATGTAGCCTTAATCTACATTGGATGAATAACAGTGCATATTGCGTAAGGGAGGAGGAAGCTGGGTCAGAGTCCATGATTCTTTGGAGAATTGTCCTAGCAAAGTCTGCTCTAAGTTTATACTTCTTGATAAAGGTGTGTACAGATGATCAGGTTGCTGCCTCTAAAATTCTTCTAAAGTCCAGTCTTTTCCAGAAAGCCACAGAAGTATCCAGCTTTCTGGTAGGGCAGGCTGCTTGACATTGCCTTGAAGGGACTTATTATGGTAAGAATAACAAAGGATAACAACTTGGACAACCATGTAGAAATTGTATCTTTAGACGCTGGTTGTCTTTTTTCTAAGTTTCATAAGAGACATACAGTTGATCAGAAGTCCTGAAGTATTTTGCTCTGCCAGTGCAGTATCTGAGCTGCCTATGGTCATCTAGAGTGTGAAAAATTATTTCTCCCTCATTTATATGTTCTCAAAAGAAAGCATAGAGATGACAGGCCTAGTGTTAGACTGTGAAACACCCTTATGCATAAAGGATGAACTTGTCTCAAATTACACTATCCTTATGGAAAATAAAATAGGGATCATGCACCAAAAGAAATTGTAGCTCAGGTACTGATCCTGCAGAAGTCAGAGCAATAAGTAACACTGTTTTCCAAGACAAGAAACTCAAATCAGCTTTATGCTGTAGTTCAAATGGATCTAAAGCACCAGACTCAGAAATGCCAATAAACTGAATAATAATAGTTCAAAAAGAGACAGTATAAGTTTCTCTAAAACAAAATTAAGACTCCAAACAGGTCTAGTAGGTGTAAAACACATTAAAAAAATATTTTACAAATGGATATAAAGAGGGGATACTGAGGCATACATGAAGAAATGGCCAACAGATGAATCTTGACAGAAGAATAAGAAATGTCAGAGGATAATAACTCACACAAATACTGAAAAATCACAAAACTCTGAGCCTTAAAAGGATCCTGGCTCTTGGAATGATGCCAACTAAAAAATATTTTTCACTTATACATAATTTTCTAGTAGCAAGTTTATTTGTCTCATCTGAAAAAGGGTGACTAAAAGGTATTAAAATTCTGTAATCCAGGCAGACAACTGAAAATGAAAACAGGCACAAACACAGAGCTGAGAAAACACTGTAAAAGCAAAGGAACCACAGTAGGTAATCCACAAAGAATATTTATTAAAAAATGGATCCACAAAGCTTTTGTCCCTGCACAATCAGGAACTTCATCAGAATGAAGCAATTCCTGTAATAAATCAAATTTAAATAATCAAATTAGTCACAAGGTCATAAAAACACATCCCTCCTTCCCCTTTACTTACACATTTAATACATAAGCACAGCATAAATATAAAAGACATATCAAATATGAACATTTGAAACAAGAATATAATAATTTACTCTAATTATATAAAACCATTTAAAATCATCTCTCTAATGCTTTTAATTTTAAGAAAAATTTTCTCAGCTCCATGTTTGTGCCTCTTTTCTTTTCTGCTGTGGTTTTTGGTGCTGTTTGTAGACAATTGAAAATGTTACACAGTGGAATGTAACAAACACAGTATTAAGCGTCAGTAGGTTATGTAGTGAATGCGATATTTTAGAAAGAGACATTTTTAACTCGTGCCAAATGTTTAAAAATAGGGGATATGCTCTGGGAGTTATTAACAAGGCTCTAGAGAAGTTATGTTTTCCATAAAAAGATAAAGAAAATATTAGGAACATAATAATAATAATAATATATTACAGAGGAGGAAGAACGAAGGAGGTAGGGAAATGTACTTTGTTACCTCCTACAATACCTTATCCGATGAAATTATAGCCAATATACAGAAAGTGTTATTGGCCTTTCCTGGTGGAGGCAAGACATAAACTTAAATGTATGGCATGTCCCCTTAATTTCTTTTAAGAGGGGCTGTAATTTGAAAGACATGTTAGTACATGTAACTTTTTCCTTACCTGATGTAAATGTAGGAAGTGAGGTTAGTAGGTTAACACCTTAAAAAATACTTCAAAGACACCTTAAAAAATGTTTAAACTTTTAACTAATTATCATAACTAACACCAGGAGTGGTCAATTAAGTGATCACCTGATGTATGTATAATGATATAAAATGGTTTTACTTTTCACTGAGCAGTATCTTGATAAAGCCTGGTAGGAACCAGGCGAAAGCGCTTGATTAATTCTTCTGTTTTTATTCATTAAAGTTATTTAACTTCAGTTTATTTCTGGTTGTATCACATTTGTGATTTCTGGACTGAGTGTTTCTACCCATGGAGCTGCTTTTTACTTAGGTTGGGTACTTGGACATGTGGAAGTTGTTCAGCTTGTTCATATGTTACTAGGCTTTTTGATAAAATTAATGGTTTGAAATTTAGACCGGTAGCAGAGTTTACTTATAATACTATAGGCATAATTTATGCACTCATCTGTCCCTGCAATCTTTTCTATATAGGTGAGAGTAAAAGGTCATTTAAGGTTAGATTGCAGGGACATATTTGTGATATTAAAAATGACAAGATAGAAAGTCCCATTGCTTCCCATTTTAATTCTGTACATGGGGAGCTTATTCAGAATTGAGAGGTTGTATTCTTGAACAAATTAAAGCAACAAATGTAACTTGTTTGAAAAATAAGTTATTGTTCAAAGAAGCTGTTTTTATTTTAAAGTATAACACTCTGACACCTGGTGGACTTAACCAGGAATGCAATTGGAAATATTTATTGTAGAGAATTAATTGTATTATATTGTTTAATTGTTTTATTTGTCTAATAGCTTTGTTTCTCTTAATTGATGCTTCTTTATAAGAGGTGTTTTTTTTTACTATTGTTATCTCCTGAAAGACTTAATGCCGAGGCGCTAGAGAGGTTTTGTGCTTTTATTAAAGGATATATTACTGGCTTTTGTCGTTTGAAAAATCCTTTGTAGTGCGTTTGGTGGTTTTGGATTGAATGTATCAAACACCCCTGTTCTGAGTGCGCAAGTTCATTATGTGCAGTAGCTAGTGGTAATTGCCCTTAGCCAAGTTCAAAAATGGAGAATATATGTTGCCTAGAACAAAAGAGGGTTACCACAATTACCTCTGGAGACCTCTTCTGAATCTTGAGAAGAAACCTTCTTTTCAAAGAAAAGGTTTAATGTAGCATATAGGGACATTACTGTTCATGTGAATAAAAAAAAAAATCTGTCATCTACCTCTGTTTGCAAGCCCTGGAGCAAAATTTCTTTAACTGTCTGTTTTGATTGGATGCAAACAGATTTACTTACATTTCTGAAAGAAAGACAATTTCCTGGGAGACCACAGGTTCAGCTTTCATGAGCAAGTGTTTGTCTTGATCCTTCTCATCTCACCTGCTGTAAAGTGTTGAACTGACAGAATGTCTGTACCCCAGTAGGGCAAACTGAACTGAGTTGTTTGATCCCAGGCTACTATAGCTAGTCTGTAGAGGGATTAAAATTTGATACTCCCTTGCTTGTTTATGTGCCATATAACTATGGTGTTATCTGTTGCATGTAGAAGAGGGCCTGGAATCCAAAGATGGTTCAGAGATGTAAGGGCATTTATAACAGCCATCATTTCCATTACTTCCACCCCCTTGGAAACAGTTTCATAAGTAAAGTCTGAGGCATTTGTTATTACAGACTGAGAGGGAGCTGGCAGGGAGATGGCAAGACTTGGGTTAAGGGACAACTGATTTACTTACAGATGGGAACAATAATAGAGTGTGCCGGAGTTCAAAGCCAACTGAAATGACAATCAAATCTTTCTCAGGTGAAGACTGGTCAAGGGAATCATGAGTCCATCAAACCAAGCAGATGCCCATGTCGAATTTGTAAATGTCAGAAATGTTGTCTGTAATTCTGCACCGTGACTGAGGAAGAAATGCCATCATAAGTGCTGTATCAAAAAAGTATCCAAGAAATACTATCTTGTGAGAAAGAATGAAATATATCTCTCTCTCTTCACCTGAAATCCCAAAGTGAGAAATAGGTTTAGTATCCATGTCAGAGATTCTTGACAAGCTGTGAAAAAAATCTTCTGAATAAGAGAAAGTATGAATACCTTGCAAACAGCAATAGGCTACAACAGGAGGTACACACTTTGTAAACAATTTTAGAGCTGTAGATAATCCAAATGGTAAAACAACAAACTGAAAATGTAAACCAGATATACAAAAATGTAAAAAAAGGCCCCTGAAAGTTTTGCTGATTAGAATTTGCTTGCAAGCATCTTTCAAATCCAAAGTTTCCAGAAAACTGGAAGGAGGAATGGAGGCTAATAGAAATTGTAGAGAAAATATTTTGAACTTTAGAAATATGATAGGAAAGTTTAGGAAGGAAATGTCAATGATAGATCTTCAGTAATTTATTTTCTTTTGCACAGAAAACGATTCTTGGATAAAACCCTTTCCTTGTTTTGTCTGAGGGAATAGGTTCTAGGACCTCCTGCTTGGTCTGAGGTGACAGGTTCTAGCACCCCCTAAGACAGCATCTAATTCAGAACAGGAAGGAACATAATGTTTTTTTTTTGAAGGGTGATGCAGAGGAATCCCTTTGAACTGAGGAAGGAAGTCCCACTGCCAGAAATAATCTTTTTAAATAATTTTCAAAGACCACTGGTATGATGTTATCTGGTGCCTTAGAGGATAATGAATTCCCAAACTCTTCATGGGGATACCAGGATGGGGAGAGGGAAAATCCTAATTCATCATAAAGTCAGTCTGATTTTTTAGGTTCTCCTATTTCATGGAAGATCTTCCCTTCTTTCTGAAAGAGATGCCTGAAATAGAAGAAAAGTTTCTGTTTTTTTTTTTTTTTTTTTTGAAAGGAATGTTTAAAAATTTGGGTAACCCCCTGAAATAAAATTCCCCTTATCAAAACATTTAATTACTTCTACAGAGGAAGGACAAAATAATATCTCCTTATCCAGACAAATTTTCAAATTTCTGATTTGGAATCATTTGGCAAATTCTAAGATTTTAGCTAAGCAAATATCCTCATGGCAGAGTCAGTACCAGCAGCCCTGGACACAACATCAGCAGTGCCATAAGCACATTTCAAACAATGTTCAATTAATTGAGACAATGCAAATACTATGGGACACACAGATGTTTATTATCTGAAGAAGGGAAAACAGCAGTTAAATTCCTTAAATTATCACAGGTAGCTAGCAAAAACTTAGATGTGCATCTGAAAATTCACAACTCTGAAGGCTAAAGCAGAAGAAGAAAACTAAACATTTTTATCAAACATATCCAAAACTTTTCCCAGCCTTTCAGAAGGTGCAAGGTTGGCAGTTGAAATAAGCTTGGTGGAAGCTGACTTTAATAAGTAATTGACTAAAGGATCTGCACTGGGAATAGAAAAATGAACTTATGAAATCGAGACACTTTATAATGCTTATCAGACATTTTAGGAGCAGATGGCTAACTGTCAGGAAAAGTGCAGGCTTCCAAAAAGGTGTCCTCAAAGGCTGTCAAGAATGGAGGGACAGATGCAGGTGGAGGCAAATCTACCTGTAATAAATTATAATGTATTTGTTGAGATTCAGGAATGTCTTTTTATTCCCACAGAATAAGCCCCTTACATTGGCAACAGTATTAGAAAATAACCATTCTTCAGGAGGAGAATCTGAGTAAGAACTTTGTTGAGAATCAGAATCACCTTCCTGTAAAGATGGAACATGAGAAATACAGTCTCAGTCCAAATTATGTACCCTAGACTGGGAACCAGAATCATCATTCTTCTGAGGAAGATAATTTTCTCTCAATGACTGATATGTTCTAAACAATCCTTTTACCAAACCTAGTCAGTTATCTGCTCCTGATGAGTAAAAATGCCTGGAGTTATGATTTCTTTTTCCAGGAGGCCTTTACAAAGAGCAGCTTCATTGAGGGTCTTTACCCTGGGGATGAGACTCTTCTGTGCACTGTAGTGAAGCAGCATCCCCTGTACCTTGCCACTAACCTGGAAGAGTGTTTCTCTCTTTTAGCAATGGCAACTGGACAGCCATAGAGGAAGTACATGACTCCTGTTCCATAATGGCATCTTGAGGAGCAAACCCAGAGATACCAGGAGAAAAACATGAGTGCTCTGAAAAACAGCTGATGGCAAAAGCGTCTGAGGCAAGACAGAAGCTGGCCTGAAGAACAAAGCTTCCTAGAGAAGTTATTCTTTTTGTGGCAGGAATCAATATACTTAGCAAGACCAGGATCAATGCCCTAATAATTCTCTCAGGAAAAGAATGGAGCTAGAAAAAATGGGCAAAAATTCTTTGGCAAAAAGAAAGTTCCTGAGGTCAAATATTTAGTCACAAACACCAAACAGACAAACCCTGGTCCTTTACAACACAGTAATATATAAGCAGTATACATTTGATCAGAACATTCATCGACTCTCACAAGAAGTTAGGGAATCCCCACAGAGACTCTGAAACAGCTTATAACAGACAAAGGAACCTGACAGGAAGTCAGTTGAACTGCTCGTGGGTGGTTAAAAGTGCTGATAAAAACTGAAATCTTTGGAGAAAAAAATTTCAAGACCACTCTGTTCACTAGTGTATTAGAGCTACACAAAGTTCCTGAAGTAAAATGTTACAAAAATTTGAAAGGCAAACTACTTTTACACAAAAATTCCCTCAGAAAACAAATGCACTTCTAAGTGAAACTAAAAGACACTGCTGAGTGAATGGGCATAAGTGCCCCAAATTAAAGCATACAGAATAAAATAATATATCCTCAAGTATTTACTTATTTATTTTGTAAAAGTGGAAGGTAATCCCAAACAGGGAACTTATCTTCCCATCTAAGAAAAAGATCTGCCTGACAATCAATCTTCTGAGGCCCACAGAGGAACATACTGTAACAAAAGAATGTTGTGAAGTATTTTGTGCATTAGGCCACTGGTTTTATTCAGAGCCTCATGCTTACTAATGACTAGGGCACATAGAAGGAGGTTTAAAGCTTTGGAAATCTGGTCACCTGTGTTTGACTCTTGGCAGAACATCCGCTATAGCTTAAGGCTACTGCAGCAATGATCTTATAATGAACATCCTCATTTACAGTGCATTATCTTTTGGTGGACTACAGTATTAGTACCAGTACCCAAAAAATGCTCAGATGGGTCCAATACTATCTTTCACAGTATTACTGCTTAGTGCCTGCTCTATTTTTATTGGGTGTAGCTCTTGTGGTCAATGCCCATTGACTGCTCTGGCTTGCACAAGTTTCTGAGTTATGCAAACACCTGAGACCCTACAAATTATCTGTATAACATTAGAAGCTCTGCCCTAAGGACAATGATCATTCTGGTAAATAACTCTAGCTAACGTGTTCAGTACCCGGAATCTGACCTTAAGCTTTAAGTCTGTAATATTAGCAGTTCAGTGTTAGTGTTAATGCTCATTCTCAGATATAAACTTAATCTATGGTGTTTAGTGTTTAGCAACTGTTTTGCAGTATGTGTGAGTGACAGTTCTATGCTGTGTAACTCTACAAAGTAGTTGTGTGAACTCACTATTTATAGGTACAATATAGCTAAGTTCTGTCTTATGAATAAGTATTGTTAAATTAGCTACCATCTAACTTAGTTTAGGAGTAGCAGCCTAAGTACTTAATGTCTAAACGTCTGTGATCTACTATAGCAGTCTCTCTCCAACCCCTGTGTATTACAACTGACCCTAGACCTCCACCCTTAAGCAACATGGCTCACTGTGCTTTCACCCCAGCTGTTGCCAGTCTGATCATTTTAGGTGTTAGGCAACTGCATTTTGCTTGCATACTCAGCTGCTTGCAGCAACTGACAGCACAAACTTGTGAAAGATGTTAATATACGAAATACAGTGGCAAGACTCTCACGTCATAATAATACCACTACCTGCCTTCTATTGCCAAAGAAAAATATGTTTTTTGATTCTGTTGTCATTATAAACATCCCACCCCTTTAGGAGTTTTATTTAAGCTTGGTAACTCTGAAGTACCATGCTGAACTGCTGTGCCTTACCCTAGTGTATAGCAATGTGCTTATTCCAGTCACAAAAAAGGAAAAATTAAGCAAACAGCCTTTACCACCATAGCAGGCTAGCATTTTGTCTCAGATACAGGTGGATGACAATGCTGTGGCTATTTGTTGCACCACAGACCACTCATCTTTAACCCAGTATCCCTCTGGTGTAGTACCTACAGCCACTATGGACTGGGGGCTAGCCACATCCTCTGCAGCTGTAGGAATATTCTAGGGTTTTCATGGGGAGAACATTGAAGTTTATCAGTCCCTCAGAAAATAACTATGAGTTGATACAAAATAATTTTTCAGAACCTATACCCTTTCCTCCTGTGCTGATGGCTTTTGAGGATGTGTGTTTTACTGCCTGCAATTTTTCTGATAGTCAACCAACTGCCCTTAAAAGGCAGATGGCATTTATAAAGTTCCTCAATATTTTAAGGTTTTACACACTATTCACAAACCTGGCCTAGCAGTTAAAGCCGTATTTGACTCCTCTGCTGGAAAATATTACTTGGACTCTTCCACAGATTGTTGTGAGGAAAAGGCTAGTTTGCTTTTGATTTCTTGCACTTTGTATTACTTTATATCCTTTCTGTATTTTTTATACTGTGATTTGTTTTCATTACACTGTATTCTACTTGCATTCTGCTTTTAATTGCACATTAAAACTTGAAAAGAGACCACAGCTGTGTCTCTTGTGAGTCAGACAAAATTGTTCCCACTCTCTCACTCTGTTACTGTTGTGTCCTTAAACACCAGTCTTTCTAGTTGCCTGGCCCTTATGTTAATTTGACCATATATCGCCTTCCCTCTCTCTTTCACTGGCTAATGTGAGTAAGCACAAAACTATCATTTTTCTGAAATCCCCTTCAACTACTTAACTTTATTGGCCATCCCATTGTATTCCATAGTACCAGAATGCAAAAGTGCCCACCCCTTTCAATCTATCTTGCTCTTTTAAAAATAGTGGCTCTCCACCTAGACAGCTAAAACTTAAGTTAACCACTTTCATATCTACTGTAACTGCTTAGTGTACACTGTAGTGTTTAGGTAAACCTTTTTTTTTTCATCTTACCATTAAACATCTATTGGAAGACCACCAGTTATTGGAGAGCCCACATTCTGCTTCTCAACAGTCATCTTGGAATTAGTACTTCTGTTTTCTCCTGGTGACAGAAGGAGTGCAGGGACATTGTTTCCTAGAGAATGCTGATCACCAGAAAGTCGAATAACTGTTTTATTAGTGACAGCTTGGAATCTGTACTTATATTCTGGTCCTGGTGAGAGAAAGAGCACAGTGTATCAATTACTGTTTCTGAATGGAGAATGAGTGTCTGTGCTTAACGTTCCTGATTGGTCTGGTTGCTATTCAAGGCATCTACCAGGAAAAGGCTACAAGACTACAGACTCTTGCATCATCTGTGACAAGATTGTGGATCACTAAAGAGGCTGTGGTCTGCTTCTCATCTTGGGATTGGTGCTAAAACTTTGCTTCTGGTGAGAGAAAAAACAAAGAAGCATTGTATCCCAACAGAGTGAAGCTGTGGTGAGACTAGCATCAGTCAATAAGTTTGTCAGTAGTATACATGCTGCACCCATCATGCATAATTCAAAGAAGACATATCAACCCACATATGCTGAGGCACTTAATTGTAACCTTCGTAAACCTTGTAGATGAAGGTGGAGGTGTCTCTATTTACATCAAAGATAAATATACTTCATTGCTGACCAAACAGGACAAAGAACTTGAGCTGCTCCATGTGCAAATCACCATAGGCAAAATCCAATACCACTTTCTTGCAAGCTATAGGTTCCCCTCTATGACCCAGAAAACCATTACCATGTATTTAAACTTATTAGTAGGTGGATTGGACACTCTAAATTGGCCCTAGGTGTGAGTTTGTGCATTTGTGTGCCTTCTGTGGAAGGTTGGGCGCCGGGCTGGCAACTCGACACCGCAAAACTCCACTGCCAATCATGAGCAGATAGATGATCCACTGTGGCAACCCCTAACCAGGAAAAGCCGAAAGAAGAAGAAGAAGAAACACTAACCATCCAATCCAGTACCATATTCATTGGTGACTTTAATTGCTCCACTATTAACTGGGAATCCTATATGACACCAAATATACAGGCACAGAGATTCATGGCTTTTGTAAACACAAACTCCCTGGACCAGATAGTCAATACACCAACCAGAGGTTCAACCATACTGGATCTGGTCCTCACTAATATGGAAGAGTGCTACACACCCCCAACTGTAATGCCTTCCCTGGTAAGGTCAGATCACAAAATGGTCTCTTTTGAAGTAAAAATAAAATCTGGACCCCCAGCTAAACCAAGAATATTCAGGAAATATTCTAAGGCTAACCTCTTGCTATTAAGTATGAACCTGGAAAAATTTTAAGCCCTCATAAACCCTGAGAATACCGCTGCCTATGCTGAACTGTTCACAGAAACATTGTAAAAACATGTTAATAGCTGCATAGAGGCAGCTGTATCCACCAGGAAGAAGTACAGAATTAACTAAAAAAAAAGTCACCCTGATGGAATCACAAAATCAATAGGCTATATAACAGGAGGAATAAAATCATGACAAAAATTAAGAGGTGTAGCACCCAGCAGGATAAAAGCACTCTCGGCAAACTATACAAACAACTTAGAGAACAAATAAAGTCTACTAAAGTCAAATTTGAGGTAAGCTTGGCCTCCCAGGCCAAGGACAACCACAAAGCATCCTTTAGCTATGTCCACAACCTCAAATGCTATACACAATTGTGTGCAGAGCTCATTGTAAATGGAGCCACCTATACTGAGCCAGATGACATAGCAAACCTCCTGGCTGATAATTTAAGCTCCAACTTTACCCCTCTCTCCCATCAGCCTTCCCTCAGGAAATATCATCAAATATAACTCCCCTTAATATCACTAGGGAACAGGTCCTTAATGCTCTCTCTAAGACCAAGAACACTGCATCGATGGGCCCAGACAATATCCCAAGAAGCTTTCTAAAGAGCATGAAATATAACCTATCAGAGCCTCTGGAATTACTATTTAATTGTAGCCTCCAAACAGGTTTCATGCCTCATGAATGGAGAAAGGCAACAGTCATCTCTCTGCACAAAGGTGGGCATCTACAGACCCTGGAAGCTAGGGGCCCATAAGTCTCACTAGTCTTACATGTAAATCCATGGAAAGAATTATAATGGAGATGATCAATAAACATATAGCAAATCTCCAGACACTGGACCCAACCGAGTTTGGTTTCATCAAGGGCAGATCATACCTACTCAACCTGGTGGACTTCTTTGATAAGGTCACCAAAGCAATGGATGAGGGGAAAAAATTGTTCACACTGCCTACCTTGACCTGGCCAAGCAATTTGACATACCCCACTCGGGCATTGTTGACAAACTCAGGAGGTTAGGTACAAACCCGTATGTCACCCGGTGAATAGGTAACTGGCTCACAGACAGGACCTTGGAAGTTAGAACTGGGGAGTCCACCTCTACAAAGAGGCCAGTCATAAGTGGAGTCTCTCAGAGATCAGTCCTTGGACTATTCCTTTTTGGCATTTACTTCTCAGAAGTCAAGGTGAATGTCAGTGGTCTCTGGCTAACTAAATTTGCAGATGATTGCAAATTAGAAACTTATCATTGAATGTTACACTGACAGTAATGTTCTCCAGGAGGAGCTGACACAAACAACTGGGGTCAGAGCCATGTACTAAAAACTAAATGCCAAGAAATGCATATTAGTGTCTTTTGGGAAGTCATCCATCCCCGGTAACTACCATATTGACAACACACCCCTTAGAGTTGACCCAGTAGTCGGGGACATAGGGACACACATAGATAGTAATCTAGCCATTGATCATCACATGTCTACAGTGGTGAGGAAATCATTCTATGCTGCACAACTTATAAACAAAGGTGTGGCATCTCAGTCCAAGGAAGTCATTGTTGCACTGTATTTGGCATTCATCAGACCAATCATTGAGTACAATACCCCCTTTAGTATGTACCTAACCAGGCATATCCAGCAAATGGAACATCCACAGAGTTTCCTCACTAAACGAATACAGGGTGTAAGTAAAATGTCCTATATAGACCACCTCAAGGCCCCATCCCTGTATTCTGTCTCCTACAGGCTTTTGAGGGGAGATCTATGCCTGGCATACAGGGCATTGTCACATCCCACTCTGATGGACCTCCTGCATATCCACAAAACAAATGGCACCAGAATTACCAGTTCTAAAGACTTAAACCTTGTCTGTGTTATAAAAAGGTCCTGCTGGAGAAATAAGTATGTATTCCAGAAACTACCATATATATGGAACAGGCTCCCCATCCATGTGAAACAGAGCTCCTCCCTAACCCAATTTAAGTGCAACTTGTACAAGTGGATAGGAAACAGGAAATTCATCCCTGGTTTGGCACTTATGTCTCTAATGGATACAGATAACCTGTAAATGGTTCATCTTCCAAACCTCTGCCTACACTTATCAAGGGTATCAGAATTTGTCAGAGATTTGGGGTGCTAGGCTTAAAAATTCCCTTGTGGTTGCTAGCCTAGTAAACACATATGAACCCAAACATTTAATTCCAGTTTTATTCTTTCTAATAAGGATATGAAAATAATTGAAAGATATGGGAAAAACATTTATACTTTAGCAATTTGACTTTCAGAGTT
The DNA here is from genome assembly GCF_019279795.1 of Protopterus annectens. Taxonomy (NCBI): domain Eukaryota; kingdom Metazoa; phylum Chordata; order Ceratodontiformes; family Protopteridae; genus Protopterus; species Protopterus annectens. The sequence continues at coordinate 803,554,768 of NC_056728.1, read as the reverse complement.
TTAAATTGTCAAGCTCATATGATAAAATTTGTTCTGACATATTGTGAAAGTATGAGGAAAGATTTATCTACAGCTTCTCCTATTGTACAGGTCTATTCATTGTTTTTAGTGGCTTTATTGATACTTTTTCAGGGCTATGTCCACTAGTACCTTTTTAATGAGGTTGCTTGACTGCATTCTCGGATCCTCCAAGATAATTTAAAAAATGAGATAGAGATTTAGTGTTTGGCCTCTCTGCTGCAGAGATGATCTAAAATAGGATGAAAGGTGCAAGCTGATACAGGGAATCTCTAATATTTTTCATCTCTACTTTTCCAAATTGTCCAAGGGATTTTTCTTTTTCCTCATCCAATTTAGAGAAAAAAAAACAAAAACAGAGTAAGTAGTCTCAGAATTCAGGTACACAGATGTTTAAAAAGTAGCAAGGTGTTCTGAAAAGACAGCTTTAACTTCCCAAAACCAAAGACAGTCCACAAGTTTGATTGACTATTTAAGAGACTTCTGGTCACCCTCCCACAATGACCCCTTTTCTTTTCCAGAAAGTGTGAATCTCCATTTTTCTGTTTAGCAACAGATTATTTTAGAGAAATGGATTCTGAAAATCATTCAGCCGAGTCGCAAATGGCAGTGGGAGGACATTCCTCTGTTCCAGTACGTCAGTCCTCATCCTGCAGATCAGACTCTTTTGTTTCCACCTTTTATGCATCACATGCTGTTCCAAGGAGTTATAGAATCATTTCCTACTTCCCAGGTAGGGAAGGGGTTTCATTCAAGGATGTTCCTAGTGCCAAAGGAAGAAAAAATCTTTGAGACCTTTCCTAAACCTGTCTGTGAAAGTGCCAGAATGATGCCAATTTACAAACTGTTACCTCTTCTTCCACTTTCAAGTTTTCTGGTAACAGTAGACTTAAAAGATGGTTATCATCACATCCCTATACATCTAGACTTCAAGTGTTTTATAATGTTTTGTGTGTCTAAGAGTGTTCACAAAGTGTCTAGCTCCAATTATAGCTCATTGCAGGCTACAAAGTATCCACATATTTCCATATTTAGATGACTTGCTTATTTTTTGCAGAGGTTTTTTCAAAATGTCAGAAGTCTTTCTCTTGGGTGAGAGATGTCTTGCACAAGCTGGAATTCCAAGAGAAGGTTCATAAGTCTTTCTTGACTCCCTCACACAAGTGGAAAGTATTTTGGAAAGTATTTTTGGAAAGTATTGTTAAAGACTCCAGGGGTGGACCATGGCAAATGAAATTAGAACACAGAGAGACCCACTGGCAGATATATTTGGAATCTAATAGGGAACCCGGCTTGAATGATTACATATCTATTAAACCCCTATTAAAGTTAAAAGCTATTAGTATATAGGTTGTAATCCATAGATTTTATACAACTTTTTAATATACAATAAAATACTCCTATCCAGGGTTTTATATTGGAAAGTATTCATACATATATGTATTAAATATATATGTCTTTTTGCTAGAAATTAATTTAGATATGCATATATTACACATGTTTTTAACTTTGTGTTGTTTGCTTGTTTCTTTAAAATTCAATTAGATTCAATCAGAGAATTAATTAACGTTTGTATATAAACTGCTGGTTTATCCATTAGTAGTATCTGATGAAGTTACATTGAGTGACAAAACGTGTTTTACTTGGAAGTTACCCGCGTTAATAAACCTGTGTTTTATACATCTCTGGATTTTCTTGGATATTTATTGGCGTTCTGCCTCCTCTGTCACTGGTATTTTTTATTGTTCATAAGTCTTTCTTGACTCCCTCACACAGGATTGTGTTGCTGGGGTGTCATCTAGACACATCAGTTCAAAGAGCTTTTCTTCCATAGGAAAGTTTTACCAGTCAGACTTTTGCCACTGCGAGGGAATACTACAGGATTTTGGGTCTCATGACATCTATGATTCTCACGATACCCCCAGCAAGACTCTACATGAAAAAGATACATTGGTATCAGAAATCTCTTTGGTAACATCGTCAACACCCTTTATCTTTTCAGAGCCCATTACTGGGGTTTGTCAGAAGAGACATTGTTTGGTGGGGACAACATATATCCTTAAATCCAGTTTTCCCCTTTTCACACTCTGATCTAAAGCAGTCAGTTAACACAGATGCTTGAGAATTTGCTTGGGGAGCAGTTTTTGGACTAATAAAAGTGCAGGGGTTGTGGAACACCAATGATAGATGCAAGCACATAAATATCAAGGAGATGCTTGCCCTGATAAAGGCAATCAATTCTCTGAACCATCTTTGGTCCCAGAGACCTCTTCAAGTGGTTACAGAAAATATTCTATTCATGTGGTACATAAGCGGGGGGGACCAGGTAGTACCCCCTTTGTTGTAGACCATGTTAGCCTGGGATATAGCTTCACAGCACAATCTATAGGCATCCTATTCTGTCAGAGCAAAATTGTGTAGCAAACAAACTGAGCAGGGTCACATCAAGTTGTGTGGTAGACAAACTGAGCAGGAATATGACAGAGCCTCTTGAATGGAAACTAGTTCAGGGGGTCTTCCGAGATTTGAACCATGTGTGGGAGGTTAATCAACTAGACTTCTTTGCTTCCTCTTTTAAAAATCATCTAGCAAAATTATGTTCAAAGACTCCATGTAAGAAGTCCTGGGAGACAGTTGGCTTTTATTTTCTTTGACAGGAATGTTCTTGTATATATTACCACCATTTTCACTAATATCCAGGGTACTTTTAAAGATTCAGATCTAATACCCCAAGATCATTGTGGTGACTCCTTTCAGGAACAGCCATCCATGATTCTCCCTTCTCTTGGAAATGACCAGGGGCAAGTACCACTATCTTCCTCTGAGAATAGATCTACTCACACAAGAAAAGGGGTGTTTGATGCACCCTGACATTGACTGCCACAGTGATATGGTCTTAATTCCTTTTAGACACCTGTTTTGTGAGGACGTGCATCAGATACTAATGGAAGCAAGAAAGATTGTTACTAGTAAATTATATATTAGCAACTGGAAAAGGGTTTCTAGTTGGTGCCAACAATAAAACAGGCACCCATTCAGGGCTAGTTGCTTTCTGATTTTACAGAACTTGTGTGTGTTACTATCCCATGGTCTTTTTTATTCATGTATCAAGGTTCATTTATTGACCATTTCAGCCTGTCTGCCCATGGATCCTTCTCTTTCAAGGCAGTCTCATATCAAAATGTTCTTGGAAAAGGTTTTGCATAGTATGCCTCCAAGTAAACCACTGGCCCATACTTGGGATCTTAACTTTGTGCTAGAGAGGTTAACACTTCCTTCATATGAACCAGCTAATCTGGCTGACTTGAGGTTTTTTACATGGAAAACAGTTTACTGATTGCTCTGACCTCTGCAAGAAGGGTATCTGAGATGCAAGCTCTTATGGTAAGTCAATCCTACCTCATTTTCCATAGGGACAGAGTTTGTCTGAGAACTAATCCTTCTTTTATGCCTAAAGTGCTATCCAAATTTACTTTAAGCCAAACTATCCATCTTCCCATTTTCTCTTAACCCAAAAATGAAGGAGAAATGGTACTCCATGCCTTGGATGTCCACAAACAACTCGAGTACTATCTTGACAAAACTTAGCCTTTCAGATCATTGGATCAAATTTTCATTTCTTGTGAAGGAAAGAAGAAGGAACAACCAGTTTCAAAACAGACTTTCCAAATTGCTGTCTAATGGTATTACCTTTTGTTATACTTACTATGACAATTCCATTCCAGACTAGGTTAAGGTCCATCCTAACAGGACCTTGGTTCATCTTTTTTTTTTTTGAAAAGGGTTGGATTCTAGATGTTTTCTAGATGCTGCTACTGGGCCCGCTGTACACACTTTTACAAAGCACTAAAAGCTTGATTCCTTCTCTAGGTCTAGATCAAGTTTTGCTAGGACCATTCTTTAGTAGGCTTCTGGATCGTTCTCCTTCCTCCTCCCAAATGCAGTTAGCTATGGTAATCTTCCTATATAGCTAAGGCTACTGCAGCTGAGGTCAATATCAAGATCATACTACAGTTGTGTAAGTTGAATTTACCATATCAGTATATGTTTGAATGATCACTGCTGCAGTAGCTGCTACCTCCCTCAATCCCTCCAAGGTGTGGACATTTAGTTTTTGTTATTCCTAGCGTTGTCCTTTGAGGGCTCAGCTCTGGAGGACATTGTTCCCAAACTTGTATTTTAGTCAGCTCATTGTGAGTTACTTGACAGTGTGGATACATGGAAGGCACCCTGAAGCTTTGAAAGCTAGACTGCTGTTATCCCCTTGGCAGGATATGACCCATATGGCTAAGACTACTGCAGCAGTGATCTTTCAAACATCTACTGTTATAGTAAGTTCAACTTGCATAGCTATATTGTTCTCAAATTGCAGAGAGCTATGTGCATGTGCTATACTGCAACTAGTGTGTATTCGTCCTCCAATGCATTTTCACTCCATTCTGGGTTAGTTTACTACCACCTAGTGCCCTTTGATTTCCAGGATATGCATTAGTTCCCTGTGACTCTGAATTTGATTACTTGGGTTTTTTGGAAATTAACAAATTATTTTCGAAGGTACATAAAATATTTGCATTTTTGTAGTGGGTAAGTTAACTGGTTCTTCTCTAACCAATTTAACAAAGTCAGCCAACCAGCATGTTTGCAAAAGAAGTAAGACATCAGCTTTACTAGTCATGTACGCAGACAACATACAGACTCTGGAGAGACAGTAGTCTGAGGTAAAGACTGAACCCAGGCTTAGGAGCCATCTAGCTGAACTGTTAACCACTAAGTCACTACATTGCTATACATATTTTACTGAGTTAACTTAGCAGCAGTCCAGGGTTGTGGGTGTAGTTCATTTGGAAAATGAAGATATTTGAAAGTGTACCTCACAACAGACTGAATAACAAATTAAAGTACAAAAGTTACAGGGCAAACGGTAGTCAGGTTATATTTGTACATGCCCTCATGACTAAATATATAAACACATGGTCAGTGAGTTTTCATGAATGAAATCAGATGTATGCCATTGATGTAAATGATGTAACCAGTCTTCTTCAATGCAGGCACCAGTAACATCTAAAGAAGAAAAATTTGAGACAGAGATTTCAAAATTCTCAGGTGAACCATAATTATGCAACTAGGTGGACATACAAAAGGGGCCTCAGCTTTAATAAATGACCTCTGAAGTGGTAGTGCATTTGTGAAGAGGCTGACTATATTAAATGTAGACTGAGTGGAATCACCTTAATATTTCAATACTTAATTTTAATTCTGGTAGCTTTATTTATTGATCTCAATTGCCATCTGTCTATTTGTCATTGTTTGTTTTATTGAAATGTACTTGTTTTATTTAATGTAACATTGTTTTGTAACAAAACACCTTAATAAAAGCTGAACATGATGTTGAAATGGCTCCCTATTGAAAAGTTGGCACTTGTAATCTTGAGTGCTGACAATCCAAAAAAAAAAAAAAATGAAAGGAAATCCATGAAAAGAGGAATCATCAACATCGCTCTTCTCCTTTAGACTTGTTTCTTGTGGGGGGTGGGCCCCCCAGGCTTATATATACTAATTCCAAAACAGTCATGCCTTGAAGAAAAGGGAATATTTTGGGACTCGCTCTAGTGGGCACTCAGCTTTCAAATGGTTACCTGCTGAAATTGCTAATTAATAAAAGCCAAGTACTTAAGAAAAAGTATTGTAAAATACAAATATGAGGGCAAAGGAGTTTGGAAATGGAGGATGCCTATAGTAATTTATCATTGATGATGTAGAAGTATGAATATGCCATGCTAAATAAAAAGAGCTATCTTTCCAATGGGTGGTACAGGTTTATTTTTTATTTTATTTATCTTTTGTTGACCAGGTTAGTCTCACTAGTATATTTGCCTCTTTTCAGGGAAGCCCCAACATTGTATTTCTACTATCAGAGGAATTTTAGTCTGGGCATTGGGGAAATGTCAATGTGCTTACTCCAACTAAATTAAAATTGTATTTGATAAAAAGATGTAATTTCTTCGATTCTCATTCCCTAAGCTTATTATACTGAAGCTGTACAATTGCATTCTTTCAAAATGTATAATTTAAAAAAAATGTATAACTGTTACAGACAATGTGAAATCGCTGTCAATTCAAAATCTCTGTATTCTTTCCTTATGGACCGAGGTCATGACTGAAAATTGTCTTTGGACCAGTTCACTTACCCAGTTTACAGATAAATAAATATACTCCATCTACTTTTTTTTTTCTTAGGTGCCATGGGATCTTTTACACCCACCTGAGCTACCAATAACTCAACAAGATGGAAAAGAGATGGGACCTTGGTTTAACATCTCATCCACATGAAAGACACTCAAGAGTGCAGCACCCATAAATGTTGCACTGTGTTGTCAGGAATCCAATCAGCAGAAGTGGTAATAGAACCTACAGTCTTCTGGTCTTCCAACAGCAAATGCAAGTATGCTACCTGTTGCACCATTAACGCTGCAAAGATACTTTGGAACAGAATCTCAAAGTATACTAATTGTGAACTGTTGAGTTTTGATTGTTCCTTTGGTTTCATAAACTCATATGTAATTGTTACTAGTAAGAGGATGTATTTGTGGGCAGTGGAGGGAGGGACACAGGAGTCTGTTGGGCATTGTTTTTGTATAAATCATTTTAAGATACAGCTTTAATGCATTATGATTATAAAATAGTTGATTATGCTGCAAAAGATCGTGCATGAAGGACTCCAGGCAGTTAAAAGACCTTAACTAAACCATATGCACTCATATGATTAGAGAAAAGGGTTTGTTTCAGTAATGGCTACGAGTCAAACAAAATTAGGCTAGCAAACTCTGTGCATTCAGTTGGGTAGAGAAAAAAAGGAAAATATGAAATATATACACATAGAAAATATAATTAAAAACATTTTATGAAAACAGTATAACTGAAGAGTGCATGTTTTATTTGTCAGAACACAAGTATAGAAAGCATATCAAATGCAGTACACACTGGTAAAAGACTCTAATGCTATCGTGGACAGCAGCTAAGAAATAAATGCAATATGAATCTGTGTGGGACTGAAAATGTGGTATAGTTTAGTTGAAACACCAAGACACTATGAATCTGTATAGGACTGAAAATGTGGAATGAATTTAGCAAAGCATGAAGGCAATATAAACTTGTGTGGAACAGAAAATTGGGATGAGTTCAGTTAAGGCATAAAAGCAACACAAACCTGAATGGTACATAAAATTAGGATTAATTTAGCTAAGACTTGTATGGAATATGTTTCTGTAAGGGAACAAATATGCAATTGAATTTAACTAAGACATCAAGGCGGTGAGTTTAGCTAAAACACAAAAGCAGTATGAACCTATACATGACAGAAGACTAGGATGAGTTCAGTTAAGATATAAAGACAGTGTGCACTCAACCACTTTTGCAGTTTAGAAACATCAAGTTGTCCTTGAGTAGTTGACATAATCCTTATGCTTGAATTTATTTGTATGACTTTCTTGTTAAGTACAACTCTGCTACAGAATCTGACTTATCAGTTTTCTCACTTTAGAAGTAATAACCTTCCAGCCATCTGTTCATTCTGTATCCACTGCCATTAAGACTAACCTTCACAACTTTGTCACATCCCTGCTGCTTGACTGTACTTCCTCACTACAATACAGCAAACTATTAATTTATTTCTTTTCATTGCTTTTCAGATGCTTTTTGAAGCAGACATTTGTCCTTTGATCATTTTGGTACACCTGCTTCTTCTCTTATGGCTCACTGTTGTATTATTTTTCAGTGACTTCCCAGTTATATGGTATATGGCATTCTGTAGAGATTACTTAGAGGAGCTATCTAATGTTTATAATTGCGAACATTTTTACTGTCAGCATTTGCATATTTTCCACTTAGACTTTCAGGGTTGCGTCTCCAACCATTGAACATATAGTTTGCACATCTCTTTGGAAGTTTTACTGTCTTTTTAATATTTTAGACATTACAGAGCCTTGCTTGTACTGCACCCTCAAATGCACAGTACAACTGATGTCATACAAAATAACTTCTAGCATTTTGATGCTGTTTGTAAACCTTTTCCCATTTCAAAAAGCTTAACATTTCAAGAAAATATGGCTCTTGCAGCATTTATGATAGTATATATCTTTTCCAGATGACTTATGAGCAATACAGTTTTTCAGTGTAAGACATACAATTTTTGGTTATATCGTTAATTTTATATTTTTGTATTGTTTTATTGCCTGGGCATTCCCAGATATCTGTTGCACTCAACTTTACAAATATCTTCTTGATCATTTATTTCCCATATCATGTTGTTACTCTGCTAGTAACTTCAGCCAGTGGTTAGTCCATCACTCGCTTTCTAGGATAGAATTGCTTCCAGTGGTATGAGTGTTGTACTCCTTATTGGAAAGGGCACGAGATGGTTGTCTGATAGTTAATGAATCATCATTTCTTCATGATTATTTTTTTTCACAAAGTCCTAATTTTCCTCATGTTGTACATTTTGCTGAAAACCATGATGTGATCAGATGCTTCCATATTCTCTGTTAAGCTGTATACGGTCATTGACATGTTCATTTTGTCACTGTCATCCTATGCCAGAAGGTGATCCTATGGTGAGAATGCCTCAGCTCTCTCTATCATGGTAACAGAGCTATAGCTGATAAGTCTGGATTCATGTTAATCTATGAAATACACTTTCAATGAACACAAATAAACTGAAACCAGTTTGTGATATTGCCTTCAGCGAACACTGAAACAACGTTTTATGGGTGACACCCCCCACTCCCACTGGAATTATATATGCCAACTCCAAGGTCACATAACAGTGGTGAAAAAGGCAATCTCCACCTTCATCAATTGTGGTTTTGGTGACCTGGCTTCAGTTTCTTTGGTTTCATTGAAATCACCTTTGACAAACTGTCATCAGTTATACCTCAATGGCTGAATAGGCAACATCTGAAACAGTAGTTGCACCTGAGCAGCCAGATGTGTAGGCAGAGTTTCTAAAGGTATACAAAACTGAAGGTGGCTTCAGAAAATATCTGAGTGTACAGAAGTATATCACAGTAAAATATGCTTTAGTGAACTTATAGCCTTCATATTCAGAGAGAAAAAAATATCAAAGTCCCTAACATTCTCTAAAATTTATTTCATGCTGACATACAATTAGTTCTACTGAGGTTTTAAAAATAGCCTTGTAATCTTAAGAAAAGTTTAATAACTTTAAGACATGTTACAAGATCATGAATCCATTGAGTAATACTACCCCTGGTATTACCATTTACAAAACTACAATTTGAAGTTCACTGGGAACCTCTTTTTGGAGGCAATTCTAAGTTTAGAAAAAGCAGGAGAAAGTACACATCAGTACGTTGGTCAATAATTACTTAAAAAAGGCAACTTAATGGTTTAGAACCAGATTATGTAAGAGCCTAATTTGCTGCAAAATGGACTTAGATTGCTGCCAAATGATATTTCAGGTCTTGCACTACATGAGTGTTGCTGCAGGATCCATGCTCATTTCTTCTCATTCACAGATCTGGTATGCCCTATACTTTTTATATATCTCTTCACTGTATGTGAGTCATGACAGCTGTGCAATAAATGGCTTCCACAATTTTTTTTTTTTGTGTTTATAGAATGATGTTTCTGACTGGTGTCATTAGATTGGCTGATGCAGATTCTAATGTAGTGTAATATCTTTCAACAGATATTGAGAAAAGAAAAGATTCCAGTATTTTTCTTATTGCCATCGGCCTTTTGTATTCCTCAAGCAAAGCTCACAAAAGAAACAGAATCTTTCTTACGGACCTCATAAATAAGATCACAAGAAATTACACAAATAAAACAATTTAATAAGAAATGGATTCCCTCATAGTCTTGCTCACCTAACAAAATGATTTCACATTTTCTCATATGAACAGTCAACTCTCGAACTGATGAAAACTGACCTGTCAATTATAAATAAGTTTCAACACAGTCCTCTGAAAGACCAAGCTGCATAACACCAAAATTGATGAAAATTTACCTGTCAACCACAAAAGGCCGACAACACAACTCCTGAAAGTTCAATTCACAAACTATGTAAGCAGTGTTTTTGTAAGAGTCAAGCCCTCCTACTTTTTGGCTATAGACAATGTTCACTTCTGTGTGACTACTAGTGTGTGGCTGTGCATGTGCGTGCATTGTAGGTGGCTCCCTGACAATACTACTGTACATATGCTATTCATAAATTTGGGGGTAGGAATTAGGACTTTGCCATTCTTATTACAGACTTTGAACTATGTGTCTTTAACAATATATGTGAATAAATCCTTCTCAGTTTTGTAGTAGCAAATATTCAGCTGTCCTTATCTGAAATGTACCATGCAAAAAGGTCTCTAAACATGTAGCAGTATAGTAGGCAGCGTATACTTCTTCCACAATATACTATATGTCGGAATTGTTAAACATGCCCCATAGGAATAAAACATGCAGAATGCAAATCAAAACGTAAACGTGTTGGTTTCAGAGAAGCAAAACAAAGCAAAAGTTACAGAGGAATCAAGAAGACCCTCTTACATATATTAATAAAAGGTAACAAACAATAATTTGAGAAAATTTATGGAGGCTCTTTCAAAAATTGCTAAAATAAGGTGGCTTCTGGAGCCTTCTGTCCTAGATCTATAAGACTACAATACAAATTGGCTATTTGTAACTCTCTGCTTTGATACTGATACCTTTAATCAACAGATCTAATTTAATTTAAGGTGCAAGGTGAATCTGAGAATTTCATTCTGTATAAATCTAAAGAGTTTTGGAAATATAGCCTGAAAAGAAGAATTAAGAAAGAAAAAAGAGATAAGTGAAATATTTATTTTCACTAAAAATATTTTAGACAACAAAAACAAACAAAGCTTTCGAGTTAACAAACTCTTCTTCAGTATAGTGTTAAAACAGATAAGCTGTAATGCTTCAATATATATCACATGCCAGCCAATAAAAAAAACACAATTCATCACATGGTATAAAAACATACCACTTTATAATCAAACTTTACATATTCAGTTAAACTACGTCATATAACTATTGTTTTATAATAAACTGATGGTTTTGGACCACTGTTTATCTTGCTTCTATGACATTTGACTTCTTTGGTCCAATGTTGGCTGTTTAGGTGAATTTTTACTTGTGTTGGAATCTTTCTTAATCTAAAAACATATTATATCATACTTATCCAACACTAAAACATGGGTACAATACTAAGCAACCTATCATAAACATAGGTTCATAGGTTTATAGGTTCATAGGTTGGTACTAGGCTATCAGCCCTAGGGCCTATACAAGACTATCCATAACAATTCCCTGGCTATTTCTTCCCACACTATTTACTTCCCTGGATCCCTGTCTAGCAGGGTGACTGACATGATCCCCAGGGTGAATTTCCTTTCTCCCATCCAATCGTCAAGGTTCCTTTTGAAGAGGTCCAAAGAGGCACTCTGCTTGACATGTATGGGCAATCTATTCCAGAGTCTGGGGAGTCTCTGGGTCAGGAACCTATCCCTCCAGCATGTTTTGTTTATTGTGATGACAAGGTTTAGATCCCTGGAGCATGTGGCTCTGAGGGATTGGGATTTCTTTAAGTGTAGCATGTCCAACAGCTCTGGGTTTGACATGGCCTTGTATGTTAAGCAGAGATCGCCTCTGAGTAGACGATATGCGACAGAGTATAGCTGGAGTTTTTTAAGGCAGTCAGCATAGGGCATCTGCTTTAGGCCTATGATTCTTTTAGTGAGGTATTTCTGCGGCCTTTCCAGTTGTTGCAGATGTCTTGAGAGGTACATACCAAAAGGGGCGTTGTATTCTATAATGGGTCTAATGAGGGATGAGTACAGTGGGACAATGACCTCATTTTTTCTGGATGAAAAGCCCTTAGTGATGAGGTGTGTCACCTAGAAGTATTTCCTGACTGTTGTGGCGATGTGGTTATCGAAGGTTAGACCACTGTCCACCTGTGTCCCTAAGTCTCTTATCACACTTTCGGTGTTTAATGTACTGTCACCTATATGGTAATTCACGGATACATGTTTTTTCCCAAAGGGGATAACTATACATTTCTTGGCATTGAGCTTAAGCCCATGGCTCTGGCACCAAGCATCTGTTTCTGTAAGGCCCTTTTGTAGAGTATCCACATCATTTGGGGATTCAATAATGTCTCCCAGTTTGCAGTCATCTGCGAACTTTGTTAGCCAGAGTCCCTTAGTGATGGCCTGTACTTCACAGAAGTAGATGCCAAACAAGAGCGGTCTCAGGACTGAACCCTGAGGTACTCCACTTGCAACTTGTCTGGAGCTGGATTTGGAGTCGGCTACTTTTTCAGTAAGCCAGTTAGCAACCCATTAGGTGACGTAGGGATTAATGCCCAGCTTAGTACGTTTATCTATGATTCCAGAGTGGGGGATGGTGTCAATAGGCCTTGGCAAGGTCTAGATAGGCTGTGTGGACCACCTTACCCTTGTCCATGGCTCTGGAGACTGATTCGAAGAAGTCAATCAGGTTCAGGAGACAAGATCGGCCCTTCACGAACCCAAACTGGGTGGGGTCCAGTGTTTGAAGGTTAACAATGTCTTTGTTTATAAGTTCCATGATAATATGCTCCATGGCCTTGTAGATAAGGCTTGTCAGACTGATGGGACAGTAGTTTCTGGGATCCAAGGTGGATCCCCCCTTGTGGAGTGGGATAACTGTAGCTCTGCGCCACTCAGTGGGCACGAAACCTGAGGTGAGGCTATAATTAAACATGACACTTAGGTGAGGTGCCAGTTCATATTGTAGTTCATGTAGTACACAGCCCAGGATGTCAGCTGGTCCTATGGATGCTGTATTCCTAGCTTTGGAGAGTGCGTTTCTTACCTGTGTGGCCGTTATTACCGGAATTTGGCAATCTTCTGGTATTGAGATGGGCCATTTAGGGGGTGAGAGGGGGGTGAAGTTGGCACTGAATCAATCTGACAGGATATTGGCAATATCCTTGGGATCAGTATATTTAATGCCATTCTGTTTTAGCTCAGAGCATATCTGAGTATTGCCATTTAGATTCTTGACATTGTTATAGAATGCCTTGTGGTTGTTTTTGGAATCTTTGGCAATTTTTTTTTCGTAACTGGCTTTGGAGGATTTTATGAGGGATCTCAGTTTCTTTCTGAGGCTGGTATGGGAGTTTATTGCATCCTGAAATTTTTCCCTTTTCTGCAACAGTTTCTTCCTTTTGTTGTAAAGTTTGTTTATGGCAGGAGACCACCAGATCAGCTTCCTTTTTTTGGATGAGAGCATCTTGGTTCTATTTGGGATGGCACGAGTCATGCATGAGTGGATGTGCTCGTACAGTGGCTTAGTGTAGGATTCAGTAGTTGAACTTTCAGTTCCCGTCTGCATGGGTGTCATGAAGTTTGTTACTTCTGACTTGAGTAGCATGAAGTTGGCTTTGGAGAAATTTTTATATGGAGGTTTCCTTACTGGGGGGGGGGGGTGGGATGTGGATGTTAAGGGTGATTATCTTATAGTCAGACCTAATGAGGGGGCAACCATAGGTGTGGAGCATCTATTTCCCATGTTGGTAATGACCAGGTCTAGGATACTGGAGCCCCTGGTGGGACTATGGATTAGTTGATCCAGGGCATTGGAATTTATGAATTCCAAGAACCGTTGGGCAAAGGTGTTGGTACATGAGTAGTTTTCCCAGTTAATGGCAGAGTAGTTAAAATCACCCAGTATTAGGGTGTTTGGTTCTATCTTAATATTTTCCAGTATGTTTAGAAAGGTGTAGTGAGAATGTTGGGGTATGGTGGGGGATCTGTAGCAAGCTACAATTTGGATTACAGTCTTACCTAGTGTTAGTTGCACCTGGAGAATTTCAGACGCATTGTGTTGGGCAACTAGCCCAGTAGTGTGAATATCCTTGGTGAATATTGACACTCCTCCACCTTTAGTGTTTTGGTCCTGGTTTGGTGGCCGAAAAGTGTGGTAAGAGTTGTAGCCTGGTATTGCAGGGGTGCTCTCTGGAGCCTTGAACTAGGTCCAGTTACTCCACAGATATCGATGTTCTTCATTTTTAGGAGTGCCTCGAGAGAGTTCATTTTGAGGTTTAGACTTCTAGCACTGAGTAGCATTACCTTCAGATTTTGCATGCTTGTACCTGTTACGGTGGTGGTTTTGTCCTTCGAACTTTGCCTAAAAAAGGCACTATATTGGTGGCAAGAGCCTAAGCCAGTAACCTGAATCCCAGGGGCGACAGGTGCAGACCATCTCTGGCAAAGCATCATGGTCTGTCAATCATGTCACCCCGGGCAGACAGATACTGGATCCCCTTTGAATGACACCAGAAGCTTAGCCAATTGTTGAAGTCAATAATTTTGTCCTTATATTGTGGTATCATTCTGGGCGAAGGCAGGATGCTACTCAGGGCTAGGGTCATACCTACCTGGGCCACATGATCTGAGAGCTCTTCCATGTCTCTTTTCATGTAGTCCAGGGAGGTACGTATCAAGTCATTCACTCCAACATGGACAACGACAGAGTCATATTTGTACTTGTTGTGGAGTGACTTGATTGCATGCGTTATGTGGTGGATCCTGGCACCCGTCAGGCAGCTGACTGTAATTTTCTCCTTGTTCAACCTGGTGAGAGGGACATCAGTGTGCCGGACTATAGAGTCACCTATTACTAAAGTGTTAGGTACATTGTCTTGCCTTAGGGGCTGTTGCTGGGTGGCACACTGGTGTTGTGAGCTATGTGACACTTTGGTTATGATTGGTGTTTGTTTGCATTTCAGCTTCAGAGGTCCTTGTTGCTTGGGCAGGTTACAGTTAAGGGCCTCTGCATATGTGGATTTAGTGTTGCTATATGTGGGTGTTGGTGGTGTGGGTTTAGAAGGGCTATGTGTTGCTTGAGGTGTAGTGTGGGTGTTAACCTTCTCCTCTCAACTGTCTAGCACAATCTTGGGTGGAGAGAGCTTTGCTTCCATTTTGGCTATGTAAGTGCATCTCTCACAGGTTGTAGTGTTGGGTGGTAGGAGGAGAGGGTTGTCTGTTAGGATGCTTAGCCATATACACATTTATGTAGACACTCTTAAAAGATCATGCCTCTCTTTTCAAGAATTTAATAGTGTTTACCTCCCAAACTGAGCAGGGTTGTACATAGCAATCCTGGTCTAAATTTGTGTCTGCCCATTCAGTCTTCAAGACTTAACTTGCAAGTAGTTGTAGAAGTACTTTGACCTCTAGTGATATCTTATTCCATAGGTTGGTCCCTTGTGCTGCTGTTTGTAGAGTGACTGGTTTTGGAAAGAAAAAGATTAAATATGTTTGGGTCTTTCATCATGTGAAAAGCAAGACACAGGTCACCTTGGATCTTTCAGGACAGTTGAAAGATTTAATTCCTTTTGTTTTTATGGTAAGGAATTGTTGGGGCCTTTCTAGCTGAGCAATATGCTTTTATTTATACATACCAAAGAGGGCATTTGTTTTGTCTGATAAAGGAAGAGTACAGTGGCAGGATGACTTATTTAGATCTTTAAGATGTTCCCTTGGAAATTAACTGGGGCAGATAAATTGATTTCCTGACTATGGTGGAAATATCTACATAAGGATCCAGGTCTCTTAAGACCATGACTGTCTGAAGGGGAGTACCATTTAAAACTGACTTGGGAGGAGCTTTTTTACTGAATGCTACTACACTGCACTTTTTTGCATTTTTACTTGAGATCGTTTTCAGTATTCCAGGTACACGCATATTGCGGCCCTTGCTAGAGCGGTTTAATAATCTGTTTAGTAATGGCCATTAGACCACTTGGCCAACTATACTTTTGGGATATTAGATAGAATGTCTGCAAAATAAATGTCAAGCAGGTTAGGTCCTAGCATTGATCCCTGCTCAGTCCCAGTAGTTACAATTTTATATTGAGAGAGTGTGCAAGCAACGTTCACTACCTAGGTTATGTCACTGTGAATATATCCTTATTATTTTCTTGTTCTTTTACTATTTACTATTAAATATATTTAACCTTTCATTGTGGTAGATCTTTGTACAGATATTTGAGTTTTGAGAGTATTTGCATATTTATTTGGTGACACTGTGGGCCACTCCTAATAACATTGGTCTTGTTCAAACTACCATTTGTATTAATATTAATTTCACTCAGTATATTGAGTACCCTTGGAAGATCCCTAAGGTAGCTGGCAGGAATGTCTGGTGGCAGTAGTAACTACCTTATAGTCTGGGCAAGAAGGGGGCATAGCTAGTAAACCTGTGACAGCCTTTCCCAGGTATGTGTGTGTGTGTGTGTGTGTGTGTGTGTGTGTGTGTGTGTGTGTGTGTGTGTGTGTGTGTGTGTGTGTGTGTGTGTGTGTGTGTGAATCAAATCTCAAAGAGTGTGTGTTTCAGCTACTTGGGCAGGGACACAAAGCACTGGTTGGCTAGACAGAGTGCTGGAGGACTTGGGTTGGACACTCTGCTGAGATCTATCTCAACCCTATAGCTGTGACAGTGGGGAGTCTTATTGGGAATCTGGAGGAAGAGGAAGAAACCAGCTCCTGACTGACTGTGGTCTCTGTGGTCTTAAGTGAAATTGCACTTGATGCAGAGAGCTGCATCTGGAATTACTGTGTATGTACCTGTTATCCTCCCAGTGAACATCCCCCACTGGTGTTAGTGGTGAGGATTGAGGCTCCTTGATTACTAGCCCAGAGGTGGGATATCACATTTGGGGGGGTGTCTATCTTGGCCTGCAATCCTCTGCAAACTCCAGAGGACCCTTGACATTGGTTTTGACTTCTGGAAAAAGAATTTGAGAAATTTGATGATAGGGATTAAACTGCAAACATTTTACAGCCCCTCGCAACAGTTTTGCATGAAGTCTTTGAAACTCACTTTACAAATTCATCTTCTTGGTTCTCAGAGCAAGTGGTCCATTACATTTAAGAGGTCTGACCCAGGAAATCCATAATAGCAAGGAGTCTGTATCCCTGTCATCTTCCTACTCACAGAGGCCAGTAATCTACTGCAACTCGAGAGTTGCAGGTTTACCATGAACAGTGTGAAGTGACATGAAATGTGAACCTCTAGGTATCAGTGGGAGTAAGTGTGGGAAGAGCATTTTCAGTTCTTAAAAGAAGGTATTTCAATGTAGACAACTTTTGCAGCTGAAAGAAAAGGGTCATTGCAGTGTCTATAAAAGGTTATGAGCACAATATTTTGCGAGGTGGTGGAATATACCAGTGACAGTGTGGCCAGAGAGCAGGCAACAGCTTGGAGTATTTCTATTCAAAGTGAATGATTATTTGCAGATAGTAGCATTTTAGTTTAATTTCATGGGATCTTAGACACACTGAGGGAATGACAATGCTCAGCCAAAAAACTAAGTCAGATTAGTATGTTCTCCAATTTGGTTATTTAAGTTTATGACAACCCAACAACAGCAAATAAATAAGTAATAATACCAGTTTATTGTTCTGTCCAGATGTTTGCATTGTTTAGAACCTCAAAACAAGATAAATATATATGTATGTTTTAGTTTGTGTGTATAGCAGCTCTATGGGATGATATATACAGCATGACCAGATGAACAAGTAGTTGCACATATTTCCTGTTATTACTATAGAAGATGCTTTGATACATTTACTGCAATTCACTCCTCATGCAAAGTAGAATAAAATAATACTCCATGAGCATTTGTATGCAGGTAAGGGCACTGATTTTTTCACTCAAATCTGTGACATTCATCACCTTTGGCTATAACTCATAGCAGTACCTGTCTGGAAGGGTGGACATAAAGTGGTCACTACAACTTTCAAGCTACCAAGTATAACATGTACTTTGTTTGAGGGTCTGAAAAAGAATAATGATATATTTAATTAAAAAATAAATTGTACAGCTATGTTAATTAGATTAAGAACAACTCACTTAAAGGTAAATTCTATTTCTCAGGCTTGAATGCATGTTTAAACCATTTTCATAGAGTTTAAACTTGGCAAAGGTATTTGACATTAGTCCATATGGTGGTATTATAAAAAGCCTAGTGCAATTAAAAATCATCATATTATTTAAGTGATAAATAACTAGACCTGTGGTGAAAAATAAGAAAAACTATCAGTAAAAGCATCAAAAGTGCCTAATCCAAAAAGGATTGTTATAGGGATCATTATTAGTGCTTTTATTGTTTGGTATATTTATTGTTGTCATAAAACTTGGAAGTTAAATCATAGATGGGTTCATTCAAACTCCAAAGTTGCCAGAAGAATTAAATTGATGGAAATACAGCAACAATTTGAAGAATTGTTATGCTACAGTTCATTATGACATCAGTAAACAACTTGTAAGTCATGAAATGTAATTATTTCTTCTGGAAATTGTGTTACAATTTGGGTCACTGATTTCTGAACCTTTTAATTCTGAGACAGAAGTACAAAGTGAAGATGATTATTTTATCATCAAAACTTAATAAGACTTTGAGGTGAGAAAAAATAGATGGAAGTATGAAAAGGTAATGTCTGTCATGTATGGAGTGTTGAGACTACTCCACAAAGAAAATGCCACTCAAATTATCAACAGACCCTTTTTTTGGCATGGGGTCATTGACTCATTGCCAAACTCCTGCCTTCTTTACCACTCATGCATAACTGTTGCAGATATTCTTTTGCACAATCTATCCACCACTTTGCTGGACATCCTCGCTTCTCTTTATCTTCTTCCTCTTTGTCCCAAATCTTCCTCACCAGATTGTCTGCCGCTTTACTGCATATGGGTCCAAACCACCATAATCTGTTCTCTTTGACCTTTTCTGCAATTGGAGCTACTTTGGCTTCTGCTCTTATGACCTTCTTTCTTCATCTGTCCCACAGTGTGCATCCTGTCACCCTTCTCTGGCACTTTATTTCCATCACCTGCAGCTTCTTCAATTGTTCTGCCTTTACTGCCCAGGTTTCTGTACCATACAGTAGTATTGGTCACACCACTGTGTTGTACACCTTACTTTTCAGATTATTTGGTATTCTTCTGTCATAGACTATACCTGACACTCTATGCCAGTTGGCTGCAGCCTCTCATTCTAGCTTTGATCTCTTCATTCAGACTTCTCTTCTCCTCAACAAACTCTCCCAGAAACTTGAAGCTGTTTAACTATTCCACTATCTTCCCTCTATCTCTATTCTCAGCTTCTTCTGATTTTCCCAATTTGCTGCCATTACCACCATCTTACTGTGCTTAGTTTCATCCCATGTGCCTTTAGTTTTGTCTTCCATTCTCTTATCCTTTGTTGAAGTTCTAGCTCAGAGGTTGCCTGTAAGGCCACATCGTCTGCACAGAGCAACTTTGTTGATCTTCCCCCTCTGACCTGTTTGCTAATGTAGTCCATCACCAGTATGAACAGCAGTGGGCTCAAAGCTGAACCCTGGTGTACACCCATTCCCACTGGTAACCCCTCTGTGAGGGCCGAACACTGTTCATACTTGAGTCATCAGGTCCTTGTACATAGCCTGCACTAATTCTACCAATGTTTCTGGTGCTTCAAACCACCACAGTACTGCCCAGATTAGCTTTCTTGGGAACTTGTCATATTCTTTCTCCAAGTCTAGGAATGCCCAGTTGGACTCTCTCCTCATCTCAAGCTTCTTCTCAAATATCTGTCTCACTGCAAACACCGGGTCAATTGTGCTGCATCCTGATCTGAATCTGAACTGCTCATCTCCCATCTTACATTCTACTACTCTGTGTATCCATTTAGGAATCACCCTCTCCAGAACTTTCATGCAATGTGATAGGAGTTTGATGTCTCTGTACTGCTCACAGTTGTGGATGTCCCTTTTGTTCTTGTGCACTGGCATGAATATACTTGTTCTCCCATTATCTGGGATATGCCTTTCTCTCCACACTGTTATCAGTTCCCTCAGGAGCCATTTCTCCTTCCACCCAGCATTTTTATCATATCTGCTGTGGTCTCATCTGAGCCTGCTGCTGCTTTCCCTGACTTCATTTTCCTTAGTGCTGTTCTTACTTCTTCTAGGGAGGGCTCCACTTCTTCTCTCATCGTAGGCTATTTCTGTTCATTCAGAACCTGCTGGAAATACTCCTTCCATCTGCCTTTGATATCCTGTGGACTGGTGGGCAGGTTGTTGCTGGCATTCCTTATGAAGGGTGTCTGGCTTATCTTCTTTTTGTTTCTGTCTTTGCCTTGCAACCTGATATAGTTTATTTGTGCCACTTACTGAGTCACTTTCCAGAAGTTGGTAGAGTGCCTCTGATGCCCTATTCTTTGCTATTGCAACTTCTTTTTTACCTTCTTTGTTAGCCAACCAGTAGTCCTTCCTAGCCTGGTCAGTCTTTTCTATCTCCCACGTCTTCCTGCACTCCTTCTTTCTTTTAATGACTTCCCGGAATTCTACATTCCACCACCAGCTTTCCTTATGTACCTTAGTTCCATACCTGGCTCGACCACATATCTTTTCTGTAGTCCTAACACATGCTGTTTTAGGCATTGTCATTCTTGTTCAGTTCTACCGATTTCCTCCTCTTCTTGAGGTGTTAGAGCCCTGAATAATTCCTTGAACTGTTTGTACTTTGTCACCAGTCAACTTCCAGGTCTTCAGCCTGGTCTCTGTTGAGCTTAGAGCCTTCTCTGACCACTGCTTGCAGCTGATTGTGGCAACTAGTGGTTTATGCTGTGGGCTGATTGTTTCACTGGGGATGACTTTGCAATTATGGATTCTACCCACTAGGAGGAAGTCTACCTGAGTTGCATGTTGGCTACTCTTGTAAGTGATCTTGTGACTGTCTCTCTTTCTGAACCATGTGTTGACTACTATTAAGCCATTTGCAAGACAGAAGTCTAGAATGCCTTATCCTTCTTTATTCCTGTTACCCTACCCATGTGGACCCAGGCATTCCTCATGTCCCATTCTGTCTGTCCTGATATGTGATTCAAGTCACCCATTATCAACGCCAATTCATGTTGTCCTGCTTTATCTAGTAGACCCTGCAACTACTGTATGAATGCACTCTTTTTCTCACTATCACAACCCTGCTGTGTGGCAAAGGCTGAGATTAGGAATACTGCCCTATCATTACACTGGAGTCTGACTGCCATGATTCTGTCATTAATTCTGATGATATCCCTCACTGCCTTCTGAAGCTTCTCTCTCACCACAATTTCTACACCATTTCTAGATTGTCCCCACCTGAGTAGTAGAGCCTGGATCCCAAGCCAAGTGGTTTTGCTGCACTGCACTTCCATCTTGTCTCTTGGATACATAGGCTGTCCAGCCTCCTTCGTATAATCATGTCATCCACTTCCAAGCTGTGTCCTGTATGTGAACCTACATTAATTCTCAGTCATGTTTGGCAGGTTGGTTGGTTTAATGCCCAGCTTTCACAGAGTAGGCCAGGTCATCAACCCACTTATCACCAGTGCCAACCCACTTATCACCAGTGCCCATTTTGTCGACATTAGTCAACATGACCAAATCACATAGAGCCATATTTTACACCATTGAGTGGGTAGGCCTGCCACAGTGTGCAGTCTGTGATCTGTGTCCTCCTAACTTGAGGATACTGCACAAAGCAGTTGGTCTGTACAACTCTTCCCCCTATAGGTCACCATGTAGCGTCTGTGCTGCTGTCCACTGCTCCATTCATTGGTGAGTTTAAGATGGAGACACTCAGCATGTTTTTCTGACATGGGAGAAACCAGATGGAGTCACAGGGAGAACATGCAAATCCCAAACAGGCATTGGTCAGTGGTCAGGATCGAACATTGTACCTTGTGCAAGGCAGGCAAAGACCTTAACCATTATGCCAGCTGATCTCTAATGTAAAACGTCACTGAAAAGTTATTTTAAACTTATTCAGTGTTGGAATTCCACATTTCAAAATTCTGAAAATTAATGCATCATACCATATCCATTTGTGCTCTTATAGGATGAAATGTCTGATCCAGGAAAAGCAAATGAGATTAGAGAATTATTATGAAAACTAAAACTTATCTCACTATTTTTACCAGTGACATAAATTATTCACAAGAACTGTACCTAATTTTCAATGCTTTGTTAAATTCTAACCCTTTGAGTCTATATGCTTTAATCATAAGATTAAATGTACAAACATTGGGCCTAGAAATCAAGAATTAATAATAAATATCATTATTAAAAAAGGATAGGTCTGCTACCCAGTGCCTTGCAGGACACTAGAACAGATTGCACTACACTTTCAAGAAATTACGAGTGTGAAAACTCAGACAGTATGTAGTCTTTTTTATTTAGATGACAAATACACATTTGGATTAATAAAATTTAAAGTTCTCATATGAGCTTGAACCATAAGTGTGATCTCAGTGTTCATTTCCTTCATTCATCAGTAGCAAACTGTGTGACATTAAAAAGTCACTAAAGCGGACAGTGTTCCTAAGTCATCAAACACGGTGCTTACCTGATTAACAAATTAATACTATTCACAATTATCACCAAATAAAGACTAGATTAATATAATGAATCTACCAGAAAAAGATCCTAAGGAGAACAATTTTCTTAAATGTATCAAGTGGTAATAAGACGCACTGTTGTCCTTATAGCCTTAGCAAAACGTTTATTTCTTTTGAATTGCATGGGAGCTCCCATTCTAATCTCTAGAGCACTTTAACATTTGAGTGGGTGTTAGTCTTTTCTCTCTACCTCTCTATTTTATTAATTTCATTAAAATGTTACATATGTAATTTGATGCCACTGGTGCATATTGGGATGGTGATTCCATTTGCAGGCTCTAATGTGGTCATGAATAAAGTTTTTTTTGTGGCTTTACAGCTACTGGACTGCAATATTTTAAGTGTTTCTTTCACTTGTGATACAATATATGTGACTACAGTCTTCTACTTGCGATAGGTCCAAATAGTTAAGCTCATACAATCAGAACAGCACAGGACCAATGTTTAGTTTTGATGGAGAGTTTAAGCTTTTATCCCTGCCAACACCACAGCAATGATATTAGCACTTGGGAAGAATAAACGACAGTTGAATGGTTACTGAAAGACTGCAGTACTGGAGATAGAGACTGTATTTTTTTTCCACAAGGTGAGAGTTGTGTTTTTTAGTGCAACTTAATCATCCTATCTACTACATTTGTTGACAGGTTGTTGACTATCTGTTTGTTTGACCAAATTGTATTGACTAAACAGAGGTCAACAAAAGTACTCTTTGTCAAAAGTAGTGCTTTTCATATATCTGTCTATCTATCTGCCTATATGTATACATCCATCCATTCATTTTTGCACATGGGGTTGGGGTCTCACTTCAACAATGACTATCATCTGTATCCAAGGTTTCATAATATATAATATATGGATTACTGACAAGTTATCGACTGACAACTTATTAGTGCCATTTGACAAAGGTAAGTATATGTCTCACACCCACACACACACACACACACACACACACACACACACACACACACACACACACACACACACACACACACACACACACACACACACACACACACACACACACACACACACACACACACTCACACTCACAGACAAGACCATAACTCTCAGCTGTCCATATTTTTGCAGACTGTCCAGATTTTTGTGTCATATTTTTTATTCCCATAAAATTTGTGGTTTTCTGGCAAATCATAGGGGTATTCTGAGGAATGAAGTCACAAAATAATGACATATATTTGAGTTTCAGACTTCAAATCCTTCAGAAAATCCACCATTACAATTAGCAAATTTTTAAGTTCATAAGTGCAATATGTAAAATCTGTACCTATTTTGGGGGCTCTATCCCTCTATTTTGTCAGGCTTTGTCCAGATTTCTTGCACTAAGAGGTTGAGAAGTATGGACAAGACACACACACACATGCACATCACATGCATACTTGCACAATTATTCACCCATATGGATACACAAGCCAGCACAAATGAATTAAAATACATACAATCACACACACACAAACATACACACATTCACAGAGACTATTAAAATATTATAAAAGACTGTCAAAACATTTGACCTCAAATCCTCTGAAAACTTGTTCCATGAAGCCATCACTCTTTCTGTGAAGAATAAGTCCTCAAAGTTATCCTAAGCAACCTTTCCTCCTTCTTAAAGGGTTTTTGTTGAAACCTGCTCTATTGTTGGACAGATTTTCTTGATCTAACTGAAAATATCTCTCATTATACCTGCTCATCTTTTCTTCACAATCATATTTGTGAAGAACTTCACTGCACTATTGCTGCTGACCTCTCCTGAACTATGTCTTTAGTCATCATGGCCTCACACAAAGGTCTGCAGAGGTATATGAAGTACTCTGAATGGGATCACAGCATCTACCTGTAGAGGTGAATAGCATCTTCCTGGTTCCCCTGTAAGTCGATCTTTCTACATATCATATCCTACACACGTGATAGTATCACATTACATTTCATTCCTGTGGTTTTTCTTAAGGTTTTCTTGACATTCTACATGAGCACCTCACATTTCTTTTCATTCCTGCTTTTGTAATTTTTTTTCTTCTTGAGTTTTAAGTTTGTACCTAGTGTTACAGCTTTCTGGATTTATTTTATTTTGCATTTGTTTATCAGGATAGTCCGAGTGGGTGAAACCCATTTTCAGAGGAGGCCTGGGGAGAAGAGTCCACATACAAACAATGACAATATGAGAAGCAATAAGGAACTGTTTACATATACATTATTTATTTTATTTATTTATTTATTTCAGTTTGATAACCGGGGAAGTCCAGAGGACCAAGAAGAACCCATTTTCAGTGGAGGCCTAAGGAGAAACGCTCCAGTAACAATGAGAATTACAATATAGGTAAAAAAACATATAACAAACTTATACATAGAAAATAATATGACAAAGACAGGGATCCACCTAATATCTACAAATTAAATAGATATAGTACATACAATTATTCACTCATCACTTTTGATTTAGTAAGTAAATTGCTTAAGTAGCAAAATACTTTCATTCGCTTGAAATGTGCTGGATACAATTGTTAATAGCTACTGTTTATAGGAAGTCAGATTGAGGAAAGCTTGAGATTTAAGAAGGAAAACCTTTACATTGACTTGAAGTAAGGCATAGTAGGCAGGTAAGGGGGTAAGAAAAGGTTAAGGGGAAATGTAAAAAGGCAGAGGTGTTCATTAATATGCCTCTGAGATTATTGCTGGAGTAGAAATAAATGGGTATGAGCTCCTTATGTGGAAACTTGATTTTGTTTAGAGAAATAAGAGGAGTATAGTAGTATTTTAGCAGGAGAGTAAGCCAATGCGACATAACTGTAAGTTAGTAAGGCAGGGGAGGTGGTTGGTTTTGATAGTATTGTTTATGTAGTTATTTTGTACTTTTTCTGGTTTGAATGTAAGTCACAACACTATTAATATAAATTGTGCGTTCTGCTTATTCATATTCTTCTCATGAGTCAGCCCTATTTTAGATCATAGTCACACCTGCTAAGTCTGTTATAAAGATATTTAAAAGCAAAATGCATAATATGGAATTTGGTGGTACTTTCAATAGCAGGCATCAATAGCACAGACTCCATTTTATTACTCCCTCTGCAGAATAGTCACGCTAATGTGTTTAATGTGTTATACCTTAGCCCCCCCAACATAGCTTAATTTGCTCACAAATATTTTCTGTGTAGCTTTGTAAAATATCTTACAGGATTCATGGAATACAAAGCAATGAGCACAGCCCTTATATACCACTGTAAAACTCATGTTTTCTTTCCATCAGAAATTATTTCTTGCTTATGTTATGAATATAGTGTGCCATATGGAAATAAACACAATTAAGACTAGAACAAATAGAAAAACATCTTATTTTATTGTATGGGATAATTTACAAAATTTGTTAAAAAAATTTTAATTTCAATAGCATGGTATTTTAGTTTAATTAATTGATCTGATTGTAGTGGATGTCTTTGTAAATACTTTAGTTGTTTTGTTGAATATTATAATAATACCTATTTTTAATTACTTGTATAAAATTGTTATGATATTTCTCTTATATGTTAAAACAATAAACCTGTTTTGAAAAAAAGAAATTATTTCTTGCTTCACATCTGCTGAGAAAAATCCGACATCTTTGCAGTTTCTTACTTCTCTCTTACTCTAGGTTTTGTGAAACAGAACAACAGTTGGTATGTTCAAATCTTCATTTACCTCCTATGAATTGACAAAAAAAAAAAAAAAAGCAGTATCACTTGATTTCCCCTAAGATCCAGTCTGAATCACATGTAAGCTTGACCAATGTTAATACTTCAAGCCATGATCTTTGTTTGCATATTTGCCTGTTTTTCATATATTAACTCTTATCTTCTAATCTCTGTAACATCTAGACAGCTGAATATGGAGTGGACAGTGTAAAAAAGATCATATAAATATGGCAACTTTGTCAAATTCCTTGTGTCTGAATGCCAGATTTAATGAAAGATTTGAGCTTTAATGTGTGTTTTTAGATGTCAGTACTTTTAGAATTAAAGTTGGCGAGGTTTGAGTTTAAGATAATGTTGGGGTTTGGTTAGCATCAGGTTTAAAATATGTACATGATTAAATTTAGGGTTAAAATACATAGTATGCATTCTGCCTGAGGAGGACTTTATTAGAATTGTTTCTCATTTTTGTTCCTTTTTAAGGGTATTGACCTTGTTTCTATGGTATGGTGCTATATAAAAATATGTAGGTTCATAGGTTCATAGGACGATATTAGGCTATTGGCCCAGAGGCCCTTATAAGCCTAACCAAGAGTTTCACGCATGTTCTCATAAAGTCAGCACCTGTTTTCTCTGTCCAGCAGAGACACAGGTGGGATCCCATGGGTATATTTTCTGTTCCCCATCCAGTCATCCAGGTTCCTCTTAAAGAGGGCTAGTAAGGTACTCTGCTTGACATGGAGAGGAAGTCTATTCCACAGATGGGGGGAGTTGCTTTGACACAAATCTATCCTGCCAACAAGTTGAGACCTTGTGTGTGGGTTGCGTGAGTGGACTTTGACTTACAGATATGCAGCAACTCCATCAAGGCTGAGTCTGAGACGGCCTTATCTGCCAGACACAGGTCACCTCTGAGCAGTCTGTATGAGACTGAATAGAGGGCAAGGCTTTTAGCCTATCTGCATAGGTGTTTGAGACCCTGGATTTTCATGGTCAGGAACCTCTGTGGTCTCTCCAACTGTTCCATGGCCTTGCAGATCAGGCTAGTTAGGCTGGTTGGCCTATAACTGCCTGGGTCAATGGACACTCTACCTATGTGTAGAGGGATGACAGTGGCTGTCATCCATTCTCTTGAGACTAAGCTGTTGCACAGGCTTTGGCTGAATAGGGCACCTAGAGATCAATTGCTTTATAAAGCATTGCTTTTCTTTTCTTTGCATGCTTTACCAAAGATAACGATGTATTAAGTATGTGTGTCTTTTAACTAAATGTTTTGATTAAACGTGTCTTTCTTTTTGCTGTTATAAAACTAATTAATCTCTGCTAACTGCCAGATATGACAGGGCGGCAATATCCCCATTTAAGAAAGGGAGGAATGGTTCTTCTGTCTAGGCTATTTCAGTGCTAGCCCTTTCAAGGCATCAAGAATGATGCATCTTTTTAAGAACAACTGTATGCAAAAAATGTTCTGTTAAAAGCTAACCTGTCCAGGTCTCCCGTCAGTTAAATCTGCTATTTATATGTCACTCTAGGAAATGCAGTTTGGCATTTTTCTGGTCCATTTCATCAACAGAGAAGGTTGTCTGTAATCAGTTCTGGTAAAGACTGCAGTGCGACTTTGTTACTCCATGCTGTTTTCATTCCTTCCTGAGCTCCTTTAGTTTACTTCCTTTAAAACATTCCTTCGTTATTTAAACAAAACTATGTAACCCTCAGATGAGATTGCAGGGTAGAAAAAATATGGTTCTATATATCTGTGACAACAGAATGCCAAAATAATTTTAGTCTATTCTGATTATGAAGGATGAGTTGCTAAAATATTTATTGAATGACTTGTATATTAGCATGCCAAGACTCCACCATTGCTGCATATGCAATGGGCTCTCTTTCTTGTAACAATCCCTAAGTTGCTACAAATAACAGATAATATTTTGCTTATATTCTGCCCTTGGTAATTGTTTAAGATGCATCAATTTTGCTTTTTATATGGCAAATATTTAAAATGGTATGGGCACTTCAGATGCATGTTTCAATGATAAAACAGGCAAGATTCTTTGAACCTCAGATATCCCTAGTTTTGCCTGTACCGTAATTAGAGGTAAGTTGGTATTGTGATTTCTGGTTCCACCTAAACTACACACTTGACCATTTGGTTTAAAGTGTATACCACACATGCATGTATCTAGTCTTTTATTTACTATGTGGTAACACACTAGCTAGGATAGGCACACTTTCCCTAGCTTTATGAGTCTAAAATATGACTATTAGGCTGAAGAAATATGTGCTAGCTAAAAATGCTTATATTTAGAGATATGTAAAGAAGTATGTCTCATTAAATAACTCTAAATTAAAGTCAGAGAATGGGTTTGAAACCTATGTCCGTAGTTCACAGAATACATTAAGCTAGTCTGGGAGTCCTGGCTATCACTTGCACTTTTTTTTAAACTTGCATTTCCTCTGATAAAGCAAGCCTTGTTCTATATGTTGTCTTTTAATTTCTCCATATCTTTTCAGTTTCTAATGCCATGACGGGAATGGACCCCATTCCAAAGTCAAAATATCATTAAAGTTCATGAGATTAGTATTGTTTCAATCTTTGATGTCAGCAGAAGTGCTCTTCGCAGCACCCGCAATGTGCCCAGTAATGACTGCTTCTGCAGTTCGTATGGAGTTACATGTATTGGTAACATACCTAAATACGATTGTAAATTCTTTTTTATAAGACCCATTGGTCCTGCTACTCGTATATCTTTAGTCTGGAAGTTCTGGGCTTTTTGCATACTAGTAACAATACATATATGTTGTTTCTTAACCTCAAAAGATAAGTCTATCATCTGTATAGTTCTTTTTTGGCCTATTTTTTTGTGATTTTTGTAGACTGCTACTTCCTTCTACAACGGGGGGGGGGGTGCATTCTTCCCTTGAACCTGGCCTAGCCCCACTGTAGTAATATTTTCATGTCTTGAGGATTCTACACTGTCATTTTTTCCAGTCCTGGTACCAGTTTGCCTACCAGGATTGGGCACTTTTTTATACTGGTACTTCTGCTCCCAGCTATCTTATTATTTTATAACCCACTTCTGTCCATGATATATGGTATATAAAATACAGTCTATATATCAGTGTTGTCTTGGTGAGATTTTTTGTAAAAACAGGGTCCACCTCATAAAGGTACTCACCAAGACTTGAGTTTCAGCAATACTTCTGTCCTTTTCCTGATTTTATCATCTCTCCATTTGGACCACTGTTAAAGATGCTTTTGTCCTGTATGGTGTTCATGATTAACCTGTTTCCATAGAATCTGCAACTTGTGTGCCTTGTGATATAAATGCATGGTGCAATACACCCAGATATTCAGTCTTACTGAATATGTTACACTTTTCTTTAGCTCTGTAATGTCAAAAAAAAAAAAAACAGGCAAGCTGGAATAATGTAGAATCTGCAATAAAAATATTATGGTTGTTGCATTAGTAGTGTGAACTTTTACATGTACAGCTTCATTTTCTGCTTCCAAAAACAGAACTACCACATCAGACAACTCATTTGACAAGAGATTTCCTGAAGTTAGTATTTGTTTCCTCTACAAATTAACAACAGACAGCTTGGTTAGAGAGTGGTTTCTCTTCTGAGACGCACAACTTCCCCTGAAGAGAATTCTATATACTTGAAACCAGATTCCAACATTATTTAAGGAATTCCTGAAAAAGAAGACAGGACTGTAATTCTTGTCTTTTTGTTAACAACATCATGGATTGACAATGAGGATCCATGTAAGTTAGGTTAATTCTTTCCCGTAGCAGCTGTGGCTTTCTGGAAAAAAAAAAAAAAACTTGCCACTTAAAAGGTCCCAACTTTGATATATGTATTACCAAGTTGAGAAAGTATTTCCATGATAGCCAGCCAGCACAGACAGCCAGATGTTAATTTCTCACAGCAATACAGAAGGGTTTAAGTAAAATCTTTGTTCATTTGCCAGTAGATCATGTGGTTTCCATCTGATTACACTTCACAATATAACTGCTAAATCGTGGTTAACTCTACCCCAGACGATAAAAAAAAAAAGAACTATTCTGAATAGTCTGGTAAGTACTTCCTTCTGAAGATTAACTGGCAATGTTATTCAGAACGCTTGCGGATAATAAAAATCATACAAGGAAAAATTGTATCCCATAATATCCTGTACAAGTTTAATAACTCGTTTTTTTTTTCTGGAGTACCAGCATGACTGCAGTGGGTAAAATAAGAAACTGCTTTAAGAATGCTGTGAGTACAAAAAGTTTACAAAAAAATGCTATGTATTTTTTAACAATGTTAATATGTTCTGTGTGAAATATCATCACATAACTCTCTGTTGTTTATCATCTGCTGTAGTTACAACCCTGAAAATGGATCTCTTCCATGACTCATGTATGGTAGAGACTTAGAAATCTTACATATTGAAGGCAGAGAAGTGTATTTATTTATTTATTTATTTTATTACTTATTTAACATTTGTTTGCTGGGAAAGTCTGACTGGACACAGGTCCTTTTTCAGCGGAGGACCAGGGAGAAAAGCTCCAGTTAAGCAAAATTACAAGTTTGAGTTACAGGTAATATAAGACTTACACAAAACCATCAAATTTGTATACACTGCAAAAGAAAAAGGCTTGTCTGCAAGCAAGCTCAAAGTGTCAAACATAAAAGTTACAAAAAGATAAATATAAAATATCTTAGATAAACGTGCACAATAGACATCACAGTATGAGTATGTACATATGTATACAAGTCATTTGTCATGTAGGCCGTGGTTGTACAGAGGTTAACATTGTCATCTCACAGCAAGAGGTTCTCCAGTTCGATTCCCGGCTGGAGCGCCTTCTGTGTTTAGTCTGCATGTCCTCCCTGCGGTTGAGTGATGCTAAAGACGTGCAGGTAGGTGTGAGTGTGAATGGGCGTGCCTTCTATGAAGGTTGGGCATTGAGCAGGCAACTCGGCACCATAAGAATCTGCTGCCAATCATGAGTGGACTGGAGGTCCGCTGTGGCGACCCCTAACTGGGAAAAGCTGAAAGACTTTATACAAGTCATTTGTCATGCTTGGGAAGAAAAAGAGACTCCCGAGAGAAGGAGAGGACAGGTGCCTCAGGTCAGATTTATTGGGAGGGCAATGAGATACAAAGTTAGTTAGAGATGTAGAGTTGATCAGTTAGAAGTGTATCCAGCGCAGTTACAAAAACAGAGCCAGGAGTCTTTCAGGTGTAGATTTAGGAGTTTTTTAAATTGTGCAGCAGGTAGTAATTTGGTTGGAGAGTTTTGTTCCATATGTTAAGGATGTAGTTTGAGAAGAGTGATTCTCCAGCTGTGTTATTTGCTCAGTCTAATTTCTAGGAATCTAAAATGTTTAATTATTTGCTTGGTTTTGCAGAGTTGCTACAGAAATGGAACTTCAGATTCATGTTTTTTTAGTAAAAAGGGGACTCACTAGTTTTGGCCACACTGTATTAGCCCTATGTGAGTAATAAACAAATACTCTGTATGGTGCTACGTTATTGTGTAACATTCCTATTTATATATTTTGCTGGACAACTTTAAGGGGACTTATATATCTAAGGAGTGGACAATATACTAAATCTATTCAGGAAAGAGTAAACACAATGGAGACAAGCATTTTCAGCCTGACCTATGATTTAGTTAGGAGTACTTGGATTAAATGATTCCTCCCCAGCTCTCTAGAGTAGAGCCTGATACCAACAGAACTGCCACTGATTCTCAGTGGTACATGTGCACTGATGACAGATGCACAGGATGGTGCTTTAGCCATGACCCAGGCACTTCAATTAAAATTCATTACTAGTTGGCGCAGTAGATCAGAGTGCATTTCTATTATAGCAATTGGGTGGTACAGTCCCTTCAGAGTTGTTACACCTTAGGGAATTCTAAGCTCAGGTGTTACCAGTTGTTTTGTTCTGAGTATCAGCTTAATGTTACAGCTCACTTATACTGCAAACAAGTAATAGTCATAGAGGAATGGATATAATTTTCTGCTTTAGCATGATTTGTTCGAGATCTAGTTTCTTGATTTGTAGTTGCCTAAAAGGTATCTTCTGAAGTTGTTTTTCCTTGTGATGTGTTTTCTCAGTTATATCTGTGGCAAAATGCATTGAGTTGAAGTGCAAACCTTGTTGCTACTCAGACATTGATAGGTGATGGAAAAAGCATGATGATTCCTTTATCTTCTTGGAATAAACACTCTTCCAAGTTTTAAATTTTTTCATTCAGGTATGGTAGAAAAGCAAAATAAACTGGGAATAAACCCATATGTCACCTGCTGGATTGGCAAATGGCTCACAGATAGGATGCAGGAAATCAAAACGGGGGAAGTTACCACCACAAAGAGACCAGTCACGTGTTCCCCCAAGGTTCTCTGCCAGGATATCTCCTGTTTGGTATCTAGCTTTTCTGACATAAAAAACAGCACTAAAGGGCTTTGGCTGGCTAAGTGTGTAGATGACTGCAAGCAAGTTGCTGTCATTGAATCTCTAAATGGCTTAGCCATCCTGTAGGAAGGTTTGTCCCAAATGAATAACTAATGCCAAAATCATGGATTGAAACTAAATGCCAAAAGTTAGACTATTGTATTCTTTGGGAAGTCATCTACCTCAGGGAGCTACCATACTGACTGACTAAGAGCAGTTGTTTGGAATTTGGGAACTTATTTGTACAGTGACCTAACATTTCACCAACATATGCCCACTGTTGTAAGAAAGTCCTTCTATATCGCATAGCTTATAAACAAAAGAATTGTGTCTAGATCTAGGGATCTCACTGTCTCTCTCTATTCAGCCCTCATTAGGCCTGTCATTGAGTATAATGCCCCATTTGGCATGTATCTGTCCAGAAATGTGCAACAACTGGAATCCCTACAGAGATACCTTACTAAAAGTATACAAGGCCTAAACCATATGGCGTTTATAACACGTTATCGAAAGATGAAAATAGCAAACGCTATTTCATTGAACCTAAAATATCTAAACCACATAATATCGAACATTCAGAACAGTGAATTTTTTCCCAAACACATATACACAACACAAGCACACCTAAAAAACATCAACACACACATATACACTTATAATCCTACAACTAACCCTACACTAAACTATACAGACACTACTATCTATCCACTTACCTTAACCCAAACCTTAACCCTAAGGTCCATCATTATCACACACTCACCTAACCCGCGCCCCAACCCTAACTCACTTAACACGCCCCTAACCCTAATTCACCTAACCTGCACCCTAACCCTAACTCACTTAACCTGCCCCTAACCCTAACTCACCTAACTCACGCCCTAATCTTAACAACCACACAATCACACACTTACCTGAACCCGACCCGTAAATTTCCACCACAGCGCAGAAAATAGCTAAGCCACAGAACCAGCCAACCGAATTCTTTCCCTTGGAAAGAATTCGGTGTTCTGCAGCTTCGCTATTTTTAGCATTCGCTCAAAACGGGTCGATATTAGAACATTCGAAGTTTTAAAGCTTTGAGGTTCTGACATAGACCCACCATATGACCTACATGGACAACTCAAAGCCCCTGTCACTATACCCGGTATCCTACACAGATGACCTGTGCCAGGCATGCAAGACATCTGCCAACCCAGTACAGATGGATTTATTGCATATAGGTAAGTCAAATGTCATTAGAAATACTCAGTCTAGGGGACTAAACCTTTTCTGCAACATCAACAAAACAGTTTGGAGGAACAAGTTTATCTCACAGAGGATAACAATGCCATGGAACAGACTCCCCATCCATATAAAATAAAGTTCATCCTTGTCCATATTCAAATGAAACTTAGATCTATGGATGAGAACCAGAAAATCATTTCCAGACTGCTCCATGTAGTACTGCTGGAATGCGGCAGCACCTAAATGCTTTATCTGATGCATGGATCCCATCAAATTATCTATGGTATGATCTTAGTTATTCTCATTAGGGGTAATATATAATTACATTACCATGGGATGGGTAAGGCCAATCTATAACGATATGAGATAAGTTATTTTGAGCACAAAAGGGGAAACCGTCTAGGCTTAAAAAGGACTGGCAAAAGCAGCTAGCCTAGTACTTACCTTTGAACTTAAGAATGTATAAGTCAGGGTGATTGCACTGTGAGTGTATATATATATATATATATATATATATATATATATATATATATATATATATATATATATATATATATATATATATATATATATATATAAATATATATATATATATATATATATATATATATATATATATATATATATATATATGAATATATATATATATGAATATATATATATATATATATATATATATATATATATATATATATATATATATTATATTTATATATATATATATATATATATATATATATACACATATATATGTATATATGTGTATAAATATATTTATATATAAATAGATACAGGAGTGGTTGTAATGGTTGAAGACATCTGAAGTTGAATGGCAAAACACTGACACCAAAATGTCGAAAATGCCAGAATCAACACGTGAGTAGTCATGAACCAAGAAGCAGACTCAGATCATGTTATGCTAACACCGATATCACAAGAATACAGGGTAAGGGCATATTTCCCAACATAGGGAACTGTGCAATCTCAAACACCTATCGACTATGTGCTGAGTTGCCCATATATATAGTCAACTAAATAGCTGTCAACCAAGTATACACTCAGTCTTCTTCAGGGAACTCATATGAAAAAACAAATTAAAATAATATATATGGACATCTCAAAATATCAATAGCATATTTGATTGAAAAGTTTTTAGGTGGTGAAAAACACTAAAAGAACAAAATATCAAAAGCACTTTTGAGCGAATGCTCATTTTTACAGTGTTTATAAGTAGGAGTGACGAAAGGGGTAGGTATAGGGTTAGGGTTAGCTCGCATCCATGAAAAGTAAAAAATCAGTAAATAAACAAATCTGTTCATCTGCATTTTGTGCACTGGTATTTTTTTATTTATAGGCAGATACTAGGCTGTCAGTCTGCAGACTATTACAAGCTTAGTCAAAAATTAGAATTAAACCCTGTACCTTGTATCACTAAGGTAAAGAGCGTAACCATTATACCATTTCCTCTCTTATGATCACAGTTAGTGCCAAAATCAGTATTACGGTTGCTGACGTGTATAAACAAAGAAAGCAATGATGATAATTGGAAATTAGGAGAAATCTATTACAAAATCATTATTCCAGTGAGGCAAATATGAAATTCCTGTTATATAACAAGAAAAATAAGAAGAGAAGTAGCTATTGGTGATGTTGAGAAATAATAGCAAGGGGCACAAACAAGAGAATAATAAAGTAATTAAAGGAAAGCCATTGTGCAATTGATTCAGCAAGAGTCAATGTCAGAAAAAAGCATTATGGAGGCTGGCCTGATGAAATGCCTAAATGTACAAGAACAACCTAACTGCACTCCGGGTATTTGCACCAGAGCATGGGGTTCTTCTTTCCATTATACCAAAACAGGATGACAGGAAACAGTCAATGGGCCCTTAATACTGTACTCTTGCCATTCTGGGTTTGTTTTCATCCCTTTCTGCTTGGAAAAGATTTGATTCACTTAATGAAACTAATGCTTCTACAATGACTATAGAGAAGAATAATGCTTTCTGGATCCTTGGTATAAGATGAAGAATAAAACAAAAATGAAATTACAAGTTACTAATTCTAGAGAATTTGTAGTTTTAAACTAGACATGATTAAGAGAGAGTTATGAAAGTCAATGGGGAAGTTAAACTAGTTTGAAGGCAAATTAAATAAATGGAAGTTCAACAGTGTGAACAAAGTAAAAAAAACAAAAAGATGTTTTAGGAAAAAAATTAAAACAATAAATCAGATGATGGCTAGCTTTTGCCTATTCATGCAATAAATGTACAAGTTATCATCTGGGATCCTTACAGACAGTAACAGAAGAAAACAGGTGTTTGCATATGTGAAAATACACCGCTTTTATGTAGTTTGTTTGTGTCTTTTGGCATTTCCCGGTTTGGGGTCGCCACAGCGGAACTCCGGTCCACTAATGATTGGCAGTTGATTTTTACGTACCGGCTTGCCAGGCCTGACGCACAACCTTCAATGAAGGTACGCCCATTCATGCATGTCTCCACGCAGAAGACGCTCTAGCTGAGAATCGAACCAGACAGCGTCTTACTGTGAGTCAACAACGATACCGTAGCATAAGTCAGTGTCAAGACCCTGATGTGGCACTTGCCAAGTTTTATGGAATTAGAAACATAACATCAAGTTAGTCAGAAATTGCTGTTAATCACATGATATTAAGGCTTCTTCCCTCAATACAGCCCATCTGCCCTCTCTCTCTGACACTGCTGACTGTTGACTATTTGCTCCCCCCAAATGATTATGATTATGTTATGATCCAACAGTGCACATTTTTATGACTGTTTATTTTCTTTCTGGTTCTAGACCGTCACCTGCAAGTGATGAGTATGTGCTTGCACACATCAGAGCCTACTGTGTCTTTCCTTGGGTATGTATACCTTTCTACACATACTCAATGAAGGATACAACATGTACATGGAGCTTGGCCCAGCTCAGGACATATCATACAGCTCATACCATATTGGTGATATGTTTCCCTGCACTTATCACTTCCCTGTAGCCTGTGGCATTACATTATGTCAGACTGCCTTTTCCCCTCCAGGATAGGCATGCCACCAGTAGTTGATGAATCCCTTCCTCACCAGCTCCAAAAATGTCTAGGGTGGTAATCAGTCTCAAGCCATCCATGTCACATTCAGGATGATATCCCTGCCTGTGTAGGAGAACCCAGCTTTATTAAAAGTGGTGTTTAACATAGGACCAAGTGACTCTATGAGCTATAGCTTTATATATATGGACACAATTTAGCAAGGTAAAAGTGCTTTAAAAGACACACGATTTAGGAAAAAGTTTGTGTGATGGTATGGGAAAGTGCCAGCATAGCAAGCTGGAGTTTTGTAAATAATAATATGGCCTTTGAATATCAAACTAATTTATAGGTTCATAGGTGTGTACTAGGCTAATGGCCCTGGGGCCTTTACAAGCTTAGTCATAGCATTGCCCTGGCATAGTGCCACCCAACCTTAGTTCTCAGTGCCTCTGTCGAATAGAGCCACTGGAGTTATCCCCGGGGTGAATTTTCTGTTTCCCATCCATTCATCAAGATTTCTGTTGAAGAGGGTCAGTGAGGTGCTCTGCTTGACATGTATGGGAAGTCTATTCCATAGCATGGGCCGTCTCTGGGTTATGAACCTGTCCCTCCAGCATGTTCTGTTAATTGTGGTAATGAGGTTGAGGTCTCTGGAGCATGTGGTGCAGAGGGATTGTGATTTCTTTAGATGTAGCATTTCTAACAGTTGGGTCAGACATGGCTTTGTAAGTCAAGCAGAGACCGCCTCTAAGTAGGCGATATGAGACAGAGAATAGCTGGAGTTTTTTTAAGTTTGTCCATATAGGACAATTGTTTAAGGCCTAGGATTTTCTTTATGAGGTACTTTTGCAGCCTCACCAGTTGTTGCAGGTGCCTAGTGAGGTACATGCCAAATGAGGCATTGTACTCTATGATTGGTCTAATGAAGGTAGAGTAGAGGGAGACAATGACCTCTTTCTTCCTGTATGCAAAACCCTTAGTAATGAGGTGTGCCACATAGAAGGACTTTCTGACCACAGTGGCAATGTGGTGATCAAAAGAGAGGTTGCTGTCAACCTGTGTTCCAGGATCTCTTATAATGCCTTCTGTGTTCAGTGGACTACCTTCAATGTGGTAATTTATGGGAACCAAGTTTTTCCCAAGGGGGGATGAAGACACACTTTTTGGTATTGCGCTTAAGGCCATGGTTCTGACACCAGTCATTGGTCTCAGTGAGGCCTTTCTGTAGGATGTCAACATCACTTGGGGAGTTAATAATAGCATCCGACTTGAAATCGTCTGCGAACTTTGTTGGCCAGAAACCCTTCGTGTTGGCCTGGACTTCAGAGAAGTAGATACCAAACAGGAGAGGACCCAGGACCGAACCCTGTGTGACTCCACTCATGACTAGTCGGCAGTCTGAGTTGGAGTCAGCTACTTTCACACTGTGAGTTCTAGCTGCGAGCCAGTCTGCAACCCACTGAGTGATATAAGGGTTGATGCCTAGCTTAGTGAGTTTTTCTATGATTCCTGAGTGAGGAATGGTATCAAATGCCTTGGCCAGATCAAGGTAGGCTGTATGAACCACCTTGCCTTCATCCACAGCTCTGGTGACTGACTCAAAGAAGTCGATCAAGTTGAGCAGGCATGATCTACCCTTCACAGAACCAAACTGTGCAGGATCCAGAGCTTGGAGATTCCCTATATCCTTGTTTATTAGGTCCATGATGATGTGTTCCATAGCTTTGCATATCAGGCTCATCAGCCTAATGGGGCGATAGTTCCCAGAGTCTATAGTCCCTCCTTCTTTGTAGAGAGGGATTACTGTAGCAGTGCGCTATTTGGTAGGGACAAAGCCTGAGGTGAGGCTGTGATTGAACAGAGTTCACAGGTGAGGTGCCAGTTCACTCTGTAGTTCATGTCGAACACACCCAGGGATATTGTCAGGTCCCATAGAAGCTGTATTCTTGGCCTTGGACAGTGCTGTTTTAACCTGTGTAGCAGTATAGCAGTAATATTGGGTGTCTGGCAATCTACTGGCATTGGGATTAGTCCTTTGGTGGGGGAGAGGGGTAAAGTTGGCATTGAATCTGTCGACCAGTATACTGGCAATATCTGTTGGCCATGGAGATTCTTTACATAACTATAGAAGGCCATGTGGTTATCTTTACTATCTGTTGCAATCCTGTTTTCATAGCTAGCTTTAGAGAATTTGATGAGGGATCTCAAGGGAGTTTTTCCAGTCTTCGGACTTCACCTTATTCCTCATCAGTTTCCTCCTTCTCTTGTAGAGTTTGTTTATGGTAGGGACCACCAGATTGGCTTCCTTTTTTGGAGGAGAGCATCTTGGTTCTATTGGGTAAGGCGAGATCCATGCATTTGTGTACATGTTCGTACAGTGCATTAGTGTATGATTCGGTGGTCATACAACTATTCTCCATTTGCATGGGTGCTGTGAAGTTAGCCACCTCTGTTTTTAGGAGCCCAAAGTTAGCTTTGTAGAAGTTTTTCATGGTGGTTACCTTTGTGGGGGTGGGGGGATGTGGATTTCCAAGGTGATTAGTTTGTGGTCGGATCTAACCAGGGAGGAGCTGACTATTGGTGTAGAGCAACCGTCACTCATGTTAATAATGACCAGGTCAAGGATGTTGCTACCTCTAGTGGGGGTAAGAACAAGCTGGTCCAGGGCATTGGAATTAATGAACTCCAGGAAACGCTGGGCAAGTGGATTGGCACATGAGTAGTTTTCCCAGTTAATGGAGGAGTATTTAAAGTCGTCTAGTAAGAAAGTGTTAGGTTGGACCCTAATATTCTCCAGGGTGCTAAGGAACGTGGAGTGTGAGTCTCGGGACATGGTTGGGGAGCTATTGCAGGCTACGAGCTGAATCACTGTCTTACACAATGTTAGCTGCACCTGAAGTATCGCTGATGTGCTATGTTGGGCTACCAGTCTGGAGGTGTGTGCATACTTTATGAATATGGAAACACCACCACCATTGGAGCTTTGGTCCAAGTTCTAACAAGATGCTTGTGTTGCAAAGTTATTAGAACTGTATGTCATTTGTATATCAAACTGATTTGTATAGATGCTTCTGCTGAGAATGTATTTGTGAGGTTTGTTTGTATTAAAATGCGTTAACAGTGTACCCTGCTGAAATGAAAAGAAATACACGTATTATTGCAACTGAAATAAATGTATCAGCTAGCTTACTTGAAGAAAAATAAGGGAAATGTAAATGAGCTGTTAAACCATTAAAACAGTACCCCACAGTGATGAATAGGACTGGAGACACTAGGTCTGGGGAAAAGCCTTTGTTCATTAGCTGAGTAAAAAGAGGAGAAGCCCAGGCACTGCCATAAACATTTTGATGTGTATTGTAGCCATCTATACTAAATTCCTGTCTCAGCTTCAAAGGAGAATACTGCAAGAACTTAGAGACAGGTGAATAGATGATGTAATTCTGCCAGTACTCTTAGAAATTATATTGTAGATATTATAAAAAGAAATTTCAGATTATTGAGTATTCTGTTTTGGGGAACCTGACTAGAAAGACCCTCCCCCACATGCGTTGTGGTAGTAAGTAACTTAACTAGGGAACAGTAATTATTTTAGATTAGTCAAGAATAATGTGAAGCTTAGTTTAGATATTGTTTTTCTTTATTTGTCTGAGTCTGTCCATCAATGTTCTTTTCAATATTTCCTGTGAACTCAGTGGCTTACTGTAAATATATATTTAATATTTCCATGTTCTTTTATTATTTATTATTAAACATATTTAAAACTTTTATCATGGCTGGTCCTTGTAGAAGATATCTAACTTTTGAAAGTACTTATATTTATTTGATGACACTGTAATGACCACTCCAGAAGGCCTGACCCATAGTCCCAAGGAGAAGGAATTTGAGTAAAATAAGTTAGGGATTCAGCAGCAAAATCTGACTCATCCTCAAAAGAATCCTGGTTTCTAGGCCTTTTAAGAGTATTGAAGGACCAAGGAGGAGCAGAAACTGAAACTCCATGAGGAGACTTTAAGGACATTAAGGCAAAAAATAATCCCTGAGTAAAAGCCTACCACTCACTTTGTGGATCCCTAAAAGCAAAGCTGGCCTTAGGCATAGGTCAACTAGGTGGCTGCCTATAGCGCCAGGTTTAATTTTTGGTTTCTTTTTTAAGGGAATATCCTGAGAAGGCTCAGATCCAGGACGACAGTTGAGAAGTGTAGCAGGAATTTCTTCCCCAACTAAAAACTGAGGAACTCCCCTTGGCCCCTCAGAAAAATCAACCATGGTTCCCTCCAAATGTCTGAGATGGATGTCTGCAAAGCCTTTTCGGATGTGCTGCCAGCCGTATCCTCACTGGCCTCTAATGTGGTTGCAGCAGGGAAATCCAACAACACAGCTGGGTGAGCCTCCAGGTTTGTAATGACTTTGAGAGAAACACCTGGCAGAGGTTAAACATCGGAAGATTCTAGTCTGACTTTTTTCACCTTCTTCTTCCCTAATGGCTGACCCTCAGGGCAGGAAATTCCTTCCATAGTATCTTTAGCAAGTAGCTTAAGACACTGTTTCTCAAGATACAAGCAAAGGGAATAAAGTCTACTGGGAAGGGTTTTTTGACAAACACATGAGAAATAGAACAAGATGTATGGTTATGAGAAGCACTTAGGCAAAAACGACACCTATCCTGTCTCTCACTCTAGCATTTACCCTTCCTGAATGAGATTAACCACAAACAACAACAAAAATCAAAATCCCCAATGGGGCACTTATCTTGCAAAAATAGAAAATAGGGGTAGGAAGTCACTGGAGAAGAAAAATGCATTCCACTTGCAGAAAATGGATGCAGATAAACAGACCAACAGAGTAAAAGATATGTTCAGACTGGCGGCAAAGAAGTTCTGATGTTGGTAGGCTTGAACACCACCATTAGGCCCTACATTAAGTAGGGAGTGTATGGTGACATTCTGCATAAGTTTTAAATTCAGGAGTCTTTAGAAGACTGGCCAGACAATTGATTTCTGCAACAGGGAATCCCATATGTTTAAGAATAATGCAGCAGTGAATTTAAGGACATCAAAACATATGAAGCAATAATTAAAAAAAGTGCCCAATTCAGAACACTTCAACCATAAAAAGCTAATCAAACCTCTGCCATTACACTCTACCAATATCAGTCAATATGCACAATCTCTGAAAAAGTAAAATTAATCTGAATAATTCCACATTAAAGAGATCTGTAACTAATGAAGAGGTTGCTGCTACCAAACAACTTTATATTTTAGGGTTTTATCTCCAAATTCAGTGCCTGCTGCCCTTGAAGAATAAATTGCCTAAGTTACATTAAAAAAAACGGTAAGCTTGTAATACTGCAGTATGGAATGGATGGCAAACTGATAGTTTCATAGCTACTAAATTGTATCCAAAGGAGGACAAACTCAGGACTGGAAAACCTACCCCCCTTAAAATACAACATAGCATCAGCAATCTATCTATATGCTGGGGAAGTAGAATCCAAAGCCTTCAGCATCAAAAGCAAGCATGCTACCTGTTGTGCTACTAACATTGCTTTCAAATCTCTGCCTCAATAGTGATAACATTGCTAAACAAAACAGTTGTACATTGTAAACAGACAGTATGTGCAGCAGTAAATTTCTGTTTCCTTGAAGCACAAAATTTCTTGAAAATGCACCCAAAATTCAGTTCCGTGAAAAATGCAGCTTGGTAGTTGGGGTAGAGGATTTAGGCTCTTGTTTCCTGTAATTAAGGTACATGGTTTGAGCCTAAGCAAATTACTAACCATCTGCTAAATCTAACTAGGGCATTTCACTCTCACACACAGACACCTCAACCTCCTAGTGCAAGAAATCTGGACAAAGCCTAAAATAAATAGAGACAGGTTATAAATATTGCTCTCTTGAACTTAGAAAATTGCTATAATAACAGGATTTGTGTTAGTATACATTTTCCGAAAAGATACAAAGTCTGACACTCAAATGTCTGTAATTATTTAGTAACTTCAGTCATTTTTATGAGGAACAGACCACAAATATGTGGCAAAAATAGGAACAGCTGAGAGGTATGCTACCAGATACAAAGTCTGACACTCAAATGTCTGTAATTATTTAGTAACTTCAGTCCTTTTTATGAGGAACAGACCAAAAATATGTGGCAAAAATCAGAACAGCTGAGCGGTATGCTACCAGATACAAAGTCTGACACTCAAATGTCTGTAATTATTTAGCAACTTCAGTCCTTTTTATGAGGAACAGACCAAAAATATGTGGCAAAAATCAGAACAGCTGAGAGGTATGCTGCTTACCTACCTCTTACACACACACACACACACACACACACACACACACACACACACACACACACACACACACACACACACACACACAAACACCTACGTCCCTCTTACACACACCTACCTCCCTCTTACACACACCT
The DNA here is from genome assembly GCF_019279795.1 of Protopterus annectens. NCBI lineage: Eukaryota > Metazoa > Chordata > Ceratodontiformes > Protopteridae > Protopterus > Protopterus annectens. Next base: position 803,511,419 of record NC_056728.1, on the reverse strand, counting down.
ACCTCCCTCATACAGATACACCTACCTCCCTCCCTCTTACACAGATCCACCCCTACTCATAGCACTCAACCAATCAGGGACAAATCTAGAAATAATCAGGGACAAATAGGGATACTGTTCATATATTAGTATTATTAACTTCAGACATAACAGAACATGAGTGAATATACATTTGCTGAAGTAAAAGAAGTCTGTAGCTCTAATTATTGTCATTATTTGTTTATTAAATGTAATGTATCATCGTTTCTCCAAAAGTCACCAATTTTAGGGGGGATTAAGATGGACAGAGATAAAATTTCAGTCAAAATCAGAGACAGTTGAGAGGTACGCACTTACCTATCTATCTCCCTCTTACACACACACACACACACACACACACACACACACACACACACACACACACACACACACACACACACACACACACACACACACACACACACACCATACTTCAAAACTTCTTAGAAGAAACAATCTGGGCAAAGCTAAGAAATAATGTGGGTCAAAGCCCCAAAACTAGGGACAAACTTTAAATATTGCTCACACAAACTTAGAAAGTTGCTAGAATAAAAGGTATTGTGTTATCATGAATTTTCTGAATGATACGATGTTTAAAACTCAAATGCCTCTCATTAGTTAGTGAATTCTGTCCTCACCAATTTGCAAAAATAAATCCAGAAAACCACAAATTTTATGAGGAATAGACTAAAAATATGAAGCAAACATCTGTACAGTTGAAAGCCCCCTCCCTTCCTCCCTTACACACACACACACACACACACACACACACACACACACACACACACACACACACACACACACTCACACGTAGACACACATTGCTACCTACCTACCACTTAAACAGACAAACACACAAACATACACTTACCCCTCACTTGCCCATTCGTGGTCCACATTTTGAATGTCTTTTGGCATTCAAATTCCACTTGTATGGAAGATGAAGACATAACAGGTTGCACATATGCAGAAGGTGAAAATAGGTTACATGCACCTGTTGCATCTGTGCGTTTTTTTTTTTTTTAATTAAAAAATAAATCTCCATTGCCAGTGCGCTCATTACCATCCCACACAGCCTGCAGGTCCTAGGTGAATGCCTTGATTGCCTACTGCCAGATCTGGCACTGGTCATAGCTCCTTATCCCTATCCTATGCAAACCTATGGGTCACCCCTCCCATTTATTTTGTGGGACAGTTACTTTGATGGCTAATGACAGAGCATTACAAAAAAGGCATTTCAGTGCTAAAAATAAGAGATTCTCTGCAAGAATCAGTTAGATGTGTGTGATAGGCTACTAAGTTACACCTGTAAGGGTACTAAGTTACACCTGTAAGAGTGTGTATTTCTTTATGTTAGTTGGGGGCATTAAAATGGATGCACATGCACATACCATACCAAGTGCAGCAAAAGTAATGTAGTAAAAAGCACAGTACTTTTGCAAACTCAGATCATTTCCAGTCTTGGTTAAAATGCTTGTAAACATTTATAAATGAAAAGCAGCATCATGTAATCACGTAAACGAGTAAACAATGTATTTCTGTGTTATTGCAGCATTTCTAAATCAGCTGAAAAAAGGCACATCTACCATTCCATAGAACTGGATGGTTCCTCAAAGCACTGATGAAGAAGTAATTTCCATCTATAAATCATAATGAAAAGAATCCCAGCTGTAGCTTGCAGGAAGATAATTGACAGAATAGAGCAGAGCAAGAACATCAGCTTGACGAACTCAGCTGTTAATAACAATCTGAAACTACACAGAAGCAATGAGATAAGGCACAGTATGTCCATTTCTTCAGCTTGAAAATGGCAAAATCAGTTTTTTTGCAGAAGTCGGTCATTTTTTTCTCAGCCGCCAATAGGCAATCACTTTTCAGTGGTTTATTATATTTTCAGCAAAGCATTAATCTTTTTTTTCTGTGAATAACATTAGGTCAATTTATATTTTTTTCTGTATGTGTGGCCAGATAACAGTAGTACAATAAATCTTATATTCTTATGGTAGAGAAGCACTGTCAGTAAAATAATTGCATTAGGATTTCATGTGGAATTCTTTTGGTAACAGAAAGTTTAATATAACATCAAGAGTATGTCAAAAAGTTTCTTGTAACAGTAAGAAAATCATAAAGATAATTGCAGAATATTTAAATGCATTATACAATAAAATGTACATTATTTTATATTCTTGTGGACCACTGGCCACGTTCTAGTATTTTTTAATGTCTTAGTGGGATCAGTAGGCTTTTCTAGTAAGTGCACTTTCCATCACATAGGTGTTTATTAATTTTATTTAAATTTGCATACATTTCCAGAAGTACCTGTCTGAAATACAATAGCTTAAACCGGAAGAGAACTCTGTGGAACTTAATACTAGCTCACAGGGTTTCATTCTGCATTAAATTCTACCTTGGCTGACTAATTTTCCGTTGAATATTTTTGAACAGTTTTCATGTTAAGGATGCGAGATTTCCTTTTTTACAAACAGAGAAACAATTCCATTTGGAAAACATTTCCCGTGTGACTTCTCTTAATAAACGGGCTTCATGTGGGTGTCTATGCATGTATGTGGCATAACATATCCGCTAGCACTGTAGAGACAAGTAGTCTGTGGAAAATGCCATGTTAAGAATGCTCTAGAACATACCTTTTGTGCAGAGGCTTTTACATCATGGAGATATGCTGGTTTTGAAGCGTGCCCTGCAAGATTTCATGGGATGGAGGGGGGCAAGGTGCTGGGCCAGCTCAATTCCAAATGAATAGGTCTAGTACACCTACATCCTACATCACAGTTTTGAATACATTTGGAAGCATGGGATCTGAATCTGTCAGAAATTATATACAGGTCTGGTCGCAGACATTAACATGCCCCTAGCAGAGTGATATGACAGCTGCCACTCACCTCTGTTCATTCTGTAACTTTACATTGGAAGAACCACAAGTGTTGTACATGTGCATATAGTGGTTGCACTCTGTGTCCTATGCAGCCTCTAGCAACATGTAGATATGCTACATAAGTAGCTTTGTTCATTAAGTGCTTAATTAAAGTTGGCATAACAGAGCAATTCTGTAAGGGGGCCAGGGAATATAAGTTATGCACTCATTTAGTTTAAGAAGCGATACACTATAGCAGACAGACAATATTATAATAGGATTTGCAATTCTGACTGTTACATGGATCACTGCCAATAACTGTTCCTTCTAGCTAAGAGTTCTAATATGCCAACCAGACTTTGTATTTAATGTACATACCCTAGGTCTGTTAAAGCAAACACCCATCAAATGTACTGATCCATCTAGAATGGACATTTTATGCAGTCTAACTACACGGTTTTAGCAAGGAATATAGTGTGTTCACTATTTGTATGCCTATAAAAATAAAGTAATCTTAAATATAGTCTAGAAGCTTCTATGTCCTGTGATGATACTAATGCATACTACATGTAAAGGTGTAATTACCTTTTGATAATGTTGTAATACACATATAAAATCACTATTCTCAGCTTTAAAATGGTTGAAAATAAAAGAAGGAAATTAAAAAAAGAAAAACGTGTTTTGTTTGTATATGCTTAGAAAGAATACTGCATTAGTCACATGACATATAAAGGCTACTAAGATATTTGGGTCTATGCAAGTGACACTGATAACCTGTCCCTTTTACCTCCTTTCCTCTCCTCTGCTCCCATCTGCTTGGCTCTTTTCTGCTTTCCTCTCCTCTTCTGTGCTTTCCCTTTCTTCAAAAGTCTCTTGCTTTTAAAAATTGATTTTCCATTCCTTTCCTTGCATATGCACTTTTATATATTTAACTATTCTATGCTCCTGTGCAACATCTGAAAAAATCCACTCAATGAAATGCCTTGCATTTGTTTTGAATTTTACACCCTTTCATCTGACATGTACACCACCTGCCATATACGCCAGACTTTTCACTTCAGGTCTGAAGCCTTCATGTCCTCTTTCTAGCCAATGTAGCTATACCATATGCACCTTCTTAGTTGTGCTGCTCAATGTATTAATCCCCTGTTTGCTTAGTGTTTCCTCACAATTAAGCTATTCATTCCTTCTCACATTTCTGGTTACCTTTTCTGTAACCTGTCAGTCAGTTCTCTCACTTTTCCCTGCAGGGAACTGCAAAGAGGAGTCCTGTAAAGCCTTCTTGTGTGTATCATCAGAATGACATATGCACAGCCCTCGAATCTAGTCCTTTCATGACTTACTGCCATTGCCTAATACCACTTCATATAATTTATTTTAGGGGAACCACTACCCCAATAACCTTCTCCTGTTGTACTTCTCCAATGCCACTCATTCTTTAGCATGACGAGATTTACACTTTTTTGCATGAAACCCTAACTGCTTTCCCTTTGCCATCTCTGCGAACCCTTTCAGATCTTCCTTTAACCTAAGACTAGAATGATTTTTATTAATAATAAATTTATCTTGTTCTCTCTTTCTAAGATTATAAAATAATATAGGTGTGCCTCAACGATCTATACTCGGACCCCTACTCTTCACAATATTCACTAATATTCACTAATTACCTCCATAATGCAAATGTGGTCCAATATACCGACGACTCCACCCTAATGTGCTCAGCCCCCTCTCTTCAACTAATACAGAAGAAAACCCAAGAATCCTTTACAGCCATTGAAACCTGGTTATTGGACTATCAATTAATACTCACCCCTAAAATGACCCAGCGCATGCTCTTCTATCCCCCCAAGGGTATAAATCCCATTTCCCCCTTTACTATTATCACGTCTGAAAATACCTATATCTCACCAGTTGCACAAACCAAGCTACTAGGGTTTATCATTGACCATAATATGAAATTTGACAAGCACATAGCCCAAACTATAACAAATGTGTATAAAAAACTTGGCTCACTATATAGATGTAAGAAATATCTTACTACTAACAGTAAACCTATCATAGCAAGAACCTGCCTCCTCTACACACTTCTATATACTTCTCCTGTTCTAGCTAATCTAAATAAAGGTGATCTAAACAAATTATCCACTTGCAATAACAGAATAGCTAAATTCTCTACAGACTCTTCCTACATATCCCACATATGTCAAGCACTTTGGAAAGTATCCTGGCTCGAGTTACCAAACTTACTGACTCTAAACCAACTCACCCTAGCTCATAAAATTCTCTACCACTCCAACAAACCCCCAACCCTACAAGGCCTAATTAACCACTACACCAATAACCGTTAGCTGAGATCCACAAACAAAGGGTTGGCTAAAGTATCCAAAAGCAAGCACCACTCCCACAAGAGGGGAAAACATATTGGACCTGATCATCACCAATATGGGGACTCTATGTTCCATGCCAGAGGTATACCCCTCATTGGTAAGATCTGACCATAAATTAATCTCACTGGACATCCATATCCCGTCCCCACCCCCAGCCAAGGAAACCACGGTGAAGAACTTCTCAAAAGCAAACTTCACACTTCTCAAAACTGAGGTGGAATCCTTCAAAGCTCCCAGGCCAGTGGAAAATACATCCCAAACCGCAGAATCCTTTACAAATGCATTCTATGGACACCTACAGGAATGCATGGATCGTGCTATCCCAAATAAAACCAAGACTCACTCCTCCAAAGGCAGGAGACCTGTCTGGTGGACACCAGCCATAAATAAGCTATACAACAGAAGGAGGAAGCTACTACATGATAGAGCAAAATCCCAAAAAGGGAAGGCATCTCTGATCAGTACTAGCAAGAAACTACGATCCCTCATAAAATCATCTAAGGCCAGCTTCGAAAGAAAAATTGCACAAGATGCTAAAGATAATCACAAGGCCTTCTTTAGTTATGTCAGGAACCTGGGTGGCAACTCCCAGATATGCTCTGAGTTAGTGCAAAATGACAAAAAATACACTGAACCCACAGACATTGCCAACATCCTGGCAGACAGGTTCAGTGCAAACTCCCCCCCCTTCCCCCCCAAAGGAGCAAATGTCTATCCCAACAGAGTATAGCCTTCCTGACATCACAGAAGCACAGGTGAGAGCTGCCCTCTCCAAAGCAAAAAACACAGCATCAATGAGACCGGACAGTGTCACGGGTTGCGTCTTACACAAGCTCCAAGAAGAACTGAACCCTCACATAAAGTCACTGTTCAATCTCAGCCTTACTACAGGATATGTACCCAAGGAATGGCGTACAGCAACAGTGGTCCCACTCCACAAAGGTGGTGCCACAACGGACCCCGGAAACTATCGCCCTATAAGCCTGACTAGCCTGTTCTGCAAAGCTATGGAGTGTATCATCATGGAACTCATAAACAAAGACATTGGAAACCTCCAAACACTGGATCCTACCCAATTCGGCTTTGTTAAGGGCAGATCTTGCCTCTTGAACCTGGTTGACTTCTTTGGAACAGTCACCAAGGCCATAGATGAAGGGAAGGTAGTCCACACAGCCTACCTGGACCTCGCAAAAGCCTTTGACACAGTACCCCACTTGGGCATCATAAATAAGCTCACCAGCTTAAATGTCAACCCCTATGTCACAAGATGGGTTGCAAACTGGCTCAGGGATAGAACCCACATGGTCAGAATTGCAGGTGACATGTCAGACTCTAAACCAGTTACAAGTGATGTCCCACAAGGCTCAGTCCTGGGACCTCTCTTGTTCGGTATATATTTCTCTGAGGTACAGGCTAACACGGGAGTACTATGGCTGACAAAGTTCACAGATGACTGCAAACTGGGTGCCATAATCGACTTGCCGACTGACACAAGCATCCTTCAAAAGGGTCTCACAGAGATGGATAACTGGTGCCAGAACCATGACCTTAAGATAAATGCCAAAAAGTGCATAGTCATCCCCCTTTGGGAAAAACAAAGTGCCCACAAATTACCACATAGGTGGTAATCCATTAAGTATGGAAGAAGTAATTAGGGATTTGGGGACCCAAGCAGATAGCAATCTCTCCTTTGACAATCACATTGCCAAAGTGGTTAGAAAGACCTTCTATATAGCCCACCTTATCACAAAAGGGTTCACATCTAGATCAAGAGAGGTCATTGTGCCCCTCTACTCATCACTCATCAGGCCCATAATTGAATACAATGCCCCATTTGGGATGTACCTTACCCGACACCTACAGCAACTGGAAAGACCCCAAAAGTACCTCACCAAGAGGATGCCCTATGCAGTTAGGCTAAAAGAACTCCAGCTCTACTCGGTTGCTTACCATCTACTCAGAGGCGATCTGTGCCTGACGTATAAAGCCATGTCCAACCCAGAATTAATGGACATGCTCCACCTCAGGAAATCCAAATCCCTTAGAGCTACACGCTCCAGGGACTTAAACCTCAGCACAGAAATAACTAAGACATGCTGGAGGGACAGATTCACAACCCAGAGGCTCCCCTCACTCTGGAACAAAATCCCAATCCATGTTAGGCAGAGCCCCTCAATGACCCTCTTCAAGAGAAATCTTGACGAGTGAATGGGAGATCATAGGTTTACCCCTGGGATCTCTTCTGTATCCCTACTAGACAGAGGCACAGTAAACTAACCTTAAAAGGGCTATCTTCTGTGACCTACTATACAGAGGCACAGTCAACTCATCGAAAAGGGTGGTGAAAGCCAAACACACTCTGGCTAGGCTTATAAATGCCATAGGGCAGATAGCCTAGTATCAACCTATGAACCTATGAACCTATGAAGACAATCTCTGGGGATTCCCTTTACTCTAATACTATTGCAAAAACTTGGAACTCACTCCCACTTGAAATCTGGATTTTGACAAGCAAACATAGCTTCAAAAATCAACTAAAATCCTATTGTCCAAATGATTATATCTACATACTTTGAACCTGGCTAACTCATCCTCATCCAAGAGCACTATATTCCTATATCTACTCTCTACCTAGAATACATTTGTTCCCATGTCATTTTATACCATCACACTCAGTTAATTCCTTTTTAATTGTGTATGAAGTAATTCTTCTACATAATGTCATTATGTGCAGCACTGTATTGATATTCTGAACTTGCTCTTCTCATCACTGCTATTGTATTGTGTATGCAGCAATTCTTTATCGTAATGTTTATATGTACAGCAATGTCTAGCATATTCTCAATTTTACATTGCACAACTAATCCTCATGTCAGGTTCTTTGATAATTTTGAATGTTATTTTTCTAATTTTTTTTATTTTCCAAATTGTTACATGTGCATTTTACATTGATATATTTGTGTGGAGCTTTTCTCACCGAGCCTCTGCTGAAAACAGGCAATCCTGCCCAGTCAGACTTCCCCAGTAAAATAAATAAATAAATAAATAAATAAATAAATAAATAAATAAAAGTAATAAACATATTGCACCCCATTAGGGCTAATGCTGATCCTACATTATACAATAAAATGTACATTATTTTATATTCTTGTGGACTGCTGACCATGTTCTGATATTTTTAATTTCTTAATGAGATCAGCACATTAACCAAGCCACCTTTATCTCAGTGGTCAATTCCTCTTTAGTCATTGTGACGACCGTGCCCTGGCCCAGCAATCAAGGAGCCTCAATCCTCACCACTAACACCAGGGAGGTCATCTCATAGAAGAGGAAAGGATAACTAATACACACAGTAAAGTACAATTTCCCATAAGTGCACACACAGATCACAGTCAGTCTGGGGCTGGTTGCTCCCTTGCTCACCAGTTCCCCAATAAGACTCCCCACTGGCACAGCTATAGGGTCCAGGTCTCAGCCTAACTGGGCAAGCTGAAACCTCCAGTATCCTCTCTGTCCAACCAGTGCTTTGTGTCCCTGCCAAGTAGCTGACACAACATACACACACTTTTAGATAAGTATTTATACAACTTCACAGACACTCCTGGGAAAGGCTGACACAGATTCTGTAACTGTGCCCTTTTACCCAGACTATATGGTAGTAATTACTGCCACCACCCAGTTAATAATATCAGCTACTAAAAGGCCCTTAACATGATGTCCAATTATTACTGTGCAATATTAATATAATATCCAATGGTAGTATGACTAACAGTCAAGGCTTACTTTAGAGTGGCCTATTACAATAACCTCTATAAATATGCAATGTACTCCAGAGCTTATCTCTACACAAATCAGCCACAGATAGAAGGTTTTAAAAAATATTTAATAATAAATAATTAACACACAAGACAAAATTACTACACCACAGAGATATCTAAGAGTTCACAGATCACACAGAAACTTAAAAAAATACAGTAGGACAGGTCTGATTTAAAAAAAACACCTAATTAATATTTACTAGCTTTAACTATTCCTACAAGAAATCACAGTGCTAAAACTTACATGTGAGCATAAGGCAGAGTGCTGATAAGTTAGATGTCCAAAGTCAAAATACTTTTAGTCTCTTGTGAGAAATAGTATTTAAACATTAACAACAAACATGTTTGCTGGGTCTCTCCCCAAATTACATCATTTTTGGCACTTAGGTTTTCCCAGGCAAACTGCATTATTTAGCAATCTAACACCTGCACAGCAACTTACAACAATAGAAGGCATTTCACATATACATTCTAGCAGAAACTTGAGCAGTAAAGCACCTTCCACATCTAAATTCTAGTCATAAACTTTAGCCTTAAAACAATGGCCATGAAACCTTCATCCAGCTGCACTGGAGCTGAATTGTAAAACATTAAAGAGATTCATAAGATCTTTTCAACTTAAAAAGACACATTTGAAATACTTGGCTTGGTTTTCCTTACAGCAGATGGCAATGTTGCAACAATCTTGAAGGTCACATTTTACAGTGTTTTCTTACATTTAAAAACACAAGCCTGTATTTTACATTTGTTTATACAGTTGATAGAATTATGTATAAAATTCTATTTGACTAGGCTGGCAGCCTTCACCCATCACTCTCCAATTGTCACAGTCATCATTATCTACTTTTTGCTGTTCTCCCATTTTTTTTAATCTATTTCACTGTCCTAAGGTCTCACCCCCATCCCCTTGGCCTTCAGCCTTTAATGGGAGGCAGAGTAAAATGCCTCGCTCATGTCAGGTATATCATATTCAGAAATACATCCTTGTTTACAATGATTGTCATCCAAAAACTGAATCAGAACATCTCTCCAGTAGGACACCCTAACATTAGCTGTTACTTCTAGAATCTCTACCGTGCTATCTTCTGAGTCCTTTAGATAATCTCTTCTAGAATTGAAGAGAATTTTACCAACCTGTAGTTTTGTTAATATCCCTCCCTGACCCTCCCAAGAGGCACCCCTATTGGTTTTCTGTATTCATAAAGTACCGTCTTAGTCCTTAAAAGCAGAATTACAGTAAAGCAAAGGGATTCTTTAACATTTGTGCTGGTTGCTTGAGTACCCATGGAGGAATGCTGTCTCTTTACTGTGATTTGTTCCTTTAGCCCATTCATCTCTCTCATCACCTCGTCCAGTCTGTCCATCTGTTCACTCTCATGTTACATGCTGCACCTTATGTGAGCACTCATCCTTGCTCTTCTGGCATGAGTATTGAATGCTGGAAACATTTCCATATTCTCCCTGCTCCCTCACCTTTTTTTGTAGATTATATTACCCTTCCCAATATCCAGTTATGCATTCTTACCTTCCCTCATACTCCTGAAGAATTTGCATACAGCAATGGATCTTTTCTGCAATGTATTTTATATCTTAGAGCAGGATATAGGTTATGTCCTTCTGGCATGTTTGTTAAGTGGTTATGTACACTGATTCAAACTGATGCAGTTCTCCATGAATCAAAGTCTCAAAGTTAATAGGAAGAGTACACTGACTGCATACATGTACTTATTTGATGCATAGAAGAAATGCAAATAGTACACTCGGTGTGCATTCAGCAGAATGAATATGTTCAGCAGTAGTTACTAATGATAACTAAGGCATCTAGGACAATTATGTTGATGCCAAAAAAAATCTGAAAGTAAAAGAAAGTTTGATGGTAGTGTAATCACTCTGAACTACTGGTTGAGTAAAACAGTATAAAACACTTGTATGAAGTAAAAGAAGTGAGTACAATCAAGTCAAGACAAACAAATGCTGCAGTTAGATGTAACAGGGGGATATACACAATAATATAACCCTACATATTCACTACGTGAGCAGAAAAGTTAAGAAAATATAAGACTGATTGGTTAGGTTAATGTTAGTGCTAGTGTTTACATAAAAAATAAGCAGGTGCAGTCTAGATCAGTATGAATTGTACTGCAGACAACATTAAAAACAGATGAATGCATATAACATTCTGACTGATGAAATGTAGATACAGTGAGTTCTTCCAATATATCTTCACTCAAAATATATAACTTAATATATAATAAAATATATAAATAATAATAATATTAAAATATATAACTACAAAATATATTCACTACATTCTATTTTACTTTTCTGCCTTCTTATGCTATCCCTTAATACCACCACATACCAATCACCATCAATTACATCTTAGGTTCATAGGTTCATAGGTAGGTACTAGGCTATCTGCCCGAAGGCATTTATAAGCCTAGATGGAATGTGTTGGCTTTCGCCACCCTCTTAGATTAGTTCCCTGTGTCACTGTCCAGCGGAGCCATTGAAGTGATCCTTGAGGTAAACTTTCTGCTTCCCATCCACTCATCAAGATTACTCTTGAAGAGGGTTAGCGAGGACCTCTGCCTATTGTAGATTGGAATCTTGTTCCAGAGCACGGGAAGTCTCTGGGACAGGAATCTATCCCTCCAGCACGTCCTATTTATTGTTGTGGTGAGGTGTAGATCCCTGGAGCGTGTGGCTCAAGGGGATATGGTATTCTTTAAGTGGAGCATGTCCATTAATTCTGGGTTGGATATGGCCTTGTATGTCAAGCAGAGATCCCCTCTGAGTAGGCAGTATGCAGCTGAGTACAGCTGGAGTTTCTTCAGTCGAGCTGCATAGGGCATCTGCTTGAGGCCAGTGATCTTCTTGGTGAGGTACTTCTGTGGTCTTTCCAGTTGTTGCAGGTGTCTAGTAAGGTACATCCCAAATGGGGTACTGTACCCTATGATGGGTCTGATGAGTTATGCATAGAGGGGCCCAATGACCTCTTTCGATCTGGATGCAAACCCTTTTGTGATTAGGTGGGCCACATAAAATAATTTTCTAACCACTATGGCAATGTGATTATCAAAGGAGAGATTACTATCTACTTGGGTCCCCAGATCCATTATTACGTCTTCTGTATTTAGGGGGCTACCACCAATGTGGTAGTTTGTGGGTACTTTGTTTTTTCCAAAGGGGATGATTTTGCCCTTTTTGGCATTTAGCTTGAGGCCATGGTTTTGACACCAGGTATCTGTCTCAGTGAGACCCTTTTGGAGGATGTCTGTGTCGGCCGGAGAGTCAATTATAGCCCCTAGTTTGCAGTCGTCTGTGAACTTGGTCAGCGATAGTCCTCCTGCACTTGGCTGTACCTCTGGGAAGTATATGCTGAACAGGAGGGGTCCTAAGACTGAGTCCTGGGGAACGCCACTTGTAACCGGTTTAGAGTCAGACTTAGCTCCCGCAACTCTTACCATGTGGGTTCTGTCCGTGGGCCAGTTGGCAACCTACCTCATGACGTAGGGGTTTATGCTCAGGCTGGTGAGCTTGTCTATAATACCTGAGTGAGGAAAGGTGTCAAAGGCCTTCACAAGGTCTAGGTAGGCTGTGTGGACCAACTTTCCCTTGTCTATACCCTTGGTAACTGTTTCAAAGAAGTCCACCAGGTTTAGGAGGCATGATCTGCCCTTAACAAAGCTGAAATGGGTAGGGTCCAGTGTTTGGAGGTTTCCAATGTTTCTGTTAATGAGATCCATGATGACTCACTCCATAGCTCTGCAATCCACACTAGTCAGGCTTATAGGGCGATAGTTCCCGGGGTCCGTTATGGCTCCACCTTTGTGGAGTGGAATAACCATTGCTGTGCACCACTCTGTGGGCATATAGCCTGTGGAGAGGCTGAGTTTAAACAGTGTGTTTAGGTGAGGGGTTAGTTCATCTTTGAGCTCGTGTAGGACGCAGCCTGGGACACCGTCCGGTCCCATTGATACTGTGTTTTTGGCTTTGGAGAGGGCTGTTTTAACCTGAGTGTCTGTGATTTCAGGGGTGCTACATTCTTCTGGTATAGTTATGGGCCCTTTTGGGGATGAGAGGGGGGTGAAGTTTGCACTGAACCTGTCTGTCAGGATGTTGGCTATATCATTCGGTTCAGTGTATTTTGTGCAATTCTGCACTAACTTCGAGCAGATCTGAGAATTGCCACTTAGATTCTTGACATAGCTAAAGAATGCCTTGTGGTTATCTTTGGAGTCCATGGCAATTTTTCTTTCAAAGCTAGCCTTGGATGATTTTATGAGGGAACGTAGTTTCTTGCTGATACTGATCAGGGATGTCTTCCCTTCTTGGGATTTTACTCTTTTCTGTACTAGTTTCCTCCTTCTATTGTATAGCTTGTTTATGGCAGAGGTCCACCAGACTGGTTTCCTTTTCTTGGAGGAGTGAGTCTTGGTTTTGTTTGGGATAGCATGATCCATGCATTCTTTTAGGTGCCCGTAGAGTGCATTAGTAAATGATTTTGCAGCTTGGAGAGCATTATCCTTTAGCATGGGAGTTTTGAAACTTCCCACCCCGGTCTTAAGTAATGTGAAGTTTGCTTTTGAAAAGTTTTTCATGATGGTTTCTTTGGGGTGGTGGTGGAATGTGGATATCCAGAGTGATTAGTTTATGGTCAGCTCCAACCAGCGAGGGGTTGACCTCCATTGTGGAACACCAGTTGCCCATGTTGGTGATGACCAGGTCCAATATGTTGTCACCTCTGGTGGGGGTGTTGACCAGTTGATCCAGGGTGTTTGAGTTTATAAACTCTAGGAAATGTTGGGCAAGGGAGTTTGTACTTGAGTAGTTCTCCCAGTTAATGTTTGGGTAATTAAAATCACCCAGTATCAGGGTGTTTGGTAGGACCTTTATGTTTCCCAGTGTTTCCAGGAATGCAGAGTGGGGGTCCTGGGACATGGTGAGTGATCTGTAGCAAACTATAATTTGAATAGCAGTTTTGCCCATTGTTAGTTGCACGTGGATGATCTCTGAAGCATTGTGCTGTGCCACTAACCTGGAGGTGTAGGTATCCTAGATGAATATGGATACTCCCCCGCCTTTTGTATTTTGGTCCAGGTTTTGTGGCCGAAATGTATGGTATGAGTTGTAGCCTGGTAGTGCTGGGGTGCTCTCTGGAGTCCTAAACCAGGTTTCTGTTACTGCACATATATCAAATGTCTCCATACTGAGGAGTGCCTTGAGTGTGTGCATTTTGACTTTTAGACTTCTGGCATTGAGTAGCATTACCCTCAGTTTTTTTTTTACTTGTACTATTTATGGTGGTGGATTTGTCTTTTCAGCCTTGCCTAAAAAAGGCACTATAGGGGTGGCAAGAGCCTTGGCCAGTATTCAAAAGCCTAAGACAGGAGCAAGCCATCTCTAGCAAAGCAGCGTGGCTTGTTGACCTTGTCATCTCAGGCTGACAGACACTGGATCCCCTTTGAATGACACCAGAAGCTTAGCCAGTTGTTGAAATTGATAATTCTTTCTCTATACCATGGTATCATTCTTGGTGAGGGCAGGATGCTACTCAGGGTCAGGGTCATACCAGCCTGGGCTACGTGATCAGAGAGCTCCTCCATGTCTCATTTCATGTAGTCCAGGGAGGTACGGCTCAGGTCATTCACACCAACATGGACAATGATAGAGTCATATTTGTACTTGTTCTGGAGTGACCTGAGTGCGTGGGTTATGTGGCGGATCCTGGCACCCGACAGGGGAGTGAACAGTAACCTTCTCCTTGTTCAACCTAGTGAGTGGGTTGTCAGTGTGCCTGACTATAGAGTCACCTATTACTAGTGTGTTGGGTATGTTATTTTGCCTTAAGGGCTGTGATTGTGTGGCACACTGGTTTTGTGAAGTATGTGTTTCATGGTTTGTGTTGGGGGGTGGAGTTTGCTTGGATGTCTACTTTGGAGGTCTCTGTTGCTTCTGCAGATTTTTATTTAGAGCCTCTGAGTATGTTTTCATGTATTTATGTGTGTTTTTTGCTGGTGCTGGTTTCCTAGGTCTGTGTGAGACTGGTGGTGTGTTGCAAGTGATTCCCTTCTCCTCTTGACTGCCAGGTCCAGTCTTGGGTTTCGAGAGCTTAGCCTTCAGTTTGGCTGTATAATTGCATCTCTCGCATGTATTAGTGTTTGGTGGAAGAAGGAGAGGGTTGTCTGTGTACATGAGGCAATTGTAACATTGCCTCAAAATGCCCAGATTCACCAGTTGGACCAGAGAGTACACCTGAAACTGTCCTTTGGACATGCCTGGATAGGTACAGTGAACTGTTTTACTAATTGGCTGGTAAAGACGAATAGAGAACCTGGTCCTTCTCTACAGTATAGGGGGGGGTCTAGTGCTAAGGTTTATTATCTTGTATTTAATCTATACCATTTCTATGTGTATTTGTATTGTCTCAATGTTAAATGTATGTATATTTCATATTCTTGGTTTTGTATTTTACAGCCTTGAAACATATACTATACTAAATTTATTAATGTTTTTGTTTAGCTGCCAATATCAATCTGTATTTTTCTCACACCTAGCATACTGTTAGCATATGCTAAACTGAATTAAATATATATGTTAACAGAGGATACTAGAGGAGAAGAGGTTGGAAAATAGAAATTAAATTACTGGGCCTATCCTATAAAGATGTTATCAAATGTTTTTGAATGAAGCCAGAGATGCAATATCTTTAAGAAGCATAGTTTGTTAGTCTCTGTAAGAAGAGTAGAAGTCTTTAATTGTTTTATAACTTCCAGAAGGGTGCCCCTGATCTAAGCAAAGCTCATGTGTATTATTGACATGTAGGCTAAATCCTGGCAGTTTCTAGCAATGGGTGGTTGCATGGGAACCAGAAGTCAGATGGCCAGATGTATGTGATGTCATTCTGTACATAAATAATGTTTTAGTATTAGGTGAGACAGAAGTCTCAGGGCATTCTGTGTCTTGAAACCTGACATAGAAGGATCCCTCACCTACTTCATCCTGCCTTGGTCTATTAAGTAAGAACAATAATTCTGTAGCTCAGTCAGGAAAATATGGTGACAATAGTTAAGTACTGTTTTTCTGTAACTGTAAGTATCTTTGCAGCTTTGTTATTTTTAATATTTCCTGTTACTGAAACTCTAATGTTTACTGTAAATATTTTATTTTTTTTTTAATTATTTAATATTAAATATATTTAAAGTTTTCATTGTGGCTGGTTATTTAAAGAATATTTTAACCATTGAGAGTACTTATATCTATTGGTGAAACTGTGGCCACTCCTGAAGCCTGGCTGTTTGGTCAGCATTACCATTTGTATTAAAATTAATTTCACTTGCAATGTTTGCTCTGAGATTGTTGATGGAGAAGTACAGAGAAGGTCAAAAGGAGTTGCATTGTGTTTTTGTAGACTTAGAAAAAGCATATGACCGGGTGCCTAGAGAGGAATTGTGGTATTGTATGAGGAAGTCAGGAATGTCAGAGAAGTATGTAGTGGTACAGGATATGTACGAGGGTAGTGTGACAGCAGTGAGGTCTGCGGTGGGAGTGACGGATGCGTTTAAGGTGGAAGTAGGATTACATCAAGGATCAGCTCTTTGCCTTTTCTTATTTTGCAATGGTGATGGACAGGTTGACAGACGAGATCAGACAGGAGTCCCCATGGACTATGATGTTTGCAGATGACATTGTTATCTGTAGTGAGAGTAGAGAACAGGTGGAGGAGACCCTGGAGAGGTGGAGATGTGCTCTAGAGAGAAAAGGAATGAAGGTCAGCAGGACTAAGACAGAATATATGTGTGTGAATGAGAGGGAGAATAGAGGAATGTTGAGGATGCAAGGAGTAGAGGTGGCGAAGGTGGATACTTGGGATCAATAGTTCAGAGTAATGGTGAGTGTGGAAGAGAGGTGAAGAAGAGAGTACAGGCAGGATGGAGTGGGTAGAGAAGAGGGTCAGGAGTGATTTGTGACATACGAGTACCAGTAAGAGTAAAGGGGAGGTCTACAAGAGGGTAGTGAGACCAGCTATGTTGTATGGGTTGGAGACTGTGGCATTGACAAAAAGGCAGGAGTTTGAGCTGGATGTGGCAGAGTTGAAGATGTTAAGATTTGCACTGGGTGTGACGAGGATAGACAGGATTAAGAATAAGTATATTAGAGGGTCAGCCCAGGTTGGAAGGTTTGGAAACAAAGCCAGAGAGGAAATATTACATTGGTTTGGACATGTGCTGAGGAGGGATGCTGAGTATATTGGGAAAAAGATGCTAAGGATGAAGCTACCAGGTAACAGGAAAGGAGGAAGGCCTAAAATAAGGTTTATGGATGTAGTGAGTGAGGACATGCAGGTGGTTGGTGTGACAGAGCAAGATGCAGAGGACAGGAAGAAATGGAAACAGATGATCCACTGTGGCGACACCTAACGGGAACAGCCGAAAGAAGATGATGAGTAAAATTCATTTCACTTAGTATAATTGGGTACCCTTGCAAGAACCTTGGGTAGCTGGCATTGTAGTGTCTGGTGGCAGTGATAACTACCTTATAGTCTGGGCAGAAGGGGGCACAGGGGGTAAAATTGTGTCAGCCTTTCCCAGATGGGTGTGTGAAAATCAAACCTCACAACGTATATGTGTGTGTATGTGTGTGTGTGCGTGTGTGTGTGTGTGTGTGTGTGTGTGTGTGTGTGTGTGTGTGTGTGTGTGTGTGTGTGTGTGTGTGTGTGTGTGTCAGCTACTTGGAGCAAGGATACAAAGGACTGTGTGTGCATGTGTGTGTGTGTGTGTGTGTGTGTGTGTGTGTGTGTGTGTGTGTGTGTGTGTGTGTGTGTGTGTGTGTGTGTGTGTGTGTGTGTGTGTGTGTGTGTGTGTGTCAGCTACTTGGAGCAAGGATATGAAGGACTGGTTTCACAGAGAGGGTGCTGGAGGACTCTGCTTGGATACTCAGCTGAGGACTTAATCCTATAGCTGTCCTAGTGGGGACCCTTATTGGGGCCCTGGAGGGAGACAGATATAAAGAAATCCATACCTCAGTCTGACTGTGTTTCCTGTGTGCTCTTAAGGGAAATTGTGTTTAATGCATAGAGTTCTGCATTTGGAAATGCTGAGAGTGAACATCTCTCTCCAGTATCAGTGGTGGGGGTTTAGGCTCCTTGATTACTGGCCCAGAGTGTTCATGTCATACGTTTGTCCTGAATTCATATAACTAACAGTTGCTTATTCCCTAAAAATGCTTATATGTAAATTGGTTTTCTCCTAGATTATTAATGTCTGCAAATCAATTTAAAAGAGAATAATGTATATGTATCGGTGACTTGGTATAGCATTTTAGCAGCATTGCACAAGCTCTGTGACACTGTATATAAGATGCTTGGAGAATTCATATTACAATTATAAAACAAATCAGTGCGTAAATAAAAAGGCAAATTTTATTGATGAGTTCAAGATGCTTATTTCATCTGGGAACTGTTGATGCATAACAGAATCAACTCTGTTATATTACTATGACATTTCTAAACATAAATAAATTTAGAATGCAAATTTACATCAGAAATTATCATTGCCACTAGTTTATTCCATAGGCCTTCTTGAGATAATGCCTTGTCTGCTTTTAATTTCTGAGGGCTACCTTTTTCCTGGTTGGAAGAAATCAGTTTTTTGCATTTGACTTATCATGCGGTGTTATCCTAATCAAGCAGCGCAGCAGGAAAACATCCTGCATACTTGTTTTATATTCAAACATGCAATGTTTTGTCAGATCTGACTCACTGCCTTGAAGTATACCCACAGAAAATTGCACCATAAAAGAATAGAAAAAATATATAAAAACAATAAAATATAATAACATAAAAAGTGGTATTAATTACGGCTGGTATAGATTCTGATCTGTGTGTTCTTCAGTTACGTTTGGCTTCATATCACAAATGAAATTCCTTAAAAATTAAGGATTAATGAAAAAAGGGAAATCATTCGAGTAGGCCTGTGTGTAATACAGCATACATTTTCCATCATGTGTGCTGTTATATTTTAGGAAGCACTCTATTGTGTTGAAAGAAAGCAAGTGCAGCTATGTGGTGATCTAGAGAAGCAGCAAACACTATAGGACAATGAGCAAAAAGGCATGGGAAAAGGGGCATGCAAATGTATGTATAATGAAATGTAAATGAAGAGCTTCAGTCTAATGAATACATAATTAAATGCAAATGAAGGTATGTGAAAGCAGGGCATGATTTATAGTCATGAATAGGGCTACTAGAAAATTGCAGAATGCTTTATAAAAAAAAAAAAGTACAGAAATATTTTACAAAATATTAGGAAGATTTCAGGCTTTATTACCCATCTCCACTGCCCACTAATAGCATGTTATATTATATAATGCAGGTTGTATTAATCACCTGAGTTACTAGATGGATTCATTCTACTTTGTTTTAGTTTTCCATAAATTCAATGCATACAAACCTTTACAGAGTACATACCCAGGGCATCTAAACATCACAGATACTGCCACACATGCATATTAGGCATTCATTCAGGTACTCCACCTTGAACAGATGATAGCAGAAAGCCAATTACCTGTGTCTGTTTAGCTAAAAAATACATTTATAAATGATTTTCTAAACTGATGTCCTCTTCGCAATACATTTAGCTGTAAAATTTAATTCAAAATCCCTTAACTGCAAGCAACATAAACTGCCAAAAAATGTGATAAGGGTGCAAGCTTCTTGAAAATGATCATTCTGTGCTGATGTGAGTTTCTTTATATCTGATAAGTATGGAGTTAAGTGACTTAAACTGACATTAGGTCACGATGCCCTTGTACAGTTCAACATTTTAAACAACAAAACCATTTAAACATCTTAACAGTAAGGGAAGTTTGCCACACACAACAAAACTTTGCAGTTTGTGCCTCATTAATATGAATGGGAGACATTTGCACCTCTTTTAACACTTATTTTAATTTTCTCTGTCATTAAAAAGTTCCTTAACTGCCTGTTTTAACTCCTGGTTCATATGAACAAAGATGTAACACAGCCAGACGAAATAGAGTACAGGAAAAATAATCACTTGAAAAACAATTTGGCCTGGCTTTTCTTGCAAAATACTACAACAGTTTATGCTGGGTAAAGGATAAAAACTGGAAAACTTGTGAGAACGTAACTGGTAGAGTTCTTCAGTGGTTATGGTCATAAGTAGCGAAGAAGCACAGGCAGATGTTCCTGAATTTAGAACACTGGATCTTGTCGAGCTGCAGCTGGCAAAATTGTGAGGAGCAGCAACGTCTGCAGTACAGAAACAGTTGGTATGCAAAGTGTGACTAGCTTTCATCTGGATGTTGGACATGGCATCAGGAAATGAGATCAAAAATGTTACTAGCAGACAATAACATACCATCAGCTGACCAAACAGCAGTAGACAAACTTTCCATTATAGAGACATCAGCTGACATGTATATCCCTTAGATGTGATTTGGATGAATGTGTCAACTTCCTATACCAGCAAATATCAAGAATGCATTTAATATTCTCACTTCAAGGACTTTTCAGAGACAAACAGGGAGCACAACAGATATAAAACTGGTATTCGCCTACAGAATATTCAAGACATTGCTTGAAAACTTTCCTGCACACATAAATAAGCGTATCTGCTTTACTATCACCACAGGAGAGAGACAGCTATTGCCATGCATGGAAGCTATGACATTGTCCAACTCCGTGAATTACTAAGAGCTATAGACTACAAAATGTGGCAAGAAATGCCCGGTGTGGGAGCCCAAGACAATGGTATTTTAATAAGAGGGGCCACAATTTCATGAACTGTCAGGTAGTGTGCAAACAGGTTGATAGCAAAGGTGGGCACACCAAGGTAGTACCCATTATTCACACATATCTCTATAACCATAGATATAAAGCACTCATTGTTTACCTGACTTTGTGCCCTCACTATGTTTCAGGTGATGATGGATAACCCATAGAACCACAGTTAATGCAAGGAATTTAACAGAAGTGTCAAAGTTCAGTAAAACACTATCATGCCAAACCAGAATCACTGTAGTAGAAATGTTTGGACTGATATGTGTCTTAGACACATCTGTGGGCATCACTACAGTATGCTCCTGACACACGCATTAACTTTGCAGCAAGGTACATGCTACATAATATGACTACCAGGAAGTGGGCAGCCCATCCCTTAGAACTAGGACATCCAAATGTCTTCCACGCAGTTGATCATGAGCTGCACACATAGACTCTCTTCATCTGTCTACAGGTCTTCACTAACACATGTTCAGGTCCAACAAGGAGATTAACCCACCGAATGCAGCATCATGCTGCTTTTTGGAATTGTTCTGAGTTGCATTCTCTGTCCCTCTCACACATCAGTTGCAGCCCAGCTTCTGCAGGATACTTTGTCCATCCCCAGGTAGCATTAAGAGATATTATCTCCCCAGTCTCTGCAGTTACGGGGAAATTTGGCTGAAAAAAGAAAAGTCCAAATGCTGTGTGCATGCCAGAAACTGGGATGCAAACCATTCAACATGGTGCTGGATTCCTCATTGCTGCTTGGTTCCTAAATATTTATTTTTTTATTTATTTATTTTACATTTGATTACTGGGATGGTCCAACTGGGCAGTACCCAGTTTCAGTGGAGGCCTGGGGAAAAAAGCTCCAGCTTAAGCTTACATACAAAGTCATCATATCA
The DNA here is from genome assembly GCF_019279795.1 of Protopterus annectens. Classification (NCBI taxonomy): domain Eukaryota; kingdom Metazoa; phylum Chordata; order Ceratodontiformes; family Protopteridae; genus Protopterus; species Protopterus annectens. The sequence goes on along the minus strand of NC_056728.1, from coordinate 803,489,631 downwards.
AGTAATAGAAATTATAAACAAAAAAAAATGAGTGTTCACACATTTACAGGATAAAAATATAAAAACAAAAATATATATATAGTATCAAATAGAACACAACTTTAAACACTTGAATATAGACAAATATATGGTTGAACTTATATATGTGGAGGAAAATAAGATTACTTAGGAAATTAAGTAGAGAGAATCACTTAGGCAAAGTAGTGCGTAGTTAGTAATACTTCCATGGTGAGAGTTGCATCTAGGAATGTAACTACTTATAGAGAAGTGGTGTTGTTAGAAGGGATATGTTAACAGAGTTAGTATGTACAGCCAAATCGTATAAGTAGTGCTGTTAATAACTAACCTGGAGTGTTACATGTGCAAAGCCACGATTCAAATACGTGTCTTTTAAGAGATAGTTTGAAATTATTACGATTACTCATGGATCTAATACTATGTGGAAGGGTATTCCAATTTTTGGCAACAAAGGTTACTTGGAGTAAGTCTGTTAGATGATCGAAGACTGTGAATGTTAGAATAGGTTTGTAGAAGATTTTGTAAGGAAGGTACGTTGTCAGGATTGTGCATTATTTTGTGAGCCATTATTAATTGGTTATAGCTCCTAACATGAGATAGTTCCAACCAAGAAAGATTTTTGAGGAACTGACAATGATGAGTAGAATGTGTGAAATCTGTTGCAAATTTGGCAATTTTATTCTTATTGATATAAAAGTTAGCTGGGAGGTTAGTAGGTTTAGATGGATGAAATATCATAAGTTTAGTTTTATTAGGGTTGAGAATGAGTTGTGAGTTTGCTAGCCATGTTTCAATATCAGAGAAGGCTTTTGTGTGTCTATTAGAAGTTGAGTTATTGTGGATTCTGCACATATGAGGGTTGGATCATCTGTGTATTGTACGATAGATGCTTGACAGGAGGCAGTATTAAGATCATTTATGAATATGCTGAAGAGGAGGGGCCCTAGGTTTGAACCCTGAGGGACTCCAAGTGTAGCAGGAAGGAGTGGGGATAGATCTTTCATCCGTTTCACAGCTTGCTGGCGGCTAGATAGATAACTCTGAAACCATTTAACAGCATCAGAGTTGATATTAAGATTATTAAGAGTGGACTGTAACTAAGGATAGAAAACTGTATCAAATGCTTTACACATGTCCACAAAAAAATGAGGACATTATTTTGCCATTGTTTATAGTAGTGAAATTTAGAAGAGCTGTAGTAGTGGCATGATATGGTTGGAATCCATGCTGTGACGATGAGAGGAGATTGTTGTTTAGAAGGTGTTTAAGAAGTTGAAAGTGGATACATCTTTCCAGAATTTTATAGGTTCATAGGTTAGTACTAGGCTAACTGCCCTTGCGAGCTATTTTAAGCCTAGCCAGTTATCCCCTGTGAGATTCATACTCTGTACCTTGTGTTTGTAAGGCAAACACCTTAACCATTAGGCCACCCAGAAAGTAGTGAAAGTATAGCAATGGGCCAGTAGTTTGTTGTTCTGTTGAATTGCCTCCTTTGTGTAATGGTGTAATGTATGCAATTTCCCAAATAGCTGGGACATACCATTCTGTTATAGAGGGGTTTATAAGTACTGACACAGGGAAGGCAATAACATCTGCTGTTCATTTTACATATTCTGCTGGCAAGTTATCTGTTGCCATTGAAGTGGGTTTCAACTTCTTTATGAGTTTTGCAATAGGTTGTTTTGGGACTGTCTGAAATAAGATTGCATCTACAAAATTGCTTGGATTGTTGGTTGTTGGCATTTTGGGAGACTTGCTATTCTTTGTCAGTGCTAAAACACTTTCAGTGAAAATATGTTAAATTGTTCAGCAATATTGTATGTGTTATCAGGTAAGTTGGAGGGGGGGAGTTGTGGTTTAGCCAGGATGAAACATGTTATTGATTGTGTCTCAGAATTTTTGTGGATTCATTCAATTGTAAATTAGAATAATAGTGTTGTTTGTCTAGTTTAATTTGGTGTTTGGCACTGTTTCTATGTTGCTTGCAAATTAAATGGTTTTGGAGGGATTTATGATCTCCTGTAGACAAGCTTATGGATGAAATTCTTAAAGGGGTCTGGATGGACCTGCATACTATCAGTCTGAGAGAAACCCTTATCAGTGCATTTCAGTTAAGACCAACACTGCAAAGCATCCTGGTCACTGGTGTCCAGCTTGATGGAAAGGAGTGGTTCTCCTGGTAGAAACTAGTCATATGATTACTAGTAAGTTTTTTGCTTTTCAACTGCATAAGATCTTCTAAAAGCTGTGCCATAAAACTATGACTGAGTTGAAGAATCTGGCAATAAAGTTAGTTGGAGACAAGGAAGACACTGGGCCAGTATTTGGTCAAACATAAGGGATTGTTGTATCAACCAGTTAAAGGCACTTTATAAGTTCTACTATTCAGTTTTTATTATCTATTTAAACTTGATTTATAGGGTGTAGTATTTGTTGCATTTCTGTTCCATTTCTTTAACAGCTAGATTCATAAGCCTGTCTGGTCTGCACATTAATTGCATTTATCATTCAATCTCCCTTCCATCCATACTTTTTCTTAATTTTTTCCCAAACTTTCTTATTCTTCTTAAATACATTTCCTCTGTACCATCCATTCTAGTAGCCATTTCCCTTCGTCTAGAGCCTTTTCTATGAAGAAGTATTTTGTAGATCCATAGTGAAATTGATCATTACAATGTATGACTGACTGGTTACTTTGTAATATAATCTTCTATAGACTACAGATAACATGCCTATTCACTAAGAACTGTTCTCACCACTACCACATTATCAGAAGGTGGGGCTGGATGACATGGAATCAGGAAGTAGTTAGATAGTTGTTCAGCACACACAAAACAGAAATTCACCTTTATTAACCTTAATAAAGATATTTCCAATGAGTTAACTAAAGTAAAACTGCATATTTTAGAATCAGAAAGCCCATTTTATATGATGAGGGCATAATTATAGAAAAAAGAAATAGTACAAGGAACGTGGGGACACAAGTGGGTTGGGTTACATGGGATTGTAAAGCTCCTGGTGGTTATTAACTTAGTTTAAAACATATGATCCTATGAACCTACAAAAAAATCTTTGTACATGGTGTTTCAGCCCCAGTGTTTTGATGAAGTACAAAGACAAGAAATGCATAACAGAAAGGAAAGTGCTAGACTGATGTAATACACCAAGAAACAGCAAAAACAGTGAGCAAGAATTTAGTTTTTTATCAACAGGATATTTTGATTTTTGCACCATACTTCCTTAATTATGCAAGCTAAATCCCTGGTTTTGTAGCAACAGGAATGTATATGATGCTGTGAAGATGGATGAAGGCTGCCAGCCTAACCAGATAGAATTTTGTAGATAATTCTGTTATTTGTAAATCTTAATGTAAGCCACAGGCTTGTTCTCTTAAATGTGAAAAGACTGCATTGGATATTGAACTGCAAACATGTAACAACAGTGCACTCTGCTGTAAGAAAGCTAAGTCAAGCATTCTATGACTGCCTTTGATGTCAAAATTCGGAGCTGATATGTCTGGATGAAGGAATTCTGCCTATTGTTTTGAGGCCAGAGTTAATGGCTAGAATTTGCATGTATAATTTATTTTATTGCTCTGGTTACTGACCGGCTGCAAGATCAAAGGGGCCATTAACCTCTGAGAGTCTGTTAGCCTGGGATCCAGAAAGAAATGTAATCTGAAATAAATCAGTGGTACTGTGTTATCAATATAAGGACAGAAAGAATGAAAGCATTAGAACATTTGTCTTGAGAACATCCAACATCACCAGTACTGCCTGTGTCTATATGTAAGTAGGATTTTAGAACTGTGTTTTCTCTTAGATATAGCTAAGAAATAGGAAGATTAGACTAGTTTGTTTTTTTGGGATGTTAGAACTTTTGCTACTGTATTATTTTAAGTGTTTCTCTGTTATCTCTGAGCTCTTGACTAGCACTGTGTAGTAAGAAGCATTGTCTTGTGTTTTTATTATTTATTATTCAATATTTTTAAACCTTTCAACTGTGGCTGTTTTGTGTAGAGATAATTTAAGCTCTAAGAGTGCATTGCATACATATAGTGATGCTGTACCAAGTCACTCCAAATAAGTCTTGACTGTTTGGTTGCACTTACTATTTGGATAATAATATTGCACAGTAATAATTCGACACCCTTCATAAGGGTCTCTGAGTAGCTGATCAATATTAGCTGGGTAGTGGCAGTGACTTCTACCGTATAGTTTGGGTAAAAGGGGCACAGCTGGAGAGCCTGTGCCAGCCTTCCCCAGGAGTGTCTGTGTGGTTGTATAAACTCTTATCTCAAAGTGTGTGTGTGTCAGCTACTTCGGCAGGAACACGAAGCACTGGTTGGACAGAAAAGGTGCTGGAGGTTTTAGCTTGCCCACTAGGCTGAGATCTGGACCCTATAGCTGGGCCAGTAGGGAGTCTTATTGGGGACCTAGAGAGAAAGGGAGACATCAGCCCCTGCCTGACTGTGATTTCTGTATGCTCTTAAGGGAAATTGTACTTTACTGTGTGAGTATTTATTATCCTTTCCCTATATGGAGGCCCCTCACTGGTGTTAGTGGTGAGGATTGAGGCTCCTTGATTGATGGGCCAGTGCACGGACATCACATATTGATTGTTTAGCAGTGGTGGGATATCCACACCAGATATTAATTGGTTGGCAAGTACTAATTGGCTTGTAGTGGTGTGGGTAGAGTGAATTCCTATAGCTTGTGTACAGTGATCACTGAAGGTGTTTTGTACTCTACATCAGCCATGCAGTGAATACTCAGAGTTCAGATCACAATTGTTTTATTTCTTTTGTTATCTTAGTTAGTCTGGGAGAGCAGGCAGCATGTCAGCCAAGGAGTATGGAAAGCTGACAAGGAGCCAGCTGGCTGAGATATGCCAGGCTAGGGGACTTTTGCATGGAAACCTGACTAAGGCAGACATGATTGCAGCTTTGGTCACAGCTGCATCACAAAACAGCAACCAGGAGGATGATCAGACTGGCAGTTGAGATGTACCACACTCAGAGAATGGACAGCTCAACATTTCTGCAGAGGACTTAAAAAGCCATCTGGAGCTAAAGAGGCCAGGTGTTTGGAACTAGAAGCAGCTGAAAGACTGAGGCCTCTAGCGAGTGATGACAAGGAGAAACTGCAACGTTTGCAGGCTGAGGACAATGAGAAACTGCTACGCCTGGAAGCTGAGGAAAAGGAGAGGCAGGGGCAACATGAGAATGAGATGCTGACTCTTTATCAGAGTCATGGTGGTAACGGGTAAGGGAGTAACTTGACCCCTGAAGCACAGAAGGTCAGTAAATTTCTTCCGCAGTTTAAAGAAGGGAATAATTTTGATAGTTTCATTCATATGTTTGTAAGGGTATGCAAATAGTATGATGTTGACCAAAGGCTCTGGGTACAGTTCCTGATTTCCTTACTCCATTGTAAAGCTGTAGCAGTGTTGTTGAAACTTGCTGATTGTGAATATTTTGATTATACTGCTGTTAAAAATCACTTGTTAGAATGTTTTTATCTAACACCTGAAATGTATAGGAAAAAGTTTTGTGAGCAGAGGCGCAAGGCAGATGAAAGTGTGTGTGAATATGTTGCTGAACTGAGCACTTATTTTCATAAGTGAGTGAGTGGATGTCAAGCCACCACTTTTGAAGGGCTGTCAGACCTTTTGGTGAGGGAACAGGCCCTTAGCACTTTGCCTGAGGACATGAGGATGTGGTTAGCTGATACACAATGTGCTACATCAGAGGAAAAAAAAAAAATCCAAACGCAAATGTGGAATCACCAATTTAATGGCGCACAGACAAAACATCTCAACGACTAAGCGCTTTCACCATAAGAATGGCTTCATCAGAGTAACGTTGGGTAATACAAATACCATTTAAATCACATACTCCCCTGAGAATTGACCAATCCACATTCAGTGACATCATCACTTGTAAAATACACGAATATAAAAATATAATACAACCATAAAATAAGGAAATCCTACAAAAATAAAAATAAAGCTATAGATGTATAAGCAAAAATCAGTTTATCTTTTTTGTTATAAACAAGGTAAAGAGCAATGAAAGAGGGGGAGATTTAAAATTAAAGGTGGAAAACATTGAGACCATGTGGCAATTTAGTCTTATTGCCATGCATCCACCAGGTTTAAATGACAGTATAGCTATTCTTCCTATACTTAAGGCAAAAGCAACTGTTGGTTAAAACATTGTCTCAAACATTTTAATAATGCATATATGCATTAATATATTTTTTATTAATGTTTTTGAGTTTGATGATTTTTGCTATATATAATATACACACATATATATATATATATATATATATATATATATATAAATACTAAACACAAAAAACTCATTAGAGACCTGAATGATTACAAGCATGACCATGCATACCCTATTGGTGTAAAGGATGCTAAGAAGGGTGTGGGGGCTTCTTTGGGAGCTATACAAACTGGGTCCATTGATAATATTGAGGTCTCTGATTTAAGCAATGAGTATTTTTTGGAGGAGAACGATGGGCCGAGAAGGTCCGAGAGATTAAAAACAGAAGAAAGGGGCGTTCATATAACAACAGCAGACATTACAAAAACGGGAATCATTACAACCACAACTATTACCACAAGAGCAACAAGGGCCTAGGGTGAAATTAGATGCATCATTGGACAGTGATAGTATGTATCTGAATGATGTAGGTCATGACTGTGGGATGTTTGTTAACTATGATGTAACTGATGAACCCCTGCAATGTGATATTTTTAAGAAAGATGATTTTATCATTTACAATTATAAAGCAATGCCTTTAAATAATTTCCATCATAGTTTGTTGAGTAATGGTACAACTTTTGCACCAGAATTTTCTTTGGACATTGCTGATGTGTTGACTAATTTGAAACTGTTTATTAGGCAGCTTAATTTGAAATTGTTTTTTAATGGCACCTCCTTGGTCAAGGAGAAAGTTTCATTGCATAGAAGTAGTTTATTTATAGTACCTCAAAATGTGGATTTACTTGCGTTTGAGAGGCTATGTGAAACTGAATTGAGAAGGATTTTGAACAGCAATAAGAAAGTACATGATAATTTTTCTAATAATGAGAGGAAGGCATTATATAGTTTAGCTAATAACCATGATCTGCGTTTGATGAAACCGGATAAAGGTGGAGGCATGGTTATCATGCCACAGTATGACTATGTTTTTAGGATGTCCGAAATTTTGAACGATCAGTCAACTTATGTTAGGGCCAGTATTAATGAGGTTAACAGAGCCTATTCCAAGATTGATTCATTTTTGCTAGATGCATTATTTCAAGAAATGCTTGATGAGGAAAACTATAAGTATCTTTTAGTTCAACATCCTGTTACGCTGGTGATTTTTGGGATACCCAAGACCCATGTCTATTTCTAATCCCCCTTTTAGACCCATTGTGGCAGCTAAAGGGTCTAAAACAGAGCCACTTGCAGCTTTTGTGGAAACATTGACTAAAACGGTCTTGGGGGAATCTGAACATATTCTAAAGGACTCATGGCACTGCTTAGAGAGACTTAGAGGTGTTGATTTATCGGTATCATTCTTGTTTCTCACTACAGATGTAATAAATTTATTCTGCACTATAGGCCATGAAAAGGGTCTAGAATTTTTTAGGGAAAGTCTAGTGAATAGTAAAACCTGTAACAGGACTAGGTTCAATTTATTGGTTGCTTTAATGGGAATAGTCCTGAAGAATAACTTTTTGCTCTTTGAAGGGGAAATTTACCAACAAACAGCAGGGGTAGCCATGGGAGCAAAATGTGCTCCTATGTTTGCCAACTCAGTACTCCTGTATTGGGAAGATACTTTTATCTTCATCTCACAATTTATGTCCAACATTTTGTTGTATAACAGATTTCTGGATGATATTCTGATTCTCTGGATGGGGAATGAGGAGGGCGCCAATGAGTTCCTTGAATTTTTAAACAATACAACTACCTTTTTTTAGGTTCACAAATCTTTGGCATCCAAGTGAAGTTAGTTATTTGGGCATTCATCTCAAGTTTGATGGGGTGACCCTTGAAAGTGGTATTCATAGGAAGACATTTTTTTCTAATTCTATGCCCCACTTTAATAGTTGTCACCCTTACCATCAAAGAAGGGGATCATCAAGAGACAGATGGTAAGGTTGTTTAGGCTGGTGATTAATGCTAACACCTTTAAAAGTGAGTTTTTTCAACAAGTAGGGATGTTTTTAGATAGGGGTTATCCCCTGAAATTAACTTTGAAGATCAAGCATGAAGTTCTGAAGAAGGGAAACACCCTTTGCCAGCCTATTCTTAGTGCTGGATTACTTGAGAGGTCCCCTCAAAATCAGTATGATAGCTATGCCACAATGGTCCTTAGGTATAACCACCTTGCCCAAGATATTGCTCTAGCCATTAATAATGCATGGCATTTAGGCCTTAAAGATTCATGTAAGGATATACTTGGTTCTAAACCCAGGATAGTGTACAGCCGAGGGAGAAATGCTAAAGATATCATGGAGAATTCCTCGTGTAAGTCTCTAATATCCAGAATGTATAAGATTGGGACATGTAGGGCATGCAAGTATATTAATGATGGCCCGTGTGTGTCTATCCCTGGTTATAGCTGTACATTAAGTTTCCCGGGGAGGTACAGCTGTAACACCAACATGCTAGTATATGTAGCAACCTGTATCAGCTGCAAGAGGTTTTATGTAGGCAAAACTGTACAGAGGCTTAGGGAGAGAATAGCTGAACACGCTAGGGCTATTAGAACTAAAGATGTCCACAATGCATTATATAGGCATAGTATAAGTTGTACTCATTTTAAAAAGTTTATCTTTTTTGTTAGAGACAAGGTAAAGAGCAATGAAAGAGAGGGAGATTTAAAATTAAAGGTGGCTAACCTTGAGACCATGTGGCAATTTAGGCTTAATGCCATGCATCCACCAGGTCTAAATGACAGTATAGCTATTCTTCCTATACTTAAGGCAAAAGCAACTGTTGTTTAACACATTATCTCAAACATTTTAGTAATGCATAGATGCATTAATATATTTTTTATTAATGTTTTTAAGTTTGATGATTTTTGCTTATACATGTACAGCTTAATTTTATATATATATATATTTTGTAGGATTTCCTTATTTTATGGTTGTATTATGTTTTTATATTCATGTATTTTACAAGTGATGATGTCACTGAATGTGGATTGGTCAGTTGTCAGGGGAGTATGTTATTTAAATGGTGTTTGTATTACCTAACGTTACTCTGATGAAGCCATTCTTATGGTGAAAGCGCTTAGTCATTGGGACCTTTTGCCTATGTGCCATTAAATTGGTGAGTCCACATTTGTGTTTGGATTTTTTATTTTATTTTTACTCAGTTTTTGCTTCGTTGGAAGGTTTTGGTGTTTTGCTACTTCAGAGGAGTTGGGGAAGAAGGGAGACCTATTCCTAGCAAGCAGGGCATCCCTGCACAGGAAAGGGACCCCAAGTACTGCTCATGGGTCTAAAGCAACCCATGGTGGGCAGCACAGACTGCCCCAACAGAATTTGCCAGTAGCAGAGGAAGCCACTAGTCCAGGTACACATCCAGGACCTAGGATTAAATTTTTTGAATGCACCCAGTGGGGCCATGTGGCATACAGATGTTCACGGAGGCAAGGTGGGGAACAAAAGGTGAGAGAGCCAGTAAGTGGGAAAGACAGAATGCCAATAGTAGGTTGTCTTGAGACAACAGGGGTACCAAACTACCATCATGCAGATGTCCTGATAGGGAAGGATTTGGATGAGGCAGTACCATGTGTTTATGCAGTTATATACAGTCATGCTTGGAGACAAACATGTGAGTCTGGTAACCTGGGTGAGACCCAGACAGACTGCATACTTGCAGCCAGGACTGGTGAGGTGGTTACTTCAGGGAGGGAGCAACTCTGTAGCAGTGTGACTGAAGCTGAGCCACAGCTGCTTATGGGTATTGATATTCTCTTCGACAGAGTGACTGCAAAGGTGAGTAGTAGTACCCAGGCTGACAGTGAGGCACCACTGTCAGAGAATGCCAGACTTCCTGTGGAAGGGGAGATGGGAAGGGTTAGAAAGAGAGAGTTGAGACAGGCTCAGCTCTCAGACCCTACATTGCAAGGCCTGAGGCAGGTAACTAGTGAGGCACCTGATTCTCAAGGGAAGGGGGAATCTTTAGACTGGGACAAAGGGTTACTGTATACAGAGTGGACTCCTGAGGGAGGGCTAGAAGGTGAGAGGGTACAGAAGTTGGTAGTGCCTAGAGTCTACCATCTGGCACTTCTAGCCATAGCCCATGATATTCCCTTTGCAGGTCATATGGGTATGCCAATGTACAAAGAGACGTATTATGCAGAACTTCTATTGGCCTGAAATTTCCAGAGATGTAACAGGGTACTGCAGGACCTGTGAGCAGTGCCAAAAGGTTGGCAAGGCAGTAGACAAGGTGAGAGCTCTTTTGATGCCTTTGCCTGTGATTGAAGAGCCATTTCAGAGGGTAGCTATGGATATTGTGGGGCCTCTGAGTAACCCAAGTTCCACAGGGAAAAAGTATATCCTAGTGGTAGTGGATTATGCTACACAACACCCTGAGGCGGTGGCTCTGTCCTCCATTGAGGCAGAAATGGTGGCAAATTTTTTTATTAGAGATTTTCAGCAGGGTAGGTTTTCTAAAAGAAATACTGACTGACAGAGGTTCCAATTTCATGTCAGACCTGCTGCTTGTGTGTGGAAGTACTGTGGGGTGAAGCATATGAAGATCTGTCCCTACCATCCTCAGACTAATGGTCTTGTTGAGAGGTTAAACTACAAATTGAATCCTTGCTACAGGCATTTTCAGACCAGTTTAAGAGGGAGTGGGACAAGTATTTGCCCCATCTGTTGATTGCTTACAGAGAGGTCCCCAAGGAATCTACAGGTTTTCACCTTTTGAGTTGCTGTATGGGCATAGGGTGAGGAGACCGCTAGATTTAATTCATGATGAGTGGGAAGGTGAGTGTGAATCTCACAATGACCCTGTTGTGGCATATCTCCTAAACCTCAGGACAAGGCTCAGGGAACTCATGGGCTTGGCCTAGGAGAACCTGGCAGAAGCCCAACAACAGAAAAAGGTGTGGTATGACAGGAATGCTCGAGCTAGAGAGTATGCTGTAGGGCTGCAGGTAATGCTTCTCATTCCTGTCAGACACAACAAGCTGCAAGCAGCTTGGGAGGGACCCTACAAGGTGGTAAGGAAGGTAAGTGATGTTAACTACATGGTGGAACTGCTAGGCAGGAGTTAGGGGCATAAATTGTACCATGTTAACGTGATGAAACCTTACCATGATAGGGAGGTTCTTGTGCTGAGCATTTGCATTGGATTGCAGGAAGAGCCTGAGGGAGATCTGGTGACTGACCTCCTCAGTGAGGCTCAGGCTGACACCTCAGTGGAAGGGGTAGCAATGTGCCATCAGCTATCTCCTACCCAGGTTTGAGAAATCCAAGCAGTGTTACAGGAGTTTGGGGACATGTTCACTGGGAAACCAGGGTGCACCCACCTGGTGCAGAACCAGGTGGATACAGAACTCCAAAGGCCTATTAGGCAGGCTCCTTATAGGGTGCCTGAGAGAGTCAAACAGACTCTGAGGGAGGAGATACAGGAAATGTTGGAACTAGGGGGTGATTCAAGAATCCAACAGTCCCTGGGCCTCCCAGTGGTGGTGGTGCCAAAGAAGGATGGCAGCACCAGGTTCTGTGCGGACTACAGGAAATTAAATAGTCACACAGAATCAGATGCTTACCCTATGCCTAGGACAGATGAGCAGCTGGGTGGGGCTAAGTATCTAACAACTATTGAGCTTACCAAAGGTTACTGGCAGGTGCCCTTGACTGCCAGTGCTAAACAGAAGTCAGCCTTTGTGACTCCTTTTGGCTTGTATGAGTTCACAAAGATGCCCTTTGGGATGAAAAATGCCCCAGGGAATTTCCAGAGGTTGGTAGATCATATCCTAGCAGGAGCAGGAGGGTTTGCCCTTGCTTACCTAGATGATATTGCCATCTATAGCCATTCCTGGCAAGAGCACCTTCAGCATGTTAGGGAGGTGCTAGGCAGACTATGGAGGGCAGGATTGACCATTAAGCCGACCAAATGTCAGGTCGGTATGGCAGAGGTCTTCTACCTAGGACATAGAGTGGGGAGTGGTAAGATCAGGCCAGAACTTGCCAAAGTAGAAGCCATTCAGGCATGGCCTGCACCTGTTACCAAAAAGCAAGTGAGGGCATTCTTAGGGACAGTAGGGTATTGCAGAAAGTTCATCCCCAGTTATAGTACCATAGCTGCTCCCCTCACAGACCTTACAAGGAAGAACAGGCCAGATAAGGTAGTGTGGACCCCAGCATGTGAGCAGGCATTCCAGGAGCTTAAGGAAGCTTTGGGAGGACCCCCTGTGTTAGCCAGTCCAGATTACAGCAAATAATTTGTTGTGCAGGTGGATGCTTCAAGCCAAAGGGTGGGGGCTGTACTTAGCCAGATTTCTTCAGAGGGAGAAGAGCACCCAGTGGTTTACCTCAGTCATAGGTTCCAACCCAGGGAGAAATGCTATGCAGCTGTAGAAAGGGAATTTCTAGCCATAGTGTAGGCACTGCAGAAACTTCAGCCTTATCTGTATGGAAGAAAAGTCAATGTAGTGACAGATCACAATCATGTAACATGGTTAAACAGAGCCAGCCAGCAAAATGCCAAGTTGCTAAGATGGAGCCTACAGTTGCAAGCATTTGATATGTCAGTGCAGCACCACGGTGGGATTATCGATGCCAATGCAGATGGGCTCTCACGACAAGGAATGAGGTAAGATATACTCAAGATAGACCTAACCCTCTCAAGCAACATTTCTCAAGGGTCACTTGAAAAACTAGCTTGAGTTCTCTGGGGTTGTGAAGATAGGCGAATGCTGCCAGCCTAGCCAGATAGAATTTTGTAGATAATTCTGTCATTTGTAAATCTTAATGTAAGCCACAGGCTTGTTCTCTTAAATGTTAAAAGACTGCATTGGATATTGAACTGCAGCAGTGCACTGTGCTGTAAGAAAGCTAAGTCAAGCATTTTATGACTGTCTTTGATGTCAAACTTTGGAGCCGACATGTCTGGATGAAGGAATTCTGCCTATTGTTTTGAGGCCAGAGTTAATGGCTAGAATTTGCATGTAAAATTTATTTTATTGCTCTGTTTCCTGACCAGCTACAAGATGAAAGGGGCCATTAACCTCTGAGAGTCTGTTAGCCTGTGAACCAGAAAGAAATGATGTCATCTGACATTAATCAGTGGTACTGTGTTTTCAATTTAAGGACAGAAAGAAAGAAAGCATTAGAGCATCTGTCTTGAGAACATCTAACTTACCAGATCTCTGCCTGTTGCTAGATGCAAGTAGGATTTTAGAACTGTGTTTTCTCTTAGATATAGCTAGGAAATAGGAAGATTAGACTAGTTTGTTTTTCTGTGATGTCAGAACTTTTACTACTGTATTATTTTAAGTATTTCTCTGTGATCTCTGAACTCTTGACTGGCATTGTGTAGTAAAAAGTATTGTCTTTTGTTTTTATTATTTATTATTAAATATTTTGAAACCTTTCAACTGTGGCTGTTTTATGTAGAGATAATTAAAACTCTAAGAGTACATTGCTTGCATGTATATAGGGATACTGTACCAAGTCACTCCAAATAAGTCTTGACTGTTTGGTTTCACTTATGATTTGGATAATAATATTTCACAGTAATAATTTGACACCCTTCATAAGGGCCTTTGAGTAGCTGATAAATATTAGCTGGGTGGTGGCAGTGATTTCTACCGTATAGCCTGGGTAATAGGGGCACAGCCGGACAACCTGTGCCAACCTTCCCCAGGAGTGTCTGTGTGGTTGTATAAACTCTTATCTCAAAGTGTGTGTTTCAGCTACTTGGGCAGGGACACAAAGCACTGGTTGGGCAGAGAGGGTGCTGGAGGTTTTAGCTTGCCCACTAGGCTGAGATCTGGACCCTATAGCTGTGCTAGTGGGGAATCTTATTGGGGACCTAGAGAGAAAGGGAAAATCCAGCCCCAGACTTACTGTGATCTCTGTGTGCTTTTAAGGGAAACTGTACTTTACTGTATGCATATTTATTATCCTTTCCCTATATTGACACCATTCACTGGTGTTAGTGGTGACAATTGAGGCTCTTTGATTTCTGGGCCACTGCATAGGCATCACAGATGCCATAAACTGTGCCATTTGTAAATAATAGTTTCTTTCAACATGAAAGCCTTATTCATACTTTAACGCAGAAGTACTTGAATACAAGGGTATTTCAATGTCTATATTTTGAGAATGAAACATTAGATAGTATGACATTTGAAACAATTATATGCTCCCTTTAATTAAAAAAGTCTAGTAAGTTTTTTTTTCTGGCATACCTTATCCACTCCAGTTTATGCAAACTACTTGAGGCTTTCCTCTGGACTTTGACCAGCACCCTGATATTCATCTCTTAAGACCTCCAAAACTTTGAATAGTACTTCAGGTGTACCAAATCAGGGCAAGGTGAGCAGACGCATCCCATCTCTCCTTCTGGAGTCTACTTCATTAAGGATAAATTCCAGCAATCTGATTTCACCTGTCTTTGCCATATAACTGTGATGCTGGTGGTCTTGTCTACATCAGATCAACACCAGCACCAGAAGATGCCATAATTTTCCCTCATCCAGGTAATACAATAAGGTTGTTATGGTCCAAACACAGTGCCTTCCTCATGTCACTACTGAACTGTAGCTGTTATCTTTTCTGCCTGCTACAGTATCCTCTCACGATTCTTCCTCACCTTCTGTCTCAGTACTGCACTATCACATCAAAATAGAGTAAAGAAGAGATTTACTGCAGTCCATTTTCTTTCAGATATGCCTGAAATAAGCACTCATAATAGTACTGAACATGGGCCCAGAGCTGACCCCTGCAGTTCTCCTTAATAAATTTCTTTATACCTGATACCATGTCTCAGCACAACCCACTGATCCTGGCCTACAAAACATGCTGTAGTGCAGATGGTCATTCTCAGCTGCACCTCATGCACAACCCACTGATCCTGGCCTATCGAACATGCTACAGTGCAACTGGTCATTCTCAGCCCCGCCTCATGCCCCTTCAGTTAATGTAACAACACCCTTTAAGGAATTGGGTCAGAGGCATTTGTGAGACCAGGTACATTAAATTTACTCATAAAACTATTTCATAGAACTATGTTGACTGCAATCAAGAAAATGTTTATTCTCTAGAAAGGTAACAAGTCTTGCTTTCAGGATTTCCTTGCTATTGTTGCTGTCAGTCATGCACTTTCTTGGAATTGTTCTACCACCATCTAAAATTGTACCACCCTTGCTGTCTACCAGTATTCAGACTTTTCTGACCTGCCCGAGGAATATCTCCACATAGCATATGGTAGAATGGTGGCTTTGTTACTAATCTGGAAACACATTCTGTAAGTCTGCTCTACAGATCATGTATTACACAGCAGCTGTTACCCCCACAAAGTTCACACAAACACACACACACACACACACACACACACACACACACACACACACACACACACACACACACGCACACACACGCACACACACATGAGCACACACACACACACACACACACACACACACAAACACACATGTTTGTACACACACACACACACACACACACACACACACACACACACGCGTACACACACGCACACACACACACGCACACACACACATGCACACACACACACACCAAGACGGTCAGAATGGGTGAAGTTTCTCTTTCACTCTGGATATATATGCTTCTCCTGTGATCACCCACGACAGGAACTTTTATGAAGCAACCCTTGCTCACAACTGATTTATAACATAAGTAGCATAAACGTCTGCCACCCTTGCTGAAAATTTATTTGTCAGGGAGACAAGCTCCTGGCACAAAACAATGTAAAGTATAGATAACATCACATAGCTACTTGGTTTGTTCAAAACAACAGTTTATTTATGTATGTATCTATGTAACTATGTATGTATGTATGTATGTATGTATTTATTTATTTACTGGAGTGCTAAACTCCTCCCATCACAACCCTAAGCAGTTCTGGTCCACAATAAACTCCATTCACCACCTAGGTAAAGTAGACACTCCCCCCACCTACCACTACCCCTTACTCCAGCAGTATTGCTGACTAATTCAATAAACACTTTACTGAAACCATTCTGAAACCATTCTGTCTTTTACTAAACAACACAACCCTCTACCCACCCTCCCTACATCAAAACCAAATACTCTGTCCACAGTCTTTTCTTTTTCATCAGTGCCTACCTCCTACATAAAAAAACTTCTATTGAAACTTAAGCCTACAAAACTTGCAACTGACCATCTCCCCTCTGAATACCTAAAAATAACAGCAGATGCCCTAGCTTATCCAGTCTCTATCTTCATTAATTGGTCCTTATCAGAAAGCTATGTCCCCACACTGTGGAAAATATCCCACATCACTCCCCTCCATAAAGGTGGCTCCTCCACTGAACATTCCAATTACTGCGCCATAGCCATCCTTTCTCCACTTTCCAAGATACTTGAGAAATACATCCATTCTCAAGTCTTAGACTACCTCTTAGCTAATAACCTCCTCTCCAGCACCCAGCATGGCTTCACGCCATACCACAGCACTTCTACCGCCTTGCCCTCTTTCACTAATGCTATCCTTCATCATAAAAATAATGGCCTGTTCTCCTCTGTTATATTTCTGGATCTATCCAACGCTTTTGACATGGTCTCACACAAACTACTAATCTCTGTTCTCACTACCCTATCCTTCTGCCAGTCAGCTAATGCTTGGTTTCACAGCTATCTAACTGGCCACCAACAATCAGTTGTCTGGTATAATGACCTATCTCCTCGACTTCCTGTAACACTCGGTATTCCCCAAGGTTCCATCCTTGGTGCCCTACTATTCTCACTCTTCATCAATGATCTATTCACAGCCACGAAGCATGCTTCTCTTATACAGTATGCAGATGACTCCACCCTCATCTGCTCAGCCCCAACTATACCTGAACTTCACACGATCACACAGGAAGCCTTTTCATCTGTAGAAAACTGGCTATCTAATGTCCAGTTATTACTCAACCCGAGCAAGAAATATCTTCTAACCCACTAAATCTAACCCAATTATCCCCCACTTTAATATTATAGCCAAAGACAATACCATCATCTCCCCAACAGAACACACTAAACTACTTGGTGTTGAGATTGATAACAATCTCAGATTTGACACTCACATTTTTCTTACCATAAAAAAGGTTCACAAAAAAACTATGTACATTGAACAGAAACAAACAATTCCTCATGAAGACAGTCAAAATTTCTGCTGCCAATTCCCTCCCAATCTCCACTTTACTCTATGCCTCTCCTATACTTACTTACAGAAAAACAGACCTAAACAAGAGCAAGGCTTGCTACAATAAATTTGCTAAGTTTGCCACTGGTGCATTTTATCACAGCCACCACTGTATCTCACTTAGAGAGCTTGACTGGCTTGAATTCCCTCAACGTCTTCACCTGAATCAACTCTCTCACCCACAAGTTAGTAAACCATCCTCTTAAAGTCCCATCCCTTCAAACTCTTCTCCAGTCCTACTGCTTCACTAGACCTCTACACTCCAGCAGCAAAAATCTACTTCTAGTGACCAAACCCAAGAACTCAGCAGGAGAAGCACTATTCCTTTTTTAACTCCCAGCAGCTTAAGACATAACCTGCATATTATTAACTTTGGGCATTAGGGCAGGATCTAGTTGAAAAAACAATATTCCGTCTACCAGTTTGAAAGTATTGAAACCACCTTACTTCTGCAAAATGGAATCATTCCCAAAGCTCCATGTGTGGCACAAAGATTTTGATGGAATAATTAAACAGGTCATAAACAGGTTACAAACAATATACTACCCTTTATCCAGTCAACCCTCCATACTCTGTGTTGATTTATCATATTTCAGAGTGGTGAGAATAACAAAACTATAGGTTGTTAATAGTGTTTAGTCCATCCACAAGCATCAAACCACCACTCCAGCTTACCCAGGTACCATGATTCCTGGTGAGATAAACAAGCTTCAGATTATCACCAATCTGTCTGTAAATTGTGTAGCTTCTTCCTTCTGACTGCATTAATCTATGCTGACACAAGAATCAGGTTCTGCTTGGCCATGGTACCTTCCTCAAAGTCCTCACTTAAGCCTAGTCTCATATATACAATATGTAATGAAGCATACTGATCAACATCCCATTCTGACAGTGAACAGTAAGTTGAATTGTCTTCATTTATTCAAGACTGTTTATTTGTTTATTTATTTATCTATTTACACATACTTTTGTTACACTGTTAGATGTGCTTTTTCATGAACCCTTTTCGGGCATGACCAAGGCTATAAGGCAAATCATGAAAAGCATGAATTAGGGAAAATTCCCATAGGTAATTCATTGTTTCAAATGTGCATTGCATAGGTTTAGACATCTAATTATATGTTAAGTTATAAGCAAGTGGATTTTGGAGGGAAAATAACTGATCATGAGTGAAGCTTCACAGTTGTATACCTGCATGCTGACCCTTTTTCTCTTAGTACCCTATGGTCACTTAATTAATCTAACTAATGGATCCAAACAGATCTTAACCAAAGTGTTGGTAAGAGACACCTCATTATAGTGCCATTTTAATGCCTTACTTGTCTAGCTATAAAGACATTTACTATAAATCAATGCCCTTGACAAGAAGAGAATCTTGCAGAAAATGACACTGTTTTGAATACTGCATAAAGGAAGTGTAATCAAACAGCGATGGTTTATAGATAATAGCTTGGTAAGAACTGGTAATGCTGTTGGGAAAAAAAACTTTTATTAACACCCCTGCTCTATGCAAAGAGCTACAGCCTGTGCCAGATTGTATTACTTTAACTACTCTGCTATGTCTGCTATATATAGCATATATGCTTGCTGAAGCTTTTTCTGGAAAGAGTTACCATAATTACATTCTTAACTGGTCAGTGCTTTAATTTCTGTAACCTTAGGCCGGTCCTGAAAATGGTCCTTATGAATCAGTGTTTTACCCTGGTTAATACACAGACAAACAGACAAATAATGTTGGACATCTTGACAGATATTGGGTACTGTTTATATTGTTAATTCTGTAGGTAGGAATCATACCTCTCAACCTGGAAACATCAAAAATCTGGACAAGGCCCATGAAAAATAGGTACAAATCTTTATGTTGATTAACACAAAATGTGCATATATAATTATGCAGCCCATCCCACTCCAACGGAATTGTGGGATATCAACTTTCAAATGCAAATTGAAGAACAGACAAACAAAATATGGCACCAGAGTCCCCCTGCAGCAATTCCAATGTCCCATTACCTGGCTATTTCACCATTTACCATAATCACTAATGTGTGTATACTACTTTTCTTTTACAATAATTATTTGGGTTTTATTTTTACATTTTATAGTACAATGCACAAACATTAATAGACATCTGCTAAACAAAGCAATACTGCCTCAGAATGAAAATAGACTTAGCATTTAAACTTCTCTGCCCTTGAAACTCACATTCATTGAAACCCACATCACACCCAAAGAAATCACATCTGGCCAGTGGTGGATAAAGAAGATTACCTTTGGTCTGTTTTCAAATCATAGGCCCCTTGCAAACAAAACATACATGTCATGTGTTCTTTGATACACCTTCCTGATTGCATTAAATTACATAATACATTCCTTGTATAATACAGCACACTTGTTAGAGGGCGTTTTAAATTTATTGTTTTGAACATTTTTCTAGTAAGCAATGAAACAAAATGCATGAACCAAGTCATCTAAATAATTCCACAATAAAGAGTTCTCTAAGATCTGTAACTAATGAAGAGGTTGCTGCATGTAAACAACTAAACAACGTAATATTTCATTGTTTCATCTACAAATAAATGCATGTTGCCCTTGAGGAATAAATTGCCTATGTTACATTAAAAAAATGACAAGCTAGTAATATTGCAATATGGAATGGATGGATAACTGATAACAGGTTCATAGTTACTATGTATCTCTGTCAAAGAGAACATTCTCAGGACTGCAGCATCCACCCCCTCTAAAAGTACAACACATACAGTATCAGAAATCCATCTACATATTGTGGGAGTAGAACCCACAGCCTTCTGCATCAAATGCAAGTATTCTACTTGTTATGCTACTAACAACACAGATAGATGTGGCATAAGCAGCACTAAACTTCTTTCCCCTTAAAGAACTATGCAGCACAAGAAATCTGGAAAAAGCCAACATTTTTTTGGGGGGGGGGGGTTAAAGCCCAAAACCAGGGACACATTTTAAACATTGCTTGTATAATCTAAGAAAATTTGCTAAAACAGAATGTTTTGTGTTACCATGCATTTCCTGAAAGATAGGAAGACTGAAAATTAAATGGCTATCGTTATTTAGTGAATTCAGTTCTCACTGATTTGCCAGAAAACCACAAATTTTAAGAGGAGCAGACCAAAAGTATAAGCCAAACATTCTGTAAAACTTTGGACAGTTGAGAACTATGGCTAACTCCTTAAATCACAAGTTGTGGTGGTATGGGGTAGATGATTTAAGCTCTTGCTCCTTGCACCTAAGGCACAGGGTTTAGTCTCAGTAACTCTAACCAGCAGTTATAACTAACCATGGCATTCACATTCACACACACACACACACACACACACACACACACACACACACACACACACACACACACACACACACACACACACACACACACACACCATTAATGAAAGCAACACACTCCTACTGGCTGCCTATTAATAAAAGCATGGTTTCTCTTGACACACACATTTTCTCCTGGCTGCACACACAGTGATCACATATAAATAAGAAAAACATAAAGCTGCTGATGTAAATAAAAATACATAAAGCTGCTGCTGTTTGTCATATAAATAATAAATATGTAAAGCTGGTGACAAGAAATATGTACACACACACACACACACTTTCTCCTGGCTGCCCATTGATGGGAGCAGTTTCTCCTGGCTGTCCATTAATGAAAGCAACTCACACCCTTTCTCTTTAACACCCGTTAATAAAAGCATGGTTTCTCTTGACACACACAGTTTATCCTGGCACAGTAATCACATATAAATAAGAAATACATAAAGCTGCTGACTGATATAAATAAGAAATACATAAAGCTGCTGCTATTTTGTTTATCATATAAATAAGAAATACATAAAGCTGGTAAGTTGCTGACAAGAAATACATAAACTGCTGAACACACACTGTTGATAAGGAATGCACACAGTTTCTCCTTTATGCCTGTTAATGAAAGCATGGTTTCTACTGGCTACACAGTAATATGTAAAGCTGCTGCTGTTTATAAATAAGAAATATGCTGCTGCACACAGTTTTTCCCACCTGCAGCCCTTATGTAAATTAAAGCAAAGTAAAGCTGCTGCTGGTTACAGTTTTCCATTAAGTAAATCCTAATAAGTAAACATACAGTTTTTCCCACCTGCAGCCCTTACGTAAATGAATGCAAAATAAAGCTGCTGCTTTTTACAGTTTTCCATTAAGTAAATCCAACTTAAATAAGTAAAGCTGCCGCACACAGTTTCTCTCTCCTAACTGCTGCCATTAAGTAAATCCTGCAGCTGTTAGTAAAGTTGCCACATACACACAGTATCACATAAGTAAAACAGTCTCTTCTGTTAAGTAAATCCTGCAGCCATTAGTAAAGCTGCCGCACACACAGTATCACAAGAGTTATAAGTAAAATAGTATCTTCTGTTAAGTAAATCCTGCAGCCGTTAGTAAAGTTGCCACGCACACACAGTATCACATAAGTTATAAATAGTATAAAATAGTATTTAAATCCTGCAGCCGTTAGTAAAGTTGCCACGCACACACAGTATCACATAAGTTATAAGTAAAACAGTCTCTTCTGTTAAGTAAATCCTGCAGCCATTAGTAAAGCTGCCGCTCACACACGGTATCACATAATTTATAAGTAAAACAGTCTCTTCTGTTAAGTAAATCCTGCAGCTGTTAGCAAAGCTGCCGCACACACACAGTATCACACTCTGCTGTTAAGTAAATCCTGCAGCCATTAAACAAGTAAAGCTGCCACACACACAGTAATCATATAAATAAATAAAGCTGCTGGTTGCTGCTGCTTGTCTTGCATATAGATTAGGTAAGGGTAAGGTTTACATTTTTTACCTGATGGAGGACGGACCCAAGCCAGAGAAGAAAAACAGGTCTGCAGAAGCTGAACATCATCGTGCACACTATGCATGTGATGATGTCAGGAGTTTAAAAAAAAAAGGAAAATCGGTAATTAAAGGGGCTACGCAGGAAGTCGTGGCACCCCAATATGTTGCCTTCAAAACTGGTATTTACTGAGAAATTTGGTATGGTTGAGAGGTATGGTAGGAATACTTGCTTCATATTTGTTTAAATATCACAGACACATGCATCCAGAGAAGAACTTTGTCCTTGTACAAAAGATCGAGTTCAGCTGATGAAAAATGCTGCTGAAACTGTATGTCTAGGTTGCACAGTTTTCAAGATATGAAAAGCTGTTTGTGAAGTTTTAGAGAAAAATCTAAGCCTATATTTATGGTTATTTTTAACTTTTATTAGTATTTTCTCTTCAAAGGATATTTGTATTTCTTTGGTATTTCTTTGGTTTATGCATCTTTTAACACTGTATTTTCTGAGATGCTTAAAAATCTAAGCGCACATGATTGTTGCTGAAGGTTTGACATTTCACAGACATCAAATATGAATGAATTGAAATTTTGGATACAGCTTAGGCCTCTTCTAGATCCCCAGTCTTTCTTGTCTCCCTGAATAAAACAGCCTCCAGTAAATGCTGTCATAAAGCTTTCATTGCTTTGACATTGAATAAGTAATTCTGCTGCCTTCCTTTTTAAAGTTTTGGCATCATGAACGGTAGGTTGGAGGTAAAAAATATGATGAGTTCACTCTGCAGTGCAGGTGAATGGAATTCTGATTCATTACTCAATGTAAATCAGCTTATCATTGAGAAGCTGGCAATGGAAAAAGCAATATTTTTCTACTTTACCTCTCCTGGGAAGGAAGGGTACAGATTTTTATCACAAACTGACTGCTCTTGATGGTGTAAGCTGGAGTTTTCAATCTGTGATCTGGATGACATGAGAACGCACCAGCTGACATTCATGTTTTTTAAGACCTCATGCCATTGCTTGTCATGTATGAGGGCAGGGCACAGATAGGCCAGATGCAATAATCACTGTGGCAGCAAAGATAAAAGTGATCTGGGATATCTCAGTCTACCCTTTTGCCTGTGAAAGAGCATTAGATTAGGTCTGTGGCTAAGGTGATACTTGGGACCAGAAAGTGAGGATATGTAATAGCTGTAGTACACAGTTGGCTGTATATGAGCCAAAATATAATATTAATAAAACCATAAAGAGATCTGAAATAAAAATTGATTCTGTCATAGTACAATTTCAACCCTGAAAAAATGTTCCAGAAACCAGAAAATCATCTATTCATGAGTAAATGTTATAAACCATGAAGAAAAACTGATCCTACAAGAAGAATCCTGTAGTACAAACACTGCATCCGGTAGCAGAATAACTACATGGAATCCTTCATCAGCTCCACTAAACTTCTTTGATAGTCTGAGAAATATTATCCAGTAGAGCATCCTGCTCTCTATTCCGCTTAAAACCCAGAACTAAATGGATATATAAGGATATGGAATAGGGCATATACTAAGGTGAGTGGTTCATCAGTTTTCAACACACTTTTGATGTAGTTATTCATAACATACTGCTTAACAAATATTAGAACACTGGAATGTGACAATGAGTCCTGAAGTGCTTTTTGAGGTTCTTTTCTAATAAATCTTTTGATATGTTTTCTGCAATAATTTCCTCAGTTAATGGAAATTTCAAGTCAAGGATGCTGTAGGATTTGTCATTCAGCCTCCTTTAGACAGTGAGTGTCTGTGCTTGACATTCCTGATTGGCCTGATTGCTATTTAAGGCATCTACCAGGAAAAGGCTACAACAAGCCTACAGACCCTTGCATTGTCTGGGACGAGACTGTGGATCACAAAAGAGCTTGTGATCTGCTTCTCATCTTGGGACCGATGCTAAAGTTTTGCATCTGGTGAGAGAAGAAGCAAAGCAGCTTTGTATCCTAACAGAGTGAATCTGTGGTGAGACCAGCACTAGTAGTAGCCAAGCAGTAGTGACTCCCCTATTTTTATCATTCTTGACAAGCTAACTGTTTGATTTCCTGGTGTCTAACCAAAATTCAGAATATCTGCATAAATACCTCCTCCATAAATCATCATCAAGGTCTACTTATTAGTTTCCCATCAAGTGTTTGGTAGTGCCCTTTATAGATGCAGACACCTTGAGTTGATATTTTTCCTGTAAAAGTACCATTGAAATTTTACCAATACCAAGTTGCACATAGCACAATTAGTTTGCAGTGACAAGCATTGCCCCCAGAGTTGCAAACTGGGTATTCCTGATGTCACCTTATATTCTTACTCCAGTTGTTCAATCAATAAAAAAGGGTCTACTGCCATGGATATGAACTTTCCCACTATCTCAGTTACCAGCTTGGTAAATATGGGCATCCTGAGGCAATGTAGACATTGCCTTATGTTTACTGACAACCATTTAATTATCAAACAAACTGATATGGTATGTGAGAGATGCATTTACACAATATCACTGGAGGCAAAGCTCTCACATAAAAGCACTCCTAATGTTAATAAGGTTGTCAGTAGTACACACGCTGCACCCATCACACATAGTTCAAAACAGACACATAGACCCACATATGCTGAGACAGTTAAATGTAACTTTCCTAAACCCCAAAGGCCTCCTAGATGAAGTGCACATAACAAATACCATCATAAGCCATGATTATGGACTTTGAAAACAACCCCCTACTACTAAGCCCATAAGGTAAGCCACCAAACAATCCAATATTCTGGTCATTGGAGGCTCCATTATGAGACACACTGCAGTCCCTCTAACCAGGCTGAGTAAGGAAAAAGTTATAGTCAGTTGCTTATCTAAAAACTTTGCTCAGTTCCCAATGGCTCTGTCCTTGTACTAACCCTGACTGAACTTTTCATTCCCTCTACCTTTTCTTAGTC
Source organism: Protopterus annectens (assembly GCF_019279795.1). Classification (NCBI taxonomy): domain Eukaryota; kingdom Metazoa; phylum Chordata; order Ceratodontiformes; family Protopteridae; genus Protopterus; species Protopterus annectens. Next base: position 803,464,354 of record NC_056728.1, on the reverse strand, counting down.
ATACAAATCTTACTAGGTTTCTGCAGTACTATTGTTTTTCTACTCTCTATTTATCAATTCCACTGAACTAAAAAAAAAAAAAATTTTTTTCACCTGTTGTATTTTCTTGGTTATGCTTATGAAACAGTTTATGTACTACTTTCCATTTGTAAAATATTTATTTTTTGTATAACAAATGTTCTGTATTGCTGTCTTTTTGTGGAGCTTTTCTCCCCAGGCCTCTTCTGAAAATGGACATGTATCCAGCTAGACTAGCCCAGTCAACAAATGTAAAATAAAAAAAAATAAATAAATAAATTATCAAGGGCCAGGATCCAACACATTACACATGCACTCAGGTCATGGGACCATAAGGACCAGTATGACCAGTCATAGTCTTTGTGGGTGTAAATGATCTGAGAAGTACCTCCCTAGACTATATGAAGAGAGACATCATGGAGCTCTTGTACCATCTGTCCTCTTCTGGTATGAGCCTAGCATTGAGCAGCATTTTACCTTCTCCAAGGATGATACCACAATATGACTAAAGGATGACTCCCTTTAATGACTGGCTTAGTTTCTGGTGTCACTCTAAGAGGGTGTAATATTTGTCAGCATGAAAGGAGATGGTCAACAGACCAAGGTGTTTTGTCAGGGATGGTCTGCACCTCTCCTTTCTAGACTTTTGAATATTAGCTAAAACATTGTCCTCCCACATAGTGCCTTTTTTAAGAAAAGCCATACTGAAAGTACTTCCTGCATAGCAAATCAATACCAGGAAAATATAAAGGTGTTACTGCTCATTACTAGGAGTCTAAACAAAAAACTCTGTTTCCTAGAAGGTCTCCTCATCCTAGAGAATGGTGATGTCTATGTGGTCACTGAGACGTGGTTCAAAGCAGTGGAGAGCACACCACCAATGCAAGGTTATAACACCTTCCACACATTTAGATGAGCTACTAGGCAGACAGGGAAAAGGCAAAGGTGTCTCGATTTAAATCAGAAATAATATATCTCAAGGCTGATCAAACAGGACAATGCACTTGAGCTTCTCCATGTTCAAATCACCATAAGCAAAATCCCATACCACTTTCTTGCAAGCTATAGGTCCCCATCTATGACACAGGAATCCCATATTATGCATTTAAACTTATTGGAAAAACTCATCATCCAACCCAATACCATATTCAGGGTGACTTTAATTACTCCACTATTCAAAGGATCATAGGAAGTTACTAGGCTATTGGGCCTGAGGGTCTTATTAGCCTAGCTGAGAGTTTAGCTCATGTTTAGACAAGTCAGCACCCAAAGCTCTTATCCAGAAGGGACACAGGTGGAATCCCAGGGGTGTATTTTCTGTTTTCTATCTAGTTATCCAGGTTACACTTAAACAGGGATAATAAGGTACTCTGCTTGATGTGGAGAGGGAGTCTATTCCCCAGAAGGGGGAGTCTCTGGGAGACAACTCTGTCCCACCAACAAGTCCTATTGATGTCACAGATCAGGCTGAGATCACACGTGCAGGTTACTCAAGTGGAGCTTGACTGGCAAATATGCTGCAGTCTTACTTGGGCATCATCAAAAAGCTAACATAACTTGGTGTTAATCCCTATCTAGTTTGATGGGTGGCCAACTTGCTCACAGCTAGAACCCACAAGGTGAAAATAGGCACTGCCACCTCCAACAACAGACCTGTCACTAGTGGTGTTCTCCAGGGATCTGTCCTGGGACCCCTACTGTTTGGCATATACTTCTCAGAGGTCTAAGCAAAGACAAAGGTCCTGTGGCTGACCAAGTTTGCAGATGACTGTAAGTTGGGTGCTGTCACTGACTCCCCAATTTATGTTAACATACTGCAAGAGAGTCTCATAGCTACAAAAGACTGGTGCCAAGGTCATAGCCTTAAGTTAAACGCAAAAAAATTATTATCATGCCATTCGGCAAAAATGTGGCCCCTACTGATTATCATATCAACGGCAACCCCATAAGTACACAACCAGTGATGAGATACCTGGGTACCCAGGTTGACAATAATCTCACATTCGACCTTCATGTGGCAGCTGTGGTCAGAAAAGCCTTTTACTTTGTTCAGCTCATAAGTAAGGAGATTGCATCCAGAAAGAAGGAGGTTATTACCTCTCTGTACTCCTCCCTTATTAGACCAATAATTGAGTATAATGCCCCATTTGGTATGTACCTCTCCAAACAACTACACCAACTGGAAAGGCCACAGAAATACCTCACAAGGAGAATCCATGGCCTCCAACACCTATCTTATGTGGTCAGGCTTAAATCACTATCACTCTACTTGGTTTCATACAGATTGCTCAAAGATGATCTGTGTCCTGCCTACAAGGCAATGTCAGACCCTGCCCTACTGGAGATGCTCCATATCTGTAAGTCTAACTCCTTGCACATTACCCACTTGATAGGCCTATAACTAATATGCAACATCAACAAAACCTGCTGGAGATACAGGTTTGTCTCCCAGAGGTTGACCTTTCTCTGGAATAGACTTCCCATACATGTCAGATAGAGTACCTCACTGACCCACTTCAAACGCAGCCTTGATGAGTGGATGGGAAACCATCATTTTTTCCCAGGGTTCCACCTTTGTCCCTCTTTGATAGGGCCACAGGTGCTGACTTAGGTTTCTCATTTTTTTTTGGGGGGGGGGGTAAACTCTTGGCTAGGCTTGCAAAGGCCCCAGGGCCATTAGCCTAGTAATCTCCTATGATCCTATGATCAAGGTGGGGTATGAGATTGCTTTGTATGCCAGACAGAGGTCACCTCTGAGGAGTCTGTATGAAACTGAGTGGAGGGACAGGGCTTTTAGCATATCTGTGTAGGGTAGATGCTTGAGGCTCTGGATTCTTCTGGTGAGGAACCTCTGTGATCTCTCCAGTTGCTGCATGTGCTTTGTGAGGTACATGTCGAACGGGACATTGTATTCAATAACTGGCCTTATGAGGAAAGAATACAGGGATGTTATGACATCCTTGTCGCTGAATGAGATACCCTTACTTATGAGGTGGGCTATGTAGAAAGCTTTCCATACAATGGAAGCAACATAGTGGTCAAAAGTCAGGTTGCTATCAACCTGGGTGCCCAAATACCTCACTACTGACAGCGTGCTTAGGATATTGTTATTAATGTGATGATATGTGGGGACGGCACTCTCCCCAAAGGAGGATGATGATGATGTATTTTTTGGCATTCAACTTGAGACCATGTTTCTGGCACCAGTCATTTGTTTGGGTGAGACCATCTTGGAGGACATCCACATCACTTGTGGAATTGACAACTGCAACCAGCATGCAGTCATCTGCAAACTTGGTCGACTATAGCTCACTGGTTTTAGCCTGCACCTCAGAGAAGTATATCCTGAATAGCAGAGGCCCCAAGACTAATCCCTGGGGTATGTCACTCATTACAGATCTACTTCTTGGGGTGGCTTCCTCTATTTTGATTAGGTGGCTTCTATCAGTGAGCCAGTTTGCTACCCATCTGGTAACATATAGATTGATGCCTAGTTGAGAGAGTTTATCTATTATGCCCGAGTGGGGAATAGTGTCAAAGGCTTTGGACAGGTCAAGGTAGGCAGTGTGCACTGTCTTCCCCTCATCCATGGCTTTGGTGACTGTCTCAAAGACGTCAACCATATTTAACAGACATGATCTCCCCTTGGCAAAGCCAAACTGTGTAGGATTGAGTGTTTGGAGGTTGCCAATGTCCCTGTTAATGAGGTCCGTGATAATCCATTCCATAGCCTTGCAGATTAGGCTAGTTAGGCTGATGGGTTTATAATTTCCCGGATCGGTGGACACTCCGTCTTTGGGTAAAGGGATGACAGTGGCTGTCCTCCAGTTGGTTGGGACAAAGCTGGTACTCAGGCATTGGTTGAATAGGGTGCTTAATGGTGCTGCAAGTTCATGCCTGATTTCATGTAGGATACAACCTGAGATGTTATCGGGTCCAATGGAGGCTGTATTTTTTGCCTTTGAGTGGCAGTGATGATCGGTCCCCTAGAGATAAGGGGAAGGGGGGCAGGTACTGGGGATGTCATGATTTACTGATGGGGCGGACAGAGGGGTGAAGTATTCACTGAATCTGTCAGCCAGTAGGTTGGCTATATCTACAGCATTTGTGAATGTGGTGTCCTTGACCACCAGTTCTGAAGAGATCTGGGTGCTTCCTTTGAGATTACGGACATATGTAAAGAAGGCCTTAGGATTGTCTCTAGTAGATGTGGCCAATTTTTACTCGAAGTTGGCTTTAGAGGATTTCACTAGTGCTCTTATTTGCTTATTCAGGCTAAGGAGAGATTGCTTCCAATTGAGCACCTGCTCCTTCTTGGTCCTGGACAGCAATTTTTTTCCTTTCGTTATATAGTTTATTTATTGCAGATGTCTACTAGACAGGTTTACTCTTCCTTGCAGAGGATGATTTTGTCCTGTCAGGTATTCCTGATTCCACACGTCTATATAAGTGCTCGTATAGTGCTTTGTTGAAGAGATGGACATTGGAGCCAATTTCAACAGAGAGGGAGGGGGCTGTGAAGCTGTTTACATCATCCTTTAGGAGGTTGCAATCAGCTTTGGAGAAGTTTTCTTGTTTGACCCTAGCTGGGGGGGGGGGAGGTCAGGGGAGATGCTGACTTTAAAAGTGACCAAAGTCATTGGGGAATGATATACAACAGGAAATGTATATGTGCAGAGATACCTGGATTTTGTAAACACAAACTTCCTGGACCAGATTGTCAGTACAACAACCTGGAATGCAACCATACTGGATCTGGTCCTCACTAATATGGGAAAGTGCTGCACAACCTCTAGTGTAATGTCTTCTCTGGTAAGGTCAGACCATAAAATGGTCTCTTTGAAGTAAAAATAAAACTTGGATCCCAATATAACCCTGGAATATTCAGAAACTTCTCTAAACAAACTTAAGGCAAAATTTCAAGACACCATAAACTCATAGAACACTGCTGCCTGTGCAGAACTGTTCACAAAAAGCATATACAATCATGTTAATAGTAGGCTAAAACCACTCTCATCAAACTAAACAAACAACTCAATGGACTAATAAAGTTTACCAAATTTGACGTAAAATTGGCCTCCCAGGCCAAGGATAACCACAAGGCATTCTTTAGCTATATCCACAACCTCAAAGGCAATACACAATTGTGTGCAGTGCCCATTGTTAATGGAGCCACCTATACTGAGCCAGAAAATATAGAAAATCTACTGGTTGACAAATTCAGTTCCATCTTAAACCCTCTCTTCTCCTCAACCTTCCCTCAAGAAATACTATCAAATATAACTCATCCTGCTATCACTAGGGAACAGGTCCTAAATGCACTGTCTAAGACCAAGAACACTGCATCAGTGGGCCCAGACAATAGACCAGTATGCCTTCTAAATAGCATAAAAGATGGCTTATCAAACCTTCTCTAATTGCTATTTAACTGTGCATTGTTGACAAACTCAAGAGGTTTGATACAAACTCTTATGTCACCCACTAGACAGCCAGCTGGTTTACAGACATGATGCAGGAGGTTAGAATTGGGGAGTCCACCTCTACAAAGAGACCAGTCACAAGTGGCGTCCATCGGGATTAGTCCTGGGACTGCTCCTTTTTGGCATTTAATTCTCTGAAGTCAAGACCAATGTCAATGGCCTTCGGCTGACTAAATTTACAGATGATTACAAATTAGGAACTGTCATTGAATCTCACACTGACACAAATGCTCTCCAGGAATGGCTGATACAGACAGCTGGTGTCAGAACAATGGAATAAAACTAAATGCCAATAAATGTATCATATGACCTTCATGTTCACAACTGCATAAAAAAAAAAAAACACACCAAAAACCTGGTCTTGTTTACAGAAATAAAAAAAAAATCCAATCTAACAAAGCCAAAATATCCCTCTCCCATGCTTATCTGCTCATTAGCTTATTATACAGCTCACAAAACCTCACCAATTTTCAGAAATCTCTCAACAAATTAGAAACTACCTACAAGAAAGTTGCCAGATTCAAGGCTAATCAAATCTATAAATCTCACCACTGTCTTCCTCTCAACAGCTTAAACTGGTTTGAATTTTCTCACCAGATGCTTCTCTCACAGCTTAAGGTCATTCATTCTATCCTGTATCTGCCTTCCTTAAGTAACATGCCCTGTGTAGACTGCCTCAAGGTCCTATGCATGTAGGATGGCTCAGTGGTGCAGCAGTAGCATTGTTGCCTTACAACAAGAGGTTATCTGGTTCAATTCTTGGCTGGGGTGCCTTCTGTGCGGTGTCTGCATGTCCTCCCTGCATTTGTGTGTGTGTGCTCCGGTTACTTTATCTGAGGAATCAGCAGAGGAGTTTGAATATTTCATTTGCTATTCTGTGTCTTTTTAGATTTCAGATGTTGGATTAGGCCTACTAGACACCATATTTTCCATCTATGTATGTCGTCCTTTGATTGCAGATCAGTTTGGCTGTTTTAAGCAAACTAATTACAAAAGAACAGACAGCCAAGCTTGAAGATGATGGAAAGAATGTAAATGGCTGCTTCTTCATACAAAAGCAATTGATTCAAGTAAAGAAAACTGATACTATAAAAAGGCAGGTTAATACATTAAGACATCAGGCTTGTCACGCCATGTTCAGATTTATGAGAGTGTGAGGCTTTCAAAACACTGTCTCTGCAAACCATACAGCTATAGACACATCCTTGACAGAACATGCCTTGTAAAAAATACTTATGCACACATCAACAGAGTGTACCAGCAATTGTAGGTACTTCTCCTTAAAAGCAGGAAGACATCGGATCAAGTATATTTGGTAGAACCCATAATTCTTGTCTAATGACAAATGACAAATATGTAGGTTTGTTGATGCAGAAACACATTTTATTATTATTATTATTATTATTATTATTATTATTATTATTATTATTATTATTATATTACTAATAATATTATCTACTTAAAAAGTAGGAAATATCACATCTGATGCATTGAGTAGAATCATGTTTCTTGTCTAATGGCAAATGTGTAGGATTGCTGATGCAGATAAATATGTATTATTATTGTTGTTATTATTATTGATTATTGTTATTATCATCATCAGCACCATTATTATCATCATTACTATCAAAGGGTCAGCTTTTTGATGTTAGTGCTAACTGTGAATTTTGCTGATGGGGAAAGTTATGGTATTCTGAGTGGACTTCAGGGTTCTTACATATTTGAAATTACTCAATGTTTGTCTTCTCTTTCCACACATAAATTTATAGGGCTATCTAGAGGGAGACATGAGAGCTAAAACTGACTGAATAATGCAAATATAAAGCAACCGATATCTGTTGAATGAATTTCCATTCAATAACTCATACCGTATGTACGTATGTATACCAGTGAGATGCAAACACGGAATGCAGAAAGCTGACTACTGTGTGGGACCTGTTGATGGCAGATTGACTTCAAAATAAATGGAGCTGGGAAACTCTTTATAGTCAACAAATGGGAACTATGACATACATGTACAATGACAGGCAGGTCCATTTTGTGAGGCCACCTTACCACACTGCTTCCATGAGAAATAATATCCCATGAAATAACTGTGCAACATAAAACTGAAAAAACTGAGAATGCTAACTTCACCCAAAGTGTAGCTTATTCAAAGGTGCAGCTAAAAGATTCTCTAAAGTCTGAGGGGGAATGAGAAATCTAGTTATACACAGCAGTGTTGAATGTCATTTTTGCATTTAGTTACTTGTAACACATTGCACTCAAGTTACCTGGCACTTGCTCACTAAAGCAATTATATAAGTCAGCACTAAAAATTAAAAGCACTACACCCTCACTCCCCACTGGCCCTTGTTTTCAATTATTAAGGAATTCCTAATATTATTCTAGCATGTCCAAAGGTCAGTTGTCAATCTCCTCTCCAGTCCAGCTGGTGAATCTGGGAATCTTGAGGCAATGTTATAACTGCCTCATGTACACAGACAACCCTCTCCTCCTCCCACATAACACAAATACTTGTGAGAGATGCAGCTATTTAGCCAAACTGGAGGCTGAGCTCTCTCAACTCAGGACTGGCAAGACCAGACAGGAGGAGAAGGCAACTACACACACCACAAAACCAGCCTCACATAATGCTACCACACCACTGAATCAAACACATAAACACACAAAGACATACTCGGAGGCTCTGGGTAAAATTTACCTAAACAGCAGAGGCCTCCAAAGCAGACACCCAAACAACTGCTACCTCAAGACACCCCACAAGCAACACATAAACCACAAAAGCAGTGTGCAAAGCAGTCACAGCCCTTAAGGCCAAATACAACACCAAACATACTTGTCATAGGTGACTCCATAGTCAGACACACTGACGTCCCACTCACCAGGCTGAACAAGGAGAGGGTCACAGTAAGCTGCCTATCGGGCACTAGAATCCGCCACATAACACAAGCACTCGGGTCACTCCACGGCAAGTACAAATATGACACAGTCATTGTCCATGCTGGTGTGAACGACCTGAGACATACCTCCCTGGACTACATGAAAAGAGACATAGAGGAGCTCTCTGATTATGTAGCCCAGGCAGGTATGACCCTGACCCTGAGCAGTATCCTTCCTTCACCAAGAATGATGCCACAATATAGAGACAAGATGATCAGCTTTAACAATTGGCTTAATGTCTGGTGTCATTCAAAGGGGATCCAGTGTCTGTCTGCCTGGGATGACATGCTTGACAAGCCACGCTGCTTCGCAAGGGACGGCTTGCACCTGTCACCCTGGGATTCCGGATATTGGCTAAGGCTCTTGCCACCCCATAGTGTCTTTTTAGGCAAGGCTCAAATTCTAAACCTACCACCCTAGAAAACAAAAATGGGAAGAAACTGAGGGTAATGCTGCTCAATGCCAGAAGTCTAAATCTCAAAATGCACGCACTCGAGGCCCTTCTCAGTATGGAGAACATCGATGTCTGTGCTGTAACTGAAACCTGGTTCAAGGCTCCTGAGAGCACCCCGGCACTATTAGGTTTTACCTCATATCATGCGTTCCGCCCCAAAACCCGGACCACACCACAAAAGGAGGGGTGTATCCATATTCATAAAGGATACCCACACCTCCAGGTTGGTGGCAACGCATCTAAGCTCGAAACCATCCAGGTGCAACTAACCATAGGCAAAACTGCTCTACAAATTGTAGCATGCTACAGGCCACCCTCTCAAACTCAGGAACCCCACACAGCCTTCCTGAAGACACTGGAGGGTATAAATGTATCTCCAAACACCATCATATTGGGTGACTTCAACTACCCGAATATAGACTGGGAACATTACTCAAGCCCTAACTTTCTAGCCCAACGGTTCCTGGAGTTCTTAAATTCAAATGCCATGGAACAGCTAGTCACTGTTCCCACGAGAGGAGAAAATATACTAGATCTCATTATCACAAATATGGGGACAAAATGCTCCACACCGAAGTATATCCCTCATTGGTGAGATCTGATCATAAACTAATCTCACTGGAAATCCACATCCCGCCCCACCCCAAACAAAAAGACCACAGTGAAGAACTTCTCTAAAGCAAACTTCACACTACTCAAGACTGGTGTGGTATCCTTCAAGGCCCCTGAGCCAGTGGAAACCACAACCCAAGCTGCGGAAGCCCTTACAAATGCCTTCTATGAACACCTCCAGGACTGCATGGATCAGGCAATCCCAAATAAAACCAAGACTCTTTCCACAAAGGGCAAACGTCCAGTCTGGTGGACCCCAGCCATTAACAAACTTTACAATAAGAGGAGAAAGCTATTACATGATAGAACAAAATCCATAAAAGGGAAGTCACCCCTGATCATTATTAGTAAAAAATACGAGCACTCATAAAATCAACTAAGGCCAATTTTGAGAGAAAAATTGCCATGGATTCAAAGGACAATCATAAGGCCTTTTTCAGCTATGTTAGGAACCTGGGTGGAAACTCCCAGATATGCTCAGAATTAGTCCAAAATGATACAAAAATCACTGAACCCACAGACATTGCCAACATACTGGCAGACAGGTTCAGTGCAAACTTCACCCCTCTCCCCTAAAGGAGAGATAACTATCCCAGCGGAGTGTAGCCTCCCAGACATCTCAAATGCGCAGGTGAAAGCTGCTCTCTCTAAAGCTAAAAACACAGCATCAATGGGACCGGATGTTGTCCCTGGCTGTGTGCTACACGAGCTAAATGAGGAATTAAACCTGCACATAAGGCAGCTGTTTAATCTCAGCCTTACCACAGGATACGTGCCCAAGGAGTGGCGTACGGCAACTGTGGTCCCACTCCACAAAGGCGGTGCCTCTATGGACCCTGGTAATTACCGCCCCATAAGCTTAACAAGTCTAGTCTGCAAAGCTATGGAGAGGATCATAATGGAGCTCATAAACAAAGATATAGGGGACTTGCAGACATTGGACCCGACCCAGTTTGGCTTCGTCAAGGGCAGATCATGCCTTTTGAACTTGGTCGACTTCTTCGAAACAGTCACCAAGGCCATTGATGAGGGAAAGGCAGTCCATACAGCCTACCTTGACCTTGCAAAGGCTTTCGACACAATACCCCACTCGGGTATTGTAGAAAAACTTACCAGCTTAAATGTAAACCCATAGTCACAAGATGGGTTGCAAACTGGCTTAAGGACAGAACCCACAGGGTTAGAGTTGCTGGCGCTATGTCAGACTCCAAGCTGGTCACAAGTGGTGTCCCACAGGGCTCGGTCCTTGGCCCCTATTGTTCGGCATCTACTTCTCAGAAGTACAGGCCAACATGGGAGGACTTTGGCTGACAAAGTTTGCTGACGACTGCAAACTGGGCCATAGTGGAAAGTGCATCGGACACGGATATCCTTCAGAAGGGACTCACGGAAACAGATAGCTGGTGCCAGAGCCATGGCCTGAAGTTAAACGCCAAAAAATGTATAGTCATACCCTTTGGGAAAAACAAGGTAACCCCAAGCTACCATATAGGTGGCAATCCACTAAGCACAGAAGAGGTTATCAGGGACCTGGGGACCCAGGTTGACAGTGGCCTTTCTTTTGACACTCACGTTGCTAAAGTGGTTAGAAAGACCTTCTACATTGCCCACCTGATCATGAAGGGATTCACATCCAGATCTAGTGAGGTCATTGTTCCCCTGTACTCTTCACTTATCAGACCAATGATCGAGTACAATTCGGGATGTATCTCACCCAACATCTGCAGCAATTGGAGAGACCCCAAAAGTTCCTCACCAAAAGGATAAAGGGACTCCAAAATCTGTCATATGCTGCCAGATTGAAGAAACTCCAGCTCTATTCAGTTGCATACCGTCTGCTCAGAGGTGACATGTGCCTGATATACAAGGCCATGTCCAACCCGGAATTAATGGACATGCTCCACCTCAAAAAATCCAAATCCACCAAAACCACTAGAGCAAGCAACTTAAACCTTAGCACGGATATAAATAGGACGTGCTGGAGGGATAGATTTATCACTCAGAGACTCCCTATGCTGTGGAATAAAATCCCAGTCCATGTGAGGCAGAGTACCTCGCTGGCTCTGTTCAAGAGAAATCTTGACCTGTGGATGGGAGATCGTAGGTTTATCCCAGGAATCATCTCTGTGTCACTGCTGGACAGAGGCACAACAAACTAATGGGCACAGTATTTTTTCATATAAGGGGTGGCGTAAGCCACAAAAATTTGGGCTAGGCTTATAAATGCCTTAGGGCAGATAGCCTAGTATAAACCTATGAACCTATGAACCTATGTGCTTAACAAGTGATGGTGATGGAGTCGGAGGTTAAGCATCCATACAGAGAAGTTTAAACAGAAGCTAGACAAGAATTGAGGTTCTGTCTCTTTACAGTGATTTAAAGAGAAGAGGCTGTTAAAAACAGAGGTTTGCTATCTTTAGACTGATGCAGTTCTCACTGAATTCAGCAGTCAGGAATGTGAATCTAACACTGAATTCAGTAGTTAGGAATGTGAATCTAACACTGAATTCAGGAGTCAGGAATGTGAATCTAAGGATTCGACTCTGTATATTTTGCAGCCTAAGAACATTGAGAGATGAACATTTAACTGTAAGGCTAAAGGCATATTCCGGTTGTGATGCATGGATATTCATAGCATCATAGTTTCAGACTTCCACTGAGAAAACAGCAAAGCCTTGGAAGGTGATCCTGTGCCAAAGAGGAGAGGCTGGGGTCAAGAGAAAGACATGGTTTCTTGAATGAATTGCAATTTTAGTCTTAATGGAAGGAAAAGTGATAAAAATGAAGATTTTACTGAAGACAGAGTAGTCTAGTCTAAGGATTTCTTTTTTAAAAAGATACTGAAGGAAAGTCTTCATAAGGTGTGGTAATAGTAATTGCTGGATTGCAGTATTTTGTGAAGATAGCCAGGGTACCTGAATATAGGACTGTTGATATGGTCAGCAAATCATACAGTGATTAGGAGATGTAAAGAGAATAAAACAGAAAAAAATAGACCTAAAGTAGAGAAGAAGGACAAAGCATGTGAGATTTTTTTGAGTCAATCCAGTTTATGGATTGTAGAACTATTATGAAAGCAACATAAAAAATACAGGACTCACAGTCCCCATTTTCTATGCTTTTAACACAGACCAGATTACACTGACTGAGCCAAGTGCCTTTCCTCATCACTTAAGAAATATATTCCTGTGTCCGTAAAAGAATGCATTTGTAGCAGTTTGTTGGTGTAAGATATATAAACCCTTTTCTGAAGTCTTAATATTCTGAAGTATTAGTATGCCGGCTAATGTGAAGGGTATTATGATGTCAAACCTGAGTGTGTGATTTCCCAGAATCCTTGTCTCTCTGACATAGACTGCCCTTGGTGATCATCTGGCTAGTTCCTGTTCAGTGAGCAGATGAAAAAAGAGCACATGAACTAGAACAGCAGGAAATCCATCCATACAAATCAGCTTAAGCACATTGCAAAATGCCAAAGGTTGAGCAAAGCAATGTTGGAGCTACAGATCCATATAGTTAGAAAGGACAATTACATTTTTAAGGATAAACTACTCAAAAATGAAGTGCATGTTTAGATAAATGACATAAAAGTGTCACTCTGTCAAAAATCCTTTTTCGTCTGCAGTGACTGATATTGGTACCAATGATAGCATTTCTTTTCTGTATGGGTTATTGAGTAAGGCACTTTAATACTGAAATGTAAAGTCACATGAACCGTAAGTACAGACTATATGTATGGGATAAGTGGTGATACCAAGGTGAGTCATGAATCATTACTGGTATATGTGGTTTACTTATCCTGCCATACTCTGACATTTAAATACTAGGGGAGTAAGGAATACTGACCTTTTTTTAAGTAACAACATGTATCATAAAATGGAGTTAAAATGCCTCATTAGTATTTAGTCCAGTTTGGTGATGATTTATGTTGTGTTTTCTATGTAAACCACATTGCAGATTTAGTTTGCAGATCAATCACACCTTAATGCCAAGAGAGTTTTCCACTAACAAGCAACAGCACAGGTCATCTCCTTTGAAGAATAGTGGTAGCCATCTTGTCCATGCTACTAGTTTCTCTGCACCAGAAGACCTGGCATATTCCTTGGAACATCTTGTGTCTTTCATGGGTAAAGATATCTCTTAGGCCTCTAGAGACAGTTTTGTGTTAAATGCCTGGTATCTGATGGCACATATACAAATGTAATAACTTATGCCAAATGTGTCTTATTGGAACTATTTAAAGAGGAAAAGTGGATTACACACTGTAGCATTATTGTTACTTTCTTCACATTAATTAGTATTTCATTATATTTTTGTTTTTAACAAATACCCGCAAGGGAATTATAAAACTCCTGACACGGGATTTTTAACTATCTTCTAGTCAGAAGTGGATAAAGAGATAATTCAATAAAGGTGTTTGGAAAAAAAAAGAAATAGACAAGGAGTAGAATGAGAATCCTTTCTGAATTCTAAAATGGGACACGTTCCTCTGAATCATACACTTTTCCATAACATTGCATGACACCATGCAATGCTGCAGTCATATTCTGTGTCACATCAAAACAGTGAAAATATGTCACCATTTCAATTAATTTATGTTATCTAAAGATATGCTAAGCTATATTATTTACTGCCATTAGGTCAAAAGATGATAAATGTAAGGCAACTCCAGCAGGCTGCAACTACCTGGCTAACTTTCTTGATAAAAATAATGCCGGCATTAACCTCATACTGAACAATAATAGTGGATGCCTCTGCCTCCATTCCCCATCTTCTTTTTCTAAAATAAATATGATCTTCTACTTGGCAGCATTTTCCCTAACAAGAGACATTTGTTTCTTGCAATCTTATTTTCCTTCAAAGACAAAGAAAAGGAAACTGACATAGCATGTTTTCTTTCTCCTGTTCTCTGCCTATAAGTGCCTAGCTAATCTGTATCTATTTGTTTTAGCTACATTAGGTTTGACAGAATGTGTACCTTTTCCAAACAAGTTATATGAAAGAGCACAGATGTGCAGGAAAGTTGATTAAACATGCACAATGCCAATCTTCAAAATTTCAAGGTACATCACAGTTCAGCAATTTTTCTAAATCTGAGGGCATTTCTAGAAACACAGGGTCCCAGCTGCTGGGTGACAAAACTAATGTCACAAACAATTATTTAGTCAAGCACTAGTGAGCAATTAGGTGGTTTAAACAGAAAGCTTTTTTTTTTGGTTGTTCTGCAAATCTTTGTAAATGCTCTCATATAACCAATTTATTGAATGCAGCTTGCTAATCATGTTGCTTTCTTTGTTTTAACAGTCCAGTCCTTTTAGATATTCTCTTTAGCATTGTTAAACTGCTACACATGCTAAAGACACAATGGAAATCAGTATAACTTGTAAACCTGGGAGGTTTTTGTATGAATCTTTCATCATTTCAATGAAATACATGAATGCACTTCAGTGAAGGCAGAGGTATATAATCCCAGTAAATAAATTGTGCTATATAAGGACATATCTGAAACTATAGCTACAAAGTAGAGCTGTGGATAAAGCTTCCAGCACTAGCTTTCTCCAAAACATAGTCGAATGAAAAAGCATCGGAAAACATCTGAACAGAAACAGATGATATTATGCAGACATATTAGGAAGGGTGTGCAGTTTTACAATACTGATGCAAAAACTGAACATAGCTGAATGGCTTACTGTCTTAACTTCCAGTCTGCTGTATCCCCAACTAGTCTCTCTGTCCATCTATACAACAGACAAGGATGTTCTCCAGGTACAGTCAGTCATTAGAGACTCATGGCTATTTTGAGTCTTTGATGATGAACAAGCAATGCCAAATACATTAATATGGTATCTCTCTGAGTTAAGTTTGATTTCTGGGACAGCTAGTGGCAGGGCCATATAAGATAAAATATTCATTATAGATGGAAAGCCAGTGAAATATAAGTTCTTTTTTTACATGTTTTTTTTTTCAATTCTGGTGAGTGCTTGTAGTGATGTTGGGTAATAGAGGTTCATTTTCACGTCACTTTTGTTTATAAGCACCTACACTGAGTACATAACAGTTTGTCCACTTACATGATACCCACTGAAAAAGCAAAGCAGCTATGCCAGCTGAATTCGTCTCCTATATAAGTTCATAGGTTACTAGGTTTGCAGTCCAGGGGACCATTGAGAGCCTTGCCCTAATTACCAGCTGCTATCAATCACTGACTGGTTAGCTGACATGCTCAAAATCACACAGAGGCCAAAGGAGAGTGAAGGTAATCAAACCACGGACCACTGATAATGCATTCCAAAGCCTTAACCCTCTACACCCACTACCAGCTAAAATAATTTGAGGGATCAAAATCCCATAGCTATGTAACTGATAACCCGGTTGACCTTATGCCTGTCCTGCCTTTCCTTGCAAAACACACTCACAGTAGTTACACAGTGCCAGATTTAAACACCTGTCTATCTAAGTCCTTATGCATATTAACCACTGGCACCACAGATGAAGTCATATGAGAGGGTCTCTTCTTCCAATTGTATATAGCCCTAGTGCCACATAATTCTATAGCGAGTCAGAGTAATTACCCCCACACCAGCATTCTTCATCACAATAATAATTGTCCATTCATGTAACTCACTCCTTGGAATACTAACATCTGTTACTATAACTCCTGTGATTGTACATATATTTGGGTAACAAGTTAAAGTGCTAAGCCCTCATGCAACAGAACCATAAATACTGGCACTAAACTACTATGTTTCCCATGTCTTTACCTTTAGTAAGTAGTGGCTTTGTGATAAATAACCTAAAATGCAAGGCTGGATAAACAGTGTTGGGGTAAGCATGAAACTGCAAAGAATAGTACAGATGTCGATAGTGTGCTGTGAGTGTGATGGTCAGCAATGTGAGTGCCACTGAGTGTGGAAACTTAACCACTCTTTAAGTTTTTGAATGTTGCGAAAGTCTATTTTCCCTGATATGTAGAGACTTAGTCTTTGTTATATTAAGTAAAGACATGTATGGAGGGCTTTGATTTTCCTGTGAAATCCAAGTTCAGAGTCTGCTTCAAATTCTTTTTTTCAGAACAAATGGAATTTTAACTAGCGATGGTCACAAAAGTGAGAGGGATAGCCTCAAGCACTATCAGGGCATACAATTGAGCCTTGGAGCTCTACAGGAGGACTGAAAGCAGTTCATCACCTTTGCATCTGAAGGCCTTATTTGAACTATTCTAGCCTGGAAAATATTTCTCAAACATGACATGTTCATCTCTAGCTTATTTTATTATTATTTTGTCTGTCTGTATAAAATGAGTCACACTCAAATTATGTCCTTGTATATACTAACAGGGTGACTTTAACTTACTTTACATGTTCAGGTTAACAGGATCAGTGAGCACCTAAATCTGTATTACATTAGAGAAATTTCTTCCAAGTGTTAGACAACCATTTAAGCATTGTGTCATTCAGTACTATGGCAGAGAAGAATTGAGGCCAGATTACATGTTACTCACCAATGTTCAGGTGGTAGGTCCTCTGCTGAGTCTGCACCTATCATGGAGAGAGGGGCAGATGGCTAAATCCATTTTTGAATTACCACTCATTGGGCTGATGGACTGTACCTTATGGAATACATGTAAATAGAGCAGGAAGAGCATTGGTATGCAGCGTAGCTGGTGCAGTTCCTGCATTTACAATGGATTGCTGACCATAAGGGGGTGAAGGGAATGCAGCTATGACCAAAAACCACAAAGGATGATGCTGCCACAGAAATCTACTCACTGTCCTGTCATGTGATCTATAGATCGGTCCTTCTTCTTGCATCACTTCCACTTGATTGGCATCTGCTCACTGGCTGGCAAGTTGGAATTCTGATTCAACAATGACAGAGACATTTTGTGCTAAAAATGGTGGTCACAGAGCAACTTTGAACAGAGTTGGAAGGTATTCAGTGGGTGGAACCAAAAATACAAATTGAAAAAAACATATGTAGAAAAATTACTTGTGTGCTACCTACATAGTTTGATGATATGCTGGAGTACATGAGTGAAAATATCTGCTATTGTTTCTGACCAGTAAAAAAAAATGTATGAACTTTGCAGAGCTCTGTACTACACTGCATCCTACTTGACTTTATTTATTTCAGTATAGAAGTTTCTGCAAAGGTCTTGTGTGGGAATACTTTATGGCAGAGGTCCTACCATTGTTACTTTATGCCAAGGAAAATGGGAATGACAGTTTGAGAGTCATGTGGTATAATACAACAAAACTATTTTAAATTAAGAAAAACTACTGATTGCCCAAAGCATTCAGCATGCCCATAACAAATCTTGCATTGCAGTTTGGTAGCCATTCTGAAATACATTATCATTTAGTTGCAGTAGAGTTGGGCACTTTCCAACAAGGTAATTGATATAAGAAAGATGGGAGTTCACCATAGCATGCACACACAAGCATACAAACACACACAAGCATACAAACACACACACACACACATGCACGCGTGTGTGCATGCAGACACACACACACACACACACACACACACACACACACACACACACACACACACACACGTCCTGACAGTCTGAATTATTACTGCCTCTAGCATGATGTGTTTGGCATGTGTAAAGAAACCAGAGCATCTAGTCTAAATCCATGCAGACTTAGGATGATGATAAAGATTATGCATAGAAAGCCTTCCAATCATGAACTGAAATAAAGAGCCAAGCCCTGTGAGACAGTAATGCTAACCCCTGCACTATTAGCTGCCTCTCAAATGCTTTAAATAATGCAAATTTAAAACACTGTAACAAGTCCATATATCAGCAAAGTTTGCTGCCTGTTTGTTGTAGAAAATAATTGGACAGTTAGTCAGGGAATTTTTGCAGCAATGAGTTTCAGCAAATAATACTACCTGTACTTCTTGGTGGTGGTAGTATTGGTTGGAGAGGTGGTTGTAGGGGTGTTAGTGGTGGAGGTGGTGGCATTGGTAGTGGTAGTGGTGGTGGTATTGGTTGTGGTGGTGGTATTGTTGGTGGTAATGGTATTGGTGGTAGAGGTGATAGTAGTGGTGGGGGTGGTATTAGTTGTAGTAGTAGTAGCATTGATGGTGGTATTGGTGGTGGAGGTGATGGTAGTGGTGGTAGTGGTACTGGTTGCAGTAGTAGTGGTATTGATGGTGGTAATGGTATTGATGGTGGAAGTGATGGTAGTGGTGTTGGTGATATTGTTATAGTAGTAGTGGTATTGGTGGTGGTAGTGGTATTGGTGGTAGAGGTGATGGTATCGGTTGTAGCAGTAGTGCCATTGGTGGTGGTAGTCATATTGCTGGTGGATGTGATGGTAGTGGTGGTATTGATTGTACTAAAAGTGGTATTGCTGGTGGTGGTGGTATTAATGGTGGTAGTGGTATTGGTGGTGGAGGTGATGGTACTAGTGATGGTGGTATTGGTTGTAATAGTAGTGGTACTGTTGATGGTGGTGTTGTGGCTGTACTACTCTGATTTGTAGTTACATGCTACTTATCTTCCAAGAGCCACATTCAGTCAAAACACCATGCAGATGTTTTTTTTTTCTTCTTTTTCTTTTTTAAAGAGCTATTCAGGATTGTTTCTTAAGATTTAACAAAGATTGTTATCCTTTGACTTGTGTTAGGTTAAGCTAATTTTGTACATGAAACATTAGAAGATATTATTCAGAACAGCTTTTTCCTGTTCATGTTCACATCAAGTAGAGAACTGTTGCTGGCTGAAGGAGATAATGGCACTAATTAACATCAGTGTTATCATTTTTTTCTTTAATTAATGACGTTTTTACCACCCCAGTCTGGTTCATCTAATTGCTGCTATAAGCCCTTGAATTTAGACCTCACTATCTGGATCTCAGGCATGTTAAGACAAAATTGAGTAGCATCCCGGTACTTACTGCAGCATTTCAAGCTTTAGAGCACATCACACCTGTACCTTGCATTTACATGTAGGCAGGTTTGTGCCTTTACTTTGCTTCACTTCACTGCTGATTTAATTGAGAAAGATTTACTTTGGATCAGTTCAGACTTGACCTTTGACAGATTAGGACTTACCCTATGCATGCTTCTTGTGTTACTGCTCTTTTTTTTATTGCCAATGTATTTCATATTCAAATATCACATTTGTAAATGAGATGCATCATGTCTCTATGTGAAGCATTAGGAAAAAGTGGGGGACTGCTGTTTCCGTCTGAAGAATATGCAGAAGAAGGCTAGGGTTTAAGAAATGGTTATTTTACTTACATAGTGTTGGTCCAAATTCATAAATGGAATGATATAGGATGTGGGGTTATATGCTTGTTTTTCATGCTGTACACTACTCTGCTGGCATAGTCATTGTTATTACCTTGCCTGGCTGCACATTCATATCTGTTGAAATCCTTTTATGCACAGTAAAATTGCCAGTGAATTGAAGAGACATAGTGAAAGAAAATCATTGATGAGGTAACGATTTCTTCGAAGGCTGTGACTAAATGTAGTGACTGGAACATGACAGATGGACCATGTAGAAAGAGTCACCTATACCCCAATTTCATGCTGCTTGCATTTGCAACCCCTAATTATTTGCAGACCACACTCTGACATAATACCTAAAATTCTGCTCAGTCTTAGAAACAGTATACCACATCTACTTTGTGATCAATGAAAATTGTTCATAATTATGACTCCCCCACACAAAGAGTGAATAACAACAATTATACAATGACTGGCCATTAGTATTAAAAAATGTGCATGTTGATTGGCCAGCCCAACCAGTGTGCCCATTGTAAATTCCACAATATACCAAAGAAAAAAGGTCCAGTCACCCGGACTTGATTCCGTTTGTATATTACAAAACTTTTTTTTTTTTTCCAACAAAAAATCTTTAAAAAATCTATAGTCTGTACTCCGGACATACCTGAAAGACAGCATGAAGGAAATACAAAGAAAATCGGGTACGTTATTTAAAACTAATGACATGTACCTGATTTTCTTTGCATTTCCTCCAGTCTGTCTCTCTCTCCTACCCCTAAAGTAGCCCAATCTTTTTTTTTAATAATAAAATTAAAAAAAAAAAAAGAAAACAAAAACAGGGCAACAGAGACTTTCTTTTCTCTGTTGCTTCCTTTTCAAAGCATTGATGTACTGGGTATGCATGGGATGCAAGTCCCATATGCATGCGCAATACATCAAAACAAAGCAGCAGTATACCACCAACCACTGATGAACAGCAATGCGCCATTATACAAAGACATTATTTAAGAAAAATAAGTATTTTTTTCTTAAATAATATTGTATAATAGCAATAACTGACTCCGTGGTTGTGGTATATTGGAATTTACCCACAGTTGACTTTATTTAATCACTCAGGCTTTGCCCTTGTGATTAAACTACACCAACTGTGGGTAATTTTTCAATATACCACACCACATCATCAGTTATTCCTTAATAACAGTACTGTAGCAGGGTGGGCCAGGTGTAATAGTTAATGAATAAGAATGCCCACTGAATTAACATTTCACCTATCAGTAGTTCTTAGTCTTTGGCTACATTTAAGAAGGGAAAACTGTACCTCCTGTTAGATGTAGAACTGTATATGCATATATATCCTCTGTCTGGCAAATACTTACCTTTTATTTCTCCTGCATAACATTAGCACAAATCAGTGTATCACTATAGTGTACTCCTATTATCTTGTATATCCAAGACAGTTTTCACCATCCATCTTTGTTCAGTAGTGTGTCATTGTACCGGAGTACCATTTTGTACCTTTGAAAAGTCCCATTGTACCTCTGACTATCAATAATGTATAAAGAAAAATAATGCTAAGCTGATTTGACATGCTCAGTCAGTAACTATGATAGAGAATTTACTCCCCCAAAACAAATATCATATACCATGTTTGCAAAAAGAGCCCACACGTGATTATCATATGTGAGTACTGGTATTTAATCTGGCAGTCAAGCATAATAGCTATAATGCCACTCTGAGAATTTATATAACCTGTGGGCAGACTTTTCTTTGTTTCTTCCACCCCCTATAAATGTACTGTATGTGAGCAGGTTATTGTTATTGTAATTATTATAGGGTATCTTTGTAAATGTATACTTGCAGTTAATAAATAATGCAATAAAAATTAATAAAAAAACTTTAACCTGAACAGTTTTGTAATAGCGCTAAAGTTCTGATATAATATATATATATATATATATATATATATATATATATATATATATATATATATATACAAAACTGTAATGATCTTCTTCATAAAATTAAGTAATAATTTAAAAGTAAATATATTCAGAGTTGTGAGTTCTTCTCTTAAATTTTCATGTAGCATTACTTGGTCAGTCAGTTCTTAAAGGTTTTCAAAGATGGGTTAGACTCTCTCTCTCTCTCTCTCTCTCTCTATTTTATTTTTAATTCATTATTATCATACTATAAGTATCACATAAAAACAGACTCTGACTGTACAAAAGCATTCAAAGTTATGAATTACAAACTGTTTCTAAATGTCAGTTCCTAAGCAATTGAAACAATGTTCTTATAAGCATTACTTATAGAAATTATATGTTTAGGTTATTATTTGCAGAGATATACTTGTTATAAATGAGACTAATGAAGCCATTACCAAAAAGGCAACTTATCAAATTCAAATATATTGTTTTTATAGTTCATTGATCTTCTCAGAGCAGCATGACTTAATAGCACTATTTGCCCTTTTGACCTCAATGTTTAATTAACCAGCAGTGAATTTTTATGCACTAATGTTCCTTTTGGGTTGTTACACCATATTGTTTACATTGAGTGACAGCAATTAATTAAAAGCCATCCATAAATGCAGTTAACGTATACCCGAAAATCCAATACATCTGCATTTTTTATTTAAAGTTATATATGTAAGAAAGTAATTTTTGCACACAAGAAGAAAAGAGCCTGTTCAGCAAACTATGAGGGCAATTTAGGAATTTGTAAAAATATCCGTAAACAATAAAAAAAAGGTTTTCATAAACCAGGACAATTATAACTTAATATGTTTCTGCAAATTACTTCTGGAAAAATATGGTTTTGGAGTATATGTGCATAAGTGCTGCTGGAAATTAATAATTAATACTACCTGTAACTTTGACTTTGTCCAAGATTACACTACATTATATTTGCTTAAAGGGACAATCCCAGGGATTTTTTGTTTTGATTCAGCCTTTGTTTACTTTTCAAGTTTGCCTTTCTGAGCATGCTCACCTGTGGCTGAGGGGGGTAGGGGAAGTGTGCCTGCAGGAAGCTTCAAAGGAGTTAGTCACATTCCATCTCAAATTGCAGCTCTACTGACAACAGCTTTCCATGTGAGCCATTCATTGGTGTAATCTGTGCATTTTATCCATTCAGAAAAGTAGCCTTTCAGACATTTTACGACCAGACTGCTGCTGCTACTCTAGAAAGCACAGCAGTAATGCAATTCTTATAAAGAGACATTATTTTGTTTCTAAAATCAGTTGTTTACCAGACTATTTTGTTTACCTTTTAGTGTAGTGTAAGTCACATATTCACACAGAGTCAGAATTTTCAGACAAGCTTGTGTGCATACTGCAGGTTAGATTTCACAAACTTCACTGTTGGATGTTTATGATAGGAACTGCTTAGAATTTACAGTTTGTTGTTTTGAACTTCCCCTCCCCTACCCAGAGACTATTAGTTGAATGACTGGTTTAGCATTAGCCTGAGATGCTATCTAGTCAAACTCAAACCTGCAGCTTTTGCAGCAGTGACATTACATCTTTAGTATGTGCTTGCTTTTTGTAAAACTTAGTGGAAAGCTTATCCCAATTTAGGCAATTGTATTTTCTTTTGTTTGCTTTTGTTTTATGTTAGTTGCAACATGCTTTTTTCCCTTCACTGGTAATTATTTGTCATATGTTCTGCAACAGTGTTGCTTATTAGTGCATGTACTCATGCAGACATATATTTATAACACAGTTTCTCCACATTTCACAGGAAGCATTGCTTTGGACATTTTCGTCTTGGAAACAAATCCCCTGAGTTGCAAATATCCTAAGATTCTAGAAGAATAAAATCTTATAATAATAGTAAAAAAAAAATGTCAGACAACTGTGAAATTGAATCTTGTTACTGTACTAAAAGTATTTTCCCATTAGGTGACACCCTTCATGAATCACTCGCAGTGACTGTCTGTATAATATGGATTCCATTCCACTGAATTTATTTTCTTTATCTTTCTCTTTATCTTTATCTTTCCTGCATTGTGGTAAAATGTTTGGATCGTTCACTCTTTTGCTGAATATTTGACTGCAGTAGAGTTGCACTGGTTACCATTTGAAAGTTGAGGTAAATGCAGTCTATTTCCCTATCTGTGTGTATAAGTATGTATGAAATATGTAATCTAAGTTTATATTCATGTGGTTGTAAAACCACAGCCTTGCTATGTCTTACTGACCGGCTTGTAATTCAAGGCATTCTTGAATGTCAGTCAAATTTGTATATGCTGGATATTTAATTGCTGTTGTTTGTCTTTCGGCTTTTTCCCGGTAAGGGGTCACCACAGTGGAACTCCGGTCCGCTAATGATTGGCAGTAGATTTTTATGAAACGCCGAGGTGCCAACTCAATGCCCAACCTTCAACAAAGGCTTGCCCATTTATGCACGCATGTCTTTCGAACACTACCCAACTGCGTGGAGGACATGCAGACTCCACACAGGCACTGCCAAGCCAAGCTGAGAATCGAACGGGAGAACCTCTTACTGTGAGGTAACCACACTACCACTGTACCACTGTGGAATCATGCTGGATATTTAATAATGTGTGTATTTTATTAGACCTTTGTATGCAGCGACCTACTTGTTGTAGGCTGGATATGTAATAATGCATGCATTTTATTAGACCTTTGTATTCAGCGACCTACTTGTTGTAGGCTGGATATGTAATAATGCGTGCATTTTATTAGGCCTTGGCATGCAGTGCACCTACTTGTTTTCATGGTATACTTCACCTGTAATATTGGAATTCACATAACTTTTCTCAAACTTGCCTTTTTTGCAACTTAAATGGCTGTGCTGATGAGACCACTTACCCCCTTATCAAGATGGAAATATATAATAATTTAAAGAAATAAATGCATATGCCATGTCATTATGTGTTTATCATATGCATTGTTTTGGTTGATTAAAATGGATTTGCTGTATATCTTTGTTATAGATCAATATATATATATATATATATATATATATATATATATATATATATATATATATATATATATATATATATATGTGTGTGTGTGTGTGTGTGTGTGTTTATTTATTTTCTTATTTGACATTTGTTATAACTGAGCCAAAGGCCCATTTCAGTGGAGACCCATAAAAAAGGCTAAAAAAATGCACACACACACACACACACACACACACACACACACACACACACACACACACACACACACACACAAACCTGTCTCTGAATTTGTTTGTGTCTCTGTTTATATACACAGATGTACACACACCTGTACATGTGGTGTGTTTGTGAATATATATACATGCAGCCACTCATTCACTGTCATGCAGGAGGCATTTTGACTAAGGTGACAGTGTAGCTGCTCCTTACAACATTCGTGCCACTGACCCTTTATTGCTAGTTTTACAAGTAATACTTTTTTTTTCCATTCGTCATATGCCACTTGACAACAATATTAAAAGTGTGGTTCAGACTATAGAAACTACAGATCCGTAAGCTTAACCAGCCTTATCTGTAAGGCCATGGAACAAATCATCATGAACCCTATAAATAAGGACATAGATGACCTCCATACCCTTAATCTGACACATTTTCTTTTGTCAAAGAGGTCATACCTGTTAAACCTGGTAGACTTCTTCAAAAGCATCACCAAGGTGAGGTATAAATGAAGACCAATCTGTGCATACAACCTACCTTGACTTAGCAAAGGCCTTCAATACACTCCCACATTCAGGCACCACTGATAAACTCTCCCAGTTGAATATAAACCTTTACATTGTCAGGTATGTTGCTAACCATGTGACTTTCAGATAACACTCAGTCAAAATTGAGGACTTTACCTTGACCAGCAGAGCTGTCAGCAGTGGATGTCAGTGCTGTGCCCCCTATTGTTTAGAATATACTTCTCAGAACTTCAGGCCAAAACTGAGGGCCTGTGCCTAACTTTGCTGATGACTGCAAATTAGGTGTAATCATTTTATGCCCAGAAGATGTCAATATACTTTTAGAAGGACTTACACAAATGAATGATTGGTGTCAAAGCCATGGACTCCAACTCAATGCTAAAAAATGCATTATCATCCCATTCGGTAAAAACGATATCCATGCAGACTACCGTATAGATAATAACACCCTAAGTAACAACTCAGCACTGATAGAATTGGGAATGCAAGCTGACTGTAGCCTAATCTTTGACCACCATGTGTCTACTGTGGTAAGGAAGGCCTTCTACATTGCTCACCTCATTAGCAAAGGCATTGCCTCAAGAGCAAAACAGGTCATAACTCCCCTGTACTCGACCCTCATCAGGCCAATAACTGAGTACAATGCTCCCTTTGTACGTACCTCACCTGGCACCTGCAGCAACTTGAGAGACCCCAGAGATTTCTAACCAAGAAATTACAGGGTCTCCATCACATGTCATGCATTGACAGACTCAAGTCATCATCACTGTACTCAGTAGCATACAGACTACTTAGAGAAGACTTGTGCCTGGCCTATAGAGGAATCTCAGATCCAAACTTAATCGAAATGCTGCATATCTGCAAGACTAATGGGATAAGGGTCACTTGCTCCAGGGACCTTTACCTGGCCTTCAACATAAATAGAACCTGCTGGAGAGACAGATATGTCTCTGAGGTTACCACTCCTCATGAATAGGAAACCAGTTCACATCAAACAGAGCCCCTCTATGAGCCTGTTTATGTGTAGCCTGGATGATTGGATGAGAAACCTTAAATTTCTTGCCAGGATTACACCTATGATCCTCCTAGATATGTGCAGCCATTGTTAACTAAGATTTTGAGTTTAGGCTAGATCCTTTTTATTGGGTTTCTCTAGTATTATATCGGGTACACATGGAAAGGCTTATAAAGACCTTTGGGTCAGTATCCTAGTAACCACCAATGAACCTATCAAGTAACAAGAGTATTCTTTCCTTCAGTCACCTAAGTTTTTACAGATCGTAATCTTACTTGAGTGTTGGCACACTCTCATACTGCACTGGATTTTTTTTTTCAGGAAAACTGTTGCCATATTCCTAAGAATTGGGTCGGGAGAGGAACTTAGAAGAAAGCAAGCTCAGCAGCAGGTGGCCAAGAGTAATTACATGTAAACATTAATTGCCACTACATAGTCTGAGTTATTCCTGGATATACAAACAGAAGGCAAACAAGGCACTCCAAACTCAAAATCGGAAAACAGATGTATAGTTCAGGCAGGGAGCAATCAACAAAAAGGGTGAGGTGAAGAATACTTGAACATTCTACACTATGTTGCTTTCACAGTGGGGTCAATTCAAGAGAGTGGCAATGGAAACAGCAGCAGTACCAGTGCGGATACAAATTCATTCACAGTACAGTGGCTGTACAAGAATAACAGATAATTAACACCCACAGTAATGGTAATTAGGTGGCTTACAGAAGGGTACTACAGCAGTTAGAGACACCAGGAAGGTGCCATGTTGTCCAGTTGTGTGGCTCATAGCAGTAAAATAATGGAGGGCACACACTCTGCTACTGTTAGAGGCTGAATAAAACAATTTGAAGGCAGCATTATACCTGGCAAGCTATCAGCTGGCTGTACAAAGCCATGGGGAGGCGGTGTGAGCCTTATGGGACAAACTCCAAAATACATGTCATCAGTAATACAACAGATTGCTTCTCATAGCCTATTGTTTATCAGCCCTATGTAGAGAATTTAGCTGGTCAAAATAAGAATATTCTAAGGATAAATAGCAGCAACTTATGACTGATCAGGGTGTGAAGCACCAGTGGCCACAGAATAGAATGTAGTCCAATGGGTACAATGTTACCAAACACTGTGACTACAACAAAGAAGTCCACTCACACAGTTTCATCATAGAATGGCACTTAAGAAGGATTAGTTTTCTGCCATGAGAAGGGTATCCTGCTTATCCATCTTCAGGTGAGGGCTATATTCAAAAAAACAGTGGAGTGATGAAGTTTATACCCCAAACATGTACCCCGCTCTCAGTTAGATTCCACACTCATTTAGCTTAGTGGCAGTTTCTCATGTTCAGTGGGTAAGGACATCATGGGAGAACATTAAGAGATTAGGAAGATGGTAGTACAATGCTTTTGAAAGATAGCTGAAAAATAACCTCTTTTACCACACCTAACATTGTTGTTTCTTATTTGCAGAAACTGGGTATTAGCTGTAAGACATACATCATACCTTTCAACAATACTTTGTTGACTGGAGATTCCTGCATGTTTGATCACCTGGAACCTTGTTCTTGCTCTTCCATGTGAATGTAAACACCTGTCTTGTATATCACCTCTTGGAACATGCTGACATTACCTGCAATGTATTGTGGTATCAAAGGCATAACGTAAAATTTGAGTTAAAGCCCAAATTATGATATTTACACTGAGGCCACAAAGTTTGCTGAGCTGTACACTCTTCCACAACCCTTAATGTTGCCTACTATTCATGGTGATACTTATATCAAGGGTTCAAATGGTATTTTTGAAATGTGCAGTTCTTGCTCTGTATGCCATTCTTCAGCAGACAGACTACTGTCCATCCATATGGTACATGGCCCATTCGACCCTGCTTGACCTCTAACAGTTATGCAATATGCACACCACCAACAAAGACTGTAATCTTTTATAGACAGAAATGGAAAATGGCTGGCGCAACAGATTTCTACCACAAGGAATCCTATACTTACTCAATAAAACTTCCTGTGCATGTCAAGCAATACTACACGTGGTCTGTATTCAGTAATATTCTGAACGAATAACCTGTACATCATTAATCCTCTCTGGGGTATATAGCATGGTGCTTCTTAACCATGGAGCTTAGCTCACTCAACAGTGCTTGGGCTTAGCTGGTTATGTTTATTAATGTTTTTTTTTTAACTCCATGCCTACTATATACCAATAAACTTATCAAACGAATATACAGTTACCAGGTATCTTACAAATGTACATGCTGCATATAGAATATATATGCAGACAAAAACATCAATTAATTGATGAATGTATTTCTATAAGCACTCTCATTTGAATGTCATTATATGGTCATTAATATAAACTACTGACCACACCAATTTTTATACTACCATGATTGTGCTACAAATACCTTTGAATTGCACATGCCCTGCACATCAGCACTGACTGCATAGTTTAGCTTTCCACAGTGTGCTATTTTTCCTGTCTGAATACCCCCTACTGTGATTTATGTACTGTAAGACTACCAACTATATACACACATAACAAGGTATCTGTTAGCAACCATTAATTTGTTTCAGTATGTAATAAAAACAACAAATAGATGTGCACTGTACTCTCCCAAGTTACCAGAAATTAAAGTTAATCTCTGTTTGAAATCATTTGATGTGTTTTCCCTTATTTCTTTATTCAGCTGTTTGTTTGTGTACTTGTTAATTGCAAGTGGGAGGCTGAGAGACTCTTGAGTCACAACCTGAGCTCCATGGTGCAAGACATAAACAGAAACAGCAGTCTGAACATATAAGATGTTCCTGGTACCATACCTGGTTAATAGGCTATGGTCCCTGAGCAGCCATATCTCTAGGCCACATCTAAGCCCATGTGCATGCAAGGCAGCAGCTGATGTCCCCATCCAACAGAGATGCAGTTGGTATCCCACGGCTGTATGTGCTGTTAACCATCCAGCTGACCAGGTTATGCATGCAAAGGTGTAGGTAACTACCCTGCCTGATGTGGACAGGGTGCCCATCACATCACATGGTGATTGTGTGGGACAAACTTACTGCATCACTTGTTTAGGCCCAGACAACAATGTCCCTTATTGTCGCTTCTGTGCTTTGTTCAATGCCAGAACTATCCATTGTCGGGCCCTTATTGTAGCCAGATATTTTCACTTACAGTCCTCAAATTCCAATATGGCTTTGGTAAGCCATTTGACAGCAGATCTTCTGAAAAAAACGTAAAGATAGAGACAGAGACAAACCGCACAGGTCAAGATCTACCAATGACACTTATGTTAAGCTAGTAGTTACTCAGTGAGGCACTTTCGCAGTCCCTGATGCCCGTTTCTGTTGATTCACAGGTTGCTACCAAGACCCTTTCAGAATCAGGTATGCCGCAAAACTCCTCTTCGTCTAAGGATCCTGCGGTCATCTCTACCTCAGTAAACAGGTTCTGGATGTTATCCGTGATGTCAGATGTCCTTACACCAGAAAGACTTATGCTGATAAATGGAAAAGGTTATGCACCTGCATCCAGGCTAAGCGAGCCAATATGGCAAATCCCTCCCTCCCTCCCTCTCATCCTGGATTACTTAGCAGACCTACTACACAGTGGCCTCTCATTTTCCTCTATTAAAATTCACGCTCTGCTATTTCTGCTCATTTTCCCACTGAGCAGCCCCTTTTCTCACACCCTTTGATCAAACAGTTCCTAAGAGGGGCTAGCAACCTGAGGCCACCCAGAAGGGCACCAATAGCAGCTTGGGACCTTAACTTTGTATTGAAAAAGCTAACCCTTTGAACCAGCTACTTATGCAGAGCTAAAATTTCTCTCATGGAAGACAGTATTTCTTCTGGCCATCACTTCAGCCAGAATAGTCTCTGAGCTGCAAGCACTTATGGCTGTGGTACCCTTCATCTTCCATGCAGATAGGGTATCCCTCAAAATTAACCCATCCTTCATGCCCACTGTGGTGTCCGGTGTGGCTCTCAACCAATCCATTCATTTGTCCACCTTTTTTTCTAATCCCCAGAACAAGGAGGAAAGGATTATTCACTCTCTAGATGTGCACAGACAGCTTAGATTCTATCTAGACAGGACTAAATCCTTCAGAAAGTCTGATCAATTGCTGGTTCGCTTTGCTACAGGAGCAGAAGGCAAAGCCATCTCCAAACAAACCATTTCCAAATGGATAGTACACTGCATCCATTTCTGCTACAAACAGCATGGAAAGCCTCTCCCCAAGGGGGTCAGGACACACTCCACCAGAGCAGTCTCAACTTCTGAAGCTTTCCTCAGAGGAGTCCCCATCAGGAACATCATGGAGGCTACCACCTGGACATCTGTTCACACTTTTACCAAGCATTATCACCTGCCTCTCTTCTCCAAATCCAGGGCAGGGTTTGCCTCTGCAGTCTTGTAGGGCAACCTAGCCAGCCCCTAGTTTTCTTGACTGCCTCCACCCTTTTCCTCAGCTTTGGGAATCAACCCAAATGTGATGACTGCAACAGTGAAACATGAAGAACATAGTACAGTTGTGTACACTTACCATAAATATAGATGTTCAAGTGTATTCACTGTTGCATTTCTGGTTTCCCCTCCATCTCCCTTTCTTCATTTTCTCCTTTTATTACCGTTCTAACTTGTTATTCACATTTCCTTACAAGGGGGACATATTGGTATTTATTTTCCACTGGTGTGGTTCTTCCACCAAAACCTGGCCTCCTACTAGGAGGCTTCTGACAAGTTATGGCAAGAAAAAATGATGTAATGGCTTCAACTGCCTTACTTTATACTACTGATGACCTGACGTCAGTCCTCAAGCGACAGCAACCAATGCAGAAATACTAGGTCTCTGGTATTCGGGCCGGCCGAGGGCTACCCTGGCAGGGATAACCCAAATGTGATGACTGCAGCAGTGAATACACTTGAACATCTACATTTATGGTAAGTGTACACAACTGTAATTTTTAACCTGTGCAGCAGTAGTACTGGGTGCCTGGCAATCCCCTGTTAATGTGATAGGTCATTTTCAGGGGTAAAGTTGGCATTGAATCTGTCTGCCAGTATATTGGCAATATCTGTTGGCTCATTATAGGAGGTACCATTGTGCAGTAGCTCAGAGCAAATCTGGGTATTGCCATGGGGATTCTTTATAAAACTATAGAAGGCCTTGTGGTTGTCTTTACTGTCTGCTGCTAGTTTGTTTTAATAGCTAGTTTTAGAGGATTTGATGAGGGTTCTTAACTTTTTCTTGAGGCTGATAAGGGAGTCTTTCCAGTCTTGTGACTTCATCTTATTCCATATCAGTCTCCTCATTCTGTTGTAGAGTTTGTTTATGGTAGGTGACCACCAGATTGTTTTGTGTTTTTTGGAGGAGAGCATCTTGGTTCGATTGGGTATGGCGAGATCCATGCATTTGTGTATGTGTTTAAAACATACAGTGCATTGGTGTATGATTTGGCAGTCATGCAACTATTCTTCATTTGCATGGGTGCCGTGAAGTTACCCACTTCTGTTTTTAGGAGCTCAAAGTTAGCTTTGGAGAAGTGCTGGTGTGTGTTCTGTAGGGCTATGTGTTCCATGTGGTATGGTGCAAGTATTGACCTTCTCCTCTTGACCAGCTACTCAGGTCTTGGCTGCAGAGTGTATGGCTTCAAATTTGGATATACAAGTGAATCTCTCACAAGTCTGAGTGCTTGGAGGTAAGAGGAGAGGGTTGTCTGTGTACACGAGGTAGTTTCTACACTGTCTCAGGATGCCCAAGTTCACCACATTAATAAAAGAAAGCACAGGAAACTGACCTTTAGACATGCCTGCAGGGGTGGATATTAATAATAAGTACTGGAGCTGTTTCCTTGTAGAATGTTTAGTGTTAGTAGCACTTTTGTGTGCCACAATAATTGCTGCAAGAAGTCTGGTAAAGTGCTAGACTAATAAGCTTTTAAAAGTGCAGGAGAAGAGAGAACTAGCAGATCTAAGGCAAAAATTGGAGAGCAGACTTTGGCACCACTCAGAAGCTTACAAACCATCCCAGATACAGCAAATCTGTATATGGACTAGACTAGTTACAGGAAAGGCAGCAAACAGGAGTGCAAACATGGGCTTTTAAACATGTTAAACATAGAAGGATGTCTCCATTTTTATTTAATTTTTATGTGCAATGGTGTTTTTAAACTATTGAGTGTATATTGCAGACATCTTACACTGTTGCACTTCATCAGCAAATTGTTTGCAGCAAAGTGTTACATTTGCTCTCAGTTGCAATTTACACTTTCACTGTAAAACTGTTACATTATATAAAAAAAACTATTGATGCCTAGATATATCATTAATTATGAGACAGTCAGGTAAAAAAACTATGACTTTGCATAGAACCTGTGTGTCTGCTTGCTTGTTTCTTTATTTTGTAAAATAAATGAAACTACAATTTCACATGGAATGTGTGTCTGTTTACTTATTTATGTATGTATAAAATTGTACAGGCTAGTTTTAAATATGAAAACAATGACTGCCTAGTTTGTAGAATATGCATGCAATAAATGCCATTGATTTATTGTGATTTCATGACATTTTATAACTGAAGGCATACCTCTCAACCTCATAGTATAGAGAGAAAATCCTTGACAGAAACATGTTATTGGCTACAGTAGCTACCAAAGTCCAAGATAAAAGAATAGAGAACAATTACTTTACTCAAAAGTATTACACAAAAACAATAAGATAGAAGCAGAAGACAACGTCCATTTGACTCGAAGATGACGGGTAACTGTCCAGTAAATACCCTCTACCATTTATCCCCCAATTGCGACTAAGGGACAGGTCCTCACTGCCCTCTCCACACTTAAACACAGTACAGCAATGAGACCTGGTAACATGCAGCGATGCCTCTAAATAGTTTGACACATGACCTATCCAGCCCGCTAGAATCTCTGATCATCCACAGTCTCCAGACAGGCTGCATCCCTGTGGAATGGAGGACAGTAACAGTCATCGCTCTACATAAAATTGGACCATCAACAGACCCAAGGAACTACAGACCCATACGTTAGACTAGTCTTATATGCAAGGCCATAGAAAGAATTATCATGGATATAATAAAGACATAGGAAATCTTCAAAAACTGGACCCATACCACTTCAGTTTCATCAAGGGTAGGTAACACCTACTATACCCAGTGGAGAACTTTGATAAGGCCACTTGTGCCATGCATGAACTACCTGTCTAGTAGTGCATACTCCCTACTTCAACCCGGCAAAGGTATTTGACACAATACTTCACTTGCATATTATAGACAAACTCACAGATTTAGACATAAATCCCTATGTAACCCAATGGATAGTCACATGGCTCATGGATAGGACACATGAAGTTTGGGTGGGGGAATCCACCCCCACCAATAGGTCTGTTACTAGTGGTGTTCCACAAGGCTCAGAACTGGGAACTCTCCTGTTTGGAATGTAATTCTCTGAAGTCAGATCAACTATAGAGAGTCTTAGCCAACCAGATTTGTTGATGACTGCAAGCTGGGGCCAATGATCGATTTCTCCAAAGATGTAGATATCCTTGAGGAAGTTCTGAGAGCCAAGTAACTTGTACCAGAACCATAATATAAAACTAAATGCAAAGAACATATTTATAAGCTTTAGGAAGATGACCGCCCCTGCAATTTACAACATTTTAAACACTCTCCTAAAAGTAAACCCAGTGGTAAGGGACTTGAGAACTCAGGTTGACAGTAACCTGAACTTTGATCATCATGCATCCATCATTGCATTCTATGTGGTGCAAGTCAGCAGTTATGGCATGGCATCCAGATCTAAGGAGATCATAGTCCCACTATGCCAGACCTCTCAACCATACCAATTTACTTGTTTTTTACCAAGTTTTGGGTCCAAATGAAGGGGTGCCACGATTCCCAAGTGGCACCCCTTAATTTTCAATTTTTTTTCCTTTTAGTTTTATTAATTTTTTCAAGTTTGCGCTGTCAGAGCTGACGTCATCACATGCACGATGATGTCAGCTCTGTCAGGGCTATCAGCCAGTCAGAATTGAGCTCCTTGAGCTCACGTCATCATTTCCGGCAAGCAGGAAACATTTGCATCATATTTGCAGCAGCAACATGTATTATGCATTTATTGGACCGTTTTGGATTTGGATATAGCAGCCGCAAGAGTGAGCAACAAGCATGAGTGGATCTATTTCAGCGAGCAGCTGCAGAACTGTTTTATAGCAGCCATGGATTTATTTCAGTGAGCAGGACCATTTTGGAGTTGGATATAGCAGCCGCAAGAGCGAGCAACAAGCAGGAGGGGATGTATTTCAGTGAGCAGGACTGGTTTATAGCAGCCACATCCCGCATTTTGGGGCAAGCAGGTTTGGTGTGTGTGTGTGTGTGTGAGAGAGAGTGTGTGTGTGTGTGTGTGTGTGTGTGTGTGTGTGTGTGTGTGTGTGTGTGTGTGTGTGTGTGTTTAATTTACTTATTCCATTTCTTTGAATTTGTTTTCAGACTGCTGTTACATGATGAAGACGTTTGATCACTGGTCATAGATGGTTTGCGTCTGTAGACTAAAGCTCTTTGGCACTGTCTTTGCTATTGTTTGTTGCTATAGACTATGTGGTGGGCTTGTAACATTGGTACAATTCTTAATTTCAAGACTGCATGTCACAACTTCCTGAATTTTGGCCCAATTTTTAGGTTCTGTATTATTGTAATTTTTTTTTAATAGCAGGTGTCTATCTGAGCTCTCCCTTACATTTGTTTGGTTCACACTAATATATATAGTTATCTGAATGTACGATTGATTTTAATAGTTTGGCGTTTCTTAGAAAATGACTTATTTACAAATTTTATTCCTTTTTTACCTGAAATTTGTTTGCTCGTTCTTACTTTATATAGCATTGCTTGAGTATGTGTTTTGTAAAGTGCTTGAACACGAACTTGAATGGGATACAGAACTTTCATTTATGACATATTCATCCAGTGAGGCAACAAACATTAAATGATAGTCTACCCTAAAAATGTCTAGATACCAACAGTCATACCAGTGCTGTGAGGATACCATTCTATGATAAAGCAGGACATTAACCACAAGCTTTTATGAATAAGCAAATAGAAACTACTTTTTAAAAGATCTGTTGATGCTTGCAAAAGTATAGCAGTTGCACACACAAAAGAAATGGAAGTTTCATATGGATAGAGCAATAACAGAAACAAAAATAACCCCATATATTGCTATTTTCAGTTGATTATTGCAGCTGACTAAACTTTTTGAATGAAAATAAATTCTAACAAATCTGTGGATTCCTAAGTTGCTGCAGATAAGAGTGCACAAATGCAACTGTGGAGAAGTAAGAAAGGGATATCTGATTATATCCAGTCAGTGCTGCAGACACAGCATTATGAACCACTGTCTTGAAACTTTACTGGGAGATAAAATGCCAGCCTGGTTTTGTCATGTGTGTTATGGGCTGTCTATAGAGGTACTCAGGCTCAAGCCCTGTACCTTGGGTACAAGGTTAAAAGATCCTAAAGTCCCTAGCCACCATGACTTGTGAATTCATGCCTCATATCTGTTACTTATAAAATCTGTGGTTTTCAGTATTTTTGTGGCAAATTACAGATTTAATTCACTAAATAATGACAGGCATTTGAATTTCAGACTTCATATTCTTCAGAAAATAAATAGTAACACAAAACGTTTTATTCTAGTAATTTTCTAAGTTTATAAGAACAGTATTTGAAATGTGTCCCAATTTTGGGGCTGTATTTCCCCCATTATTGGCTTTGTCCATTTTTTTTGTGCTAAGAAGTTCAGAGCTAAGGTGAGAAGTGAGAACTGAATTCATTGAATGATAGCCATTTAAGTTTCAGTCTTCCTATCTTTCAGGAAACCTCTGATTTGGCATAGTGGTATGTTGCTCTGACTGTAGTGCACAGGGGCCTGTGTTCAGGACTTGGCAGTGAAATGTATTGTTGTAACACAACATTTTATTCTAGCAACTTTCCAAAATGTTTGTCCACCCCCCAAAAAAAACTGAAATTGAAAATAAGTGTGAGAAGCTGTACAAGATGCCTAAGGCTTACACTACTGTCATTCTATATATATATATATATATATATATATATATATATATATATATATATATAGGGTGTGGAAGTAGACTTTTATGATGGACAAGTTGTGAACTGGACAGTTTTGTCATTATTGGTTCATACATTTTGTTTTATTGTCTACTGGAAAAAAATGTTCAAACAATTAATTTAAAATGCGCTTTGGCTAACAAGTCTTCTGTATTATACAAGGATTATAATGTAATAAAGTCAGGAAGGTGTATCAAAGAACACATGTATGTTTCTTGTTTTGTGTGCAAGAGGCCAATGATATGAAAACCACCCAAAGGCAATCTTTATCCATCACTGGCCAGATGCATTTTCTTTGGCTATGGTGTGTGTTTCAATGCTGTTTCAATGAATGTGAGTTTTAATGCCAAGTCTATTTTCATTGTGAGACAGTATTGCTTTGTTTAGCAGCTTTGTTTAGCAGATGTCTTAGTGTTTATGCATTGTGCTATAATTTAAAAATAAAATCCCAATAATCATTGTAGAAGTAAAGCAGTATGCACACATTAGTGTTTATGGTAAATGGGGTGAAAAAGCCAGGTAATGGGACACTGGAATGGCTGCAGGGGGACGCTGGTGCCATATTTTGGTTGCCCCACAATTCCAGTGGAGTGGGTGGGGTTACTTAATTATGTATGGAAATTTGATGTTAATCAGCACACAGATTTGTACCTTTTTTCATGGCCCTTGTCCAGATTTTTGATGTTTCCAGGTTGAGAGGTATGCACTATGCTCAGCCCTCATTAGACCAATAATAGAGTACAGGTATTTGCAGCAACTACAGCGGCCACAGAGATTCTTCATTAAAATAATACAGGGTATAAACAATATGCCCTATGTGGACTACCTTAAAGCCTTGTCCCTGTACTCAGTCTCCTACAGACTACAAAAGGCCAATCTTTGCCTAAAACACAACGCATTCTCCAATCCAGCCCTGATAGATCTGCTACACATTCACAAAACAAACAGCACAAGAATATCTGTGACATAAACAAAATATGATTGGAGGAACAGGTGTATGTTTCATAGATTAAACCTGGGGGGTGGGGGCAGGATGTGGATG
Organism: Protopterus annectens; assembly: GCF_019279795.1. Classification (NCBI taxonomy): domain Eukaryota; kingdom Metazoa; phylum Chordata; order Ceratodontiformes; family Protopteridae; genus Protopterus; species Protopterus annectens. The sequence goes on along the minus strand of NC_056728.1, from coordinate 803,426,723 downwards.
TCTAGGGTGATTAGCTTGTGGTCTGACCAATGAAGAATTGACCTCTGGTGTTGAACACTGGTCACCCATGTTGGCAATGACCAGGTCTAGGATACTGCTAACCCTGGTGTGAGTGCGGATAAGTTGATCCAAAGTACTGGAATTTATGAATTCCAGAAAACATTGAGCAAAAGAGTTGGTACACGAGTAGTTTTCCCAGTTAATGGTGGGGTAGTTGAAATCACCCATTATTAGGGTGTTGGGTTGTACCCTAATATTTTCCACTGTATCAAGAATTGAGGAGTGGGAATCCTGGAGCCTGGTGGGAGATCTGTAGTAAGCTACAATTTGGACTGCGGTCTTGCCCAGAGTTAGTTGCACTTGGATAATCTCGGATGCATTTTGCTTAGCAACTGGCCTGGAGATGTGGATATCCTTAATGAATATGGACACGCCTCCGCCTTTAGTGTTTCAGTCCAGATTAGGTGTTCGAAAGGTGTTGTATGAATTATAGCCTGGTAATGCAGAGGTGCTCTCTGCAGCCTTGAACAGGTCACTGTCACTGCACAGATGTCGATGTTCTCCATTTTTAGCAGTGCCTCAAGTGAGTGCATTTTAGGTTTAGACTTCTAACATTGAGTAGCATTACCCTCAGATTTTGCTTGCTTGTACCTGTTACAGTGTTGGATTTGTCATTTGAACCTTGCCTAAAAAAGTCATTATAGGGGTGGCAAGAGCCTTAGCCACTATCCTGAATCCCAAGGATCACAGGTGCAAGCCATCTCTGGCAAAGCATTGTGGTCTGTTGATCGTGTCATCCCAGGCAGACAGATACTGAATCCCCTTAGAACGACACCAAAAGCTTAGCCAATTGTTGAAGTCAATCATTTTGTCCTTGTACTTGTGGTATCATTTTGCGTGATGGCAGGATGTTTCTCAGGGCTAGGGTCATACCTGCCTGGGCTACAAGATCGGATTCATGTAGTCCAGGCTTGTACATCTCAGGTCATTCACACCAACATGGACAATGACAGAGTCAGGTCTGTACTTTTTGTGGAGTGACCTGAGTGCATGCATTATGTAATAGATCCTGGCACCAGACATGCAGCTGACAGTAACTTTGTCCTCCTTTAGCCTGGTAAGTGGAACATCAATGTGCCTGACTATAGAGTCACCTATGACTAGAGTGTTGGATACATTGTTATGCCTTATGGGCTGTGTTTGAGTATCACAATCAGTTTTTGGGCTATGTGTCATTTGGGTTGTGTTGTGTGTGGAGGTTACTTGCATTTCTGCTTTGGAGGTCTCTGTTGCTTGGTCAGATTTTTATTCAGAGCCTCCATGAATGTAGATGTGTGTGTTGTTTTTCTATGTGTGTGTTTTGGTGATGTAGGTTTTGAGGGCCTATGTGATGAGTGTGGGATGGTGCAAGTGTTTACCTTCTCCTTTCGACTGTCTAGTCCAGTCTTGGTTGAAGAGAGCTTTGCTTCCAGTTTGGCTATATAAGTGCATCTTTCACAGGTTGAAGTTTTGGGTGGTTGGAGGAGAGGGTTGTCTGTGTGCATGAGGCAATTGCTGCATTGCCCCCAAGATGCCCAGATTCAACAGGTAGACAGGAGAAAACTTTGGGAGCTGATCCTTAGACTTGCCTGGATAGGTGCTTATTTATTAACTACTAAAAACTGTGTTCCTTTAGACAAGTGAGGAAAGTTGAGTGTTGTAGTAATTTGTAGCTTATTTAGTGCTTACAACAAATTCTGAACAAGTGCTGACCTAAAAGAAACAGATTTGAGTGTAAAACTAAACAATGGCTAGTTCTAAGGGAAAGTTTGAAGAGCAGTACTTATGGTGCTGGAAACAGTTTAACCCTAGCAAGGTGGCAATGCATAAAGCATATATATATTTTTCTTTTTTTATGTAACAGTAGCAAATGAGCAAACTGATTTAAACCAATTAACCAATAAAAAGCTAAAAGCTGAGTCCCATACCAGCAGTCTTCAATCAGACATGTTCTAACTGCACACTCCTGCCACTAGTGTGCAGGAGAACCTTCTCCAAAAAAAAGATGTCCTGGATTAGTGCTCAGGTTATACAAGCAAAGCTAGATTCAGCAGGTCTGAATCTAGTCTATGCTACAGCAAACAAGACACACCAATTTCAGAAAGAAGCAGTTTAAATAAGCAGGCACAATAAGCCTTTAACCAGAAACTCCCAGCTCAGAAGGGCAGAATCTACCCTCTCCTCCCACGATTGCAGACCACACCTGTAAAATAACTGGCCCATAGCCCAAGTGCTTAAACCAGAACTAATATACTTTTAGACACTGAGCCTTCAATCAGCAATTCCCAGCTTAGAAGGATGTAAGCTACCTGTCCAGCCACAACAGTGTAGACCACAAACCTTCTTAACAACTGATCTGAATCCCAAGTGCTTAAACCAAAGGCTTAGGATAGCAGTTACAATTTAATCAAGCTACTAACAAGCAGCAATAAATGCAACAGAATGAATGAAATTAAGTACTTTTAAGAACAGGCAGCAAGTGCAAAATAAAGTAGGAAGAAACACAAATACAGTAAAATCAGATGAATAAAGTGCAGTTTTATATATATATATATATATATATATATATATATATATATATATATATATATATATATATATATATATATATATATATATATATAAAACAATCGAAAACGAACAATTAGATTTAAACAAATTACCCAATTAAAACCAGTAAAAAAGCTCAAAACTGAGCCCTGTTCCAAAAGTCTTCAATCAGACAAATTCTAACTGCACACTCCTGCCACTGGGGTGCAGGGGAACCTTTTCCAAAAAAGATGGCCTGGGTCTTTGCTCATGTTATACAAAGAAAGCTAGATTCAGCAGGCCTGAATCTGGTCTATGCTACAGCAACAAGGTGCACCAAATATCAGAAGGAAACAGTTCAAATAAGCAGACACAAATAAGCCTTTAACCAGAAATTCCCAGCTCAGAAGGGCAGAATCCAGCCTCTCCTACCACAAGAGTGCAGACCACAAACCTTCTTAATGTAAAAATAACTGGTCTGAAGCCCAAGTGCTTAAACCGAACAGTTACAATTTAATCAGGCTACTACCAAACAGTAATAAATACAGCAGAATAAATACAACTGAGTACTTCTAAGAAGAGGCAAAAGCAAAATAAAGTAATAAAGGAGAAGGCATATGAAGAGTTGTATGAAAGATTGGACACTAAGGAGGAAAAAAAGGACCTTTACCGATTGGCTAGACAGAGGGACTGAGCTAGGAAAGATGTGCAGAAGGTAAAGGTGATAAAGGATAATGAGGGAAACATAGTCACAAGTGAGGAGAGTGTGTTGAGCAGATGGAAAGAATACTTTGAGGGGCTGATGAATGAAGAGAATGAGAGGGAGAGAAGGATGGATGATGTGTGGATAGTGAATCATGAAGTGCAATGGATTAGGAAGGAGGAAGTAAGGATAGCTATGAAGAGGACGAAGAATGCAAAGGCTGTTGGTCCAGATGACATACCTGTGGAAGCATGGAGGTGGTTAGGTGAAATAGCAGTGAAGTTTTTAACCAGATTGTTTAATGAAACCTTAGAAAGTGAGAGGATGCCTGAGGAATGGAGAAAAAGTGTTTTGGTACTGATTTTTAAGAATAAGGGTGATGTGCAGAGTTGTAGTAACTACAGAGGAATTAAATTGATCAGTCACAGCATGAAGTTATGGGAAAGAGTAGTGGAAGCTATGTTAACAAGGGACGTGATGATTAGTGATCAGCAGTATGGATTCATGCCAGGAAAGAGCACTACAGATGCAATGTTTGCTCTGAGAGTGTTGATGGAGAAGTACAGAGAAGGTCAGATGGAGTTGCATTGTGTTTTTGTAGACTTAGAGAAAGCATATGACAGGGTGCCTAGAGAGGAGTTGTGGTATTGTATGAGGACGCCGGAATGTCAGAGAAGTATGTATGAGTGTTACAGGATATGTACAAGGGTACTGTGACAGCAGTGAGGTCTGCAGTGGGAGTGACGGATGCGTTTAAGGTGGAGGTGGGATTACATCAAGGATCAGCTCTGAGCCCTTTTTTATTTGCAATGGTGATGGACAGGTTGACAGACGAGATCAGACAGGAGTCCCCATGGACTATGATGTTTGCAGATGACATTGTTCATAGGTTCATAGGTTCATAGGTTTATACTAGGCTATCTGCCCTGAGGCATTTATAAGCCTAGCCCAAAGTTTTGTGGTTTGCACCACCCCTTATGTCTGAGGAATACTGTTCCCATTAGTTTGCCATGCCTCTGTCCAGCAGTGACACAGAGATGATTCCCGGGGTAAACCTACGATCTCCCATCCACTGGTCAAGATTCTTTTTGAACAGAGCCAGCGAGGTGCTTTGTCTTACATGGACCGGGATTTTATTCCACAGCATAGGGAGTCTCTGGGAGATGAGTCTATCCCTCCAGCATGTCCTATTTATATCCGTGTTGAGGTTTAAGTTGCTTGCTCTAGTGATTCTGGTGGATTTGGATTTTTTGAGGTGGAGCATGTCCATTAACTCTGGGTTGGACATGGCCTTGTATGTCAGGCACAGGTCACCTCTGAGAAGACGGTATGCGACGGAGTAAAGCTGGAGTTTCTACAGTCTGGCAGCATATGACATGTTTTTGAGTCCTATTATCCTTTTGGTGAGGAACTTTTGGGGTCTTTCCAATTGCTGCAGGTGTTGGGTGAGATACATTCCGAATGGGGCATTGTACTCAATCATTGGTCGGATAAGTGAAGAGTACAGGGGGACAATGACCTCTCTTGATCTGGATGTGAATCCCTTCATGATCAGATGGGCAATGTAGAAGGTCTTTCTAACCACTTTGGCAACATGAGTGTCAAAAGAAAGGTTACTGTCAACCTGGGTCCCCAGGTCCCTGATAACCTCTTCAGTGCTTAGTGAATTTCCTCCTATATGGTAGCTTGGGGATACCTTGTTTTTCCCGAAGGGTATGACTATACATTTTTTGGTGTTTAACTTCAGGCCATGGCTCTGACACCAGCTATCTGTTTCCGTGAGACCCTTCTGAAGGATATCTGTGTCTGATGTATTTTCAACTATAGCACCCAGTTTGCAGTCATCTGCAAATTTTGTCAGCCATAGTCCTCCTATGTTTGCCTGTACTTCTGAGAAGTAGATGCCGAACAATAGGGGGCCCAGGACTGAACCCTGTGGGACACCACTTGTGACCGGCTTGGAGTCTGACATGGCGCCAGCAACTCTAACCCTGTGTGTTCTGTCCTTTAGCCAGTTCGCAACCCATCTTGTGACATATGGGTTTATATTTAAGCTGGTAAGTTTTTCAATGATACCCGAGTGGGGTATTGTGTCGAAAGCTTTCGCAAGGTCGAGGTAGGCTGTATGAACTGCCTTTCCCTCATCAATAGCCTTGGTGACTGTTTTGAAAAAGTCGACCAAGTTCAAAAGGCATGATCTGCACTTGACAAAGCCAAACTGGGTCGGATCCAATGTCTGTAAGTCCCCAATGTCATTATTTATGAGTTCCATTATGATCCTCTCCATAGCTTTGCAGATCAGGCTTGTTAAGCTTATGGGTCGGTAATTTCCAGGGTCCGTAGAGGCACTGCCTTTGTGAAGTGGGACCACAGTTGCCGTACGCTACTCCTTGGGCACGTATCCTGTGGTAAGGCTAAGATTAAACAGCAGCCTTATGTGCGGGTTTAGTACCTCATTGAGTTCAAGTAGCACACAGCCGGGGACACCATCCGGTCCCATGGATGCTGTGTTCTTAGCTTTAGAGAGAGCAGTTTTTACCTGCGCATTTGAGATGCTGGGGGGGGGCTACATTCCGCTGGGATATTTATCTCTCCTTTTGGGGGGGGAGGGGTGAAGTTTGCACTGAACCTGTCTGCCAGTATGTTGGCAATGTCTGTGGGTTCGGTGATTTTGTGATCTGTAGTGAGAGTAGGGAACAGGTGGAGGAGACCCTGGAGAGATGGAGATATGCTCTAGAGAAGAGAGGAATGAAGGTCAGCAGGACTAAGGCAGAATGTGTGTGAATGAGAGGAAGGATAGAGGAATGGTGAGGATGCAAGGAGTAGAGCTGGTGAAGGTGGATGAGTTTAATTACTCGGGATCAATAGTTCAGAGTAATGATGAGTATGGAAGAGAGGTGAAGAAGAGAGTACAGTCAGGATGGAGTGGGTGGAGAAGAGTATCAGTAGTGATTTGTGACAGACAAGTGCCAGTAAGAGTGAAAGGGAAGGTCTACAAGAGGATAGTAAGACCAGCTATGTTATATGGGTTGGAGACAGTGGCATTGACACAAAGGCAGGAGTTAGAGCTGGATGTGGCAGAGTTAAAGATGTTAAGATTTGCATTGGGGGTGTGAAGAGGGTGGATAGGATTAGGAATAAGTATATTAGAGGGTCAGCCCAGGTCCAAAGGTTTGGAGACAAAAGCCAGAGAGGCAAGATTAGGTTGGTTTGTACATGTGCTGAGGAGGGATGCTGAGTATATTGGAAAAAAGATGCTAAGGATGAAGCTACCAGGTAACAGGAAAAGAGGAAGGCCTAAGACAAGGTTTATGGATGTGGTGAGAGAGGACATGAAGGTGGTTGGTGTGACAGAGCAAGATGCAGAGGACAGGAAGAAATGGAAACAGATGATCCGCTGTGGCGACCCCTAACGGGAACAGCCGAAAGAAGATGACACAAATACAGTAAAAGCAGATAAATAATGTGCAATTTTTGTATTTATTTTTTTTTGTTTGCTTGTAAAGTGCACGGAAAGAGGAAGGAAGAACTGGAGAGAAGAAGGAAGAACCTAAGTGGGTTGGCCTTCTCAAATCTTCTCTCTGTATTAAGTAGAGTGAATACTAGACTCAGAATATGATCACACTGTACTTGGTTAAGTGAGCAAATGAGATGGACCCAGGATGAGTGTTCAAATAATGATTTACAGTAGGGGCGTGCAATTCCAGAGCCACCAACATTACCACCAAGCCAAGAACAGTGAGGGTGGGTGGGCAACTAACTGCAGAGAGACGCACATCACACTATTCAGAACAGAAAAATAAACTACAGTACTTTTAAACTGCAAGTTTGAACTTAACAGAAAAATAAAATATATTACTGCAAGTCTGCACTTAACTTCAGCTTCTAATGCAGGTGATTGTAGCCAAGCAAGTCACTCAGAAAATGAGCATAAATTGAATTCTTGGCTCTGTTGCTAGCACTTAAAGTACAGAGGAAACCCTCTGGGCTAAGAGTTAAATATCAAATAAGAAGTGAAAAAACTGCAACCCCCTCTTACTGCAGAAAGACACACAGCACACTTTTCATAACAGAAAAATAAAATACAGTACTTTTAAAACTGCAAGTTTGCACTTATCAGAAAAATAAAATACAGTACTGCAAGTTTGTACTTAACTTCAGCTTCTAATGCAAGTGATTCTAGCCAAGCAAGTCACTCATAAATTAAGTTAGTTTTACAATAAAATACAGTACTGCAAGTTTGTACTTAACTTCAGCTTCTAATGCAAGTGATTCTAGCCAAGCAAGTCACTCATAAATTAAGCATAAATTGAATTCTTACAGGTAACAGGTATACCTTGTACCTTTCTGGCTCTCTAACACTCAGACATAGATTCCAGTTGAAAACATACTTATCTTTGATTGCAGGTTCCTTGTGTTTGGTTAAGCCCTGCTTAGATTGCCCTCCCTGTGCTCGAGCATGCTCTGCACTTCTCCCTGCCCCCAAATTCCACCCGCCCCCACTGTGGCTAGCTTTATAGCCACAATAGCACACCCCCCTCCAGCTGAACCATTCAATACTCCTCTACTCAGTTAACCCATCCCACACTCACCCCTCCATTTTCTCCTATCTGAACCAATCATTACTGTACTGCTTACACTATTCCAGCTTCCACCCCTCCTCCCAGTAGTTAATATCCTGCCACAAGATCCTTAGGGCCCTAAACCAGTAACACTAACCTATCCCCAAATATGTTACCATCCAAAGCAATGTCACTATTCTCTCTGCTATCCCTCTTGTTAACTCCATATTTCCTCTCCACTTATAAAAATCAGCCTTACCTAGGATTTTATCACCCAAAATCTCAAACCATACCAGATGTATCGAACATGACAGGCTACCCACTGGATACTACTATAACTAACTCCTTAACCGCTAGAACACTATCAGCCTATTACACAGAGATATATCAGTGCAAAATCTAAACACTGTCAAAAACTTATAACCAAAACCCTGAAGCTTATAGAAACTACAGGTTATAACCTCGCAATGGATGGAGATATTCACCCAAACCCTGGCCATGCCACCCTACATAGTGCAACTTCATTTGCAACTAACCCAAATGAATCACTATCTATTAACAAGTCCCCCAACTCCCTCCTGGTCTGCCATCTAAATATTCGTAGCATAAATAATAAAGAACCTAATCTACACACCCTCCTACAAGTCCATTCCCCTGATATTTTATGTCTAACTGAAACCTGGCTGAAACCATCAACTCCAGATAATGAAATTGTACCACCTGGGTATAATATACTTAGACTTGATCATTCTACTAGGAAGGGGGGTAGCTGTACTCTTCAAATCTACACTAAATGTTACCACAGTCCCCATTCAACCACCCCAGGTTAATAAAGCAGAAATAATTGCTACCAAGTTCCAAATTAACAAAAACAAATGTATGAATATAGTCTGCGTGTACATTCCACCAGGGAGTAATAATAATACCCTAGAAGACATCCTCCATTGGTTAGCTAATAGCTACCCACAAGAAGCCATTGTACTTGGAGACCTTAACATTGATTGGAATACTTGTTCCTCTCAATCTCCTACCACCCATGTAAACCTGTATGGATTCACACAGATCATATCCACCCCCACCAGGATAGGGAAACATAACCAAAAGGATAGTATACATGACTGGATACTAATCAATAGCCACCCCCAAATGTTTACATCGCGGGCCATCCCCCATGACCTCAGTGATCACTTTCTCACCTTTATCTGCAAGCACATATCAAACAACTCCCATCAGCCCATGTATAGAACAATAAGAAATAATAAATGCTTTAATCCTAGTAAGTTCCAGGATGAACTTAAGATATGCAACTGTTCTGCCCTAAAACACTTGCCCCTACACAAAGCTGTTGCCTACTTTAACAATAAATTCATCACCATCCTCGATTTTCATGCTCCCACTCGTTCTACTAGGGTAAAGACAAATGCTGCACCGTGGCTCTCTAAAGAAACCAAATCAAAAATCATAGTCAAAAACAAAGCATTGGCAACATGGTGTGCTACAAAAGACCCTCTAAATGAAACCAAATTTAGACAACTAAGAAATGAGACAAAATGATACATTCTATTAGATAAAAAAAACTACTACTTCCATCTCTAACAAGGAAACCAAAATAACCCCCAAATATTTTGGGCAGGGATAAATAAATTACTGCACCTAGGTCAAACCACCACTCCACCTCTCTCAGCCTCTACTAATAAACTGCCAGTGGATATTGCTAAGAACTTTAATAATTTCTTTACTGAAACTATTCAAGCCCTCGCTAGTCAATTGCCCTTTAACTCCTCTAACCCACTGGACAACACTCTCAGTACCCAGCCCACCTTTAGCTTCCAACCAGTCTCTACATCTTTCATTCACTGTTCAAAAAATTAAAACCTACTACCCTAGCTACTGACCTTCTCCCTGCTTAATATTTTCATCAAGCTGCTGATACCATAGCATACCCCTTTTCCATTCTAATTAATCGGTTGATATCAGAAGCCTCTCTTCTCAATATCTGGAAAATATCTCATGTCATACCCTTCCATAAAGGTGGCAACTCTACTGAATTATCTAATTACATACCCATAGCCATAGCCATCCTGTCACCTCTGGCAAAATCTATGGAAAAATGTGTCCAAACAACTTCTGTACTTTCTAACCCAAAACAACCTTCTGGCTAACTCTCAGCATGACTTCAGGCCAAATCATAGTACTACCACAGCTCTCCTCACCTTATCAAATGCAACAAACTAAACAGGAACAACAACAAGCTATCCTCAGCTCTTTTCTTGCACCTGTCCAAGGCTTTGGATATGGTTAACCACCATCTTCTCATTAATACCCTGGCAACAATGTCTCTATGCAATCACTCTCTCCAGTGGTTCGAATCCTACCTGTACAATTGACAACAATCTGTCTTATGGCAGAACAACCTCTCAAACCTCCTACCTAACACCCTAGGTATCCCCCAGGGGTCTATTCTGGGTCCACTTCTGTTTTCTATTTTTATTAATGACCTCCACACTGTATGCAGATGACTCAATGTTGATCTGTACTGGCACCTCACAAACAAAGCTGCTAACAATAACTCAAAGTACTTTTAACCTAGTATAGAACTGACTTGCCTCTCGCTGTCTGATTCTAAATCCTAACAAAACAAAGCTCCTACTTTTCTCCCACACCCAAAGATCCATGGTGCTAACACTCTCCATTAAGTCCAATAATGGTACCATAATCTCACCAGATGCCCATACAAAACTCCTAGGATTTATTGTAGATAATCTTAAGTTCAATGTGCACATCAACAAAACTATCAAAATCATTAACAGAACAATGGGCTCACTATATAGGCTAAAGCTATTCCTTACCCCACCTGCTTGGACTGCCATTGCCCACTCCCATGTACTATCTACCCTCTTCTATGCTTGCCCTTTACTTGCCAACCTAAATAAAACTGATCTTAAACTCTCAAGCTGCTATAATAACATTGCTAGATTTGCCACTGGTCTCCCTTACAGAACACATCATTATAAAAATCTAAAATATCTCGGAAGGCTAGAGCTACCCAGGCAGATTCAGTATAATCAACTTATTGTGGCTCACAAAGCACTCAACCAACCAGAAAATACACCTGCACTGAAAAACATCATCCAACTTCACTCCAACTCCAGATCACTCTGCTCATCTAATAAACTGGTAGTGCAAACCATCAAATCCAATAATGCAGCAGGTGACTCCCTGTTCGCCAACTCTGTTGGCAAAATTTGGAACTCACTTCCTGCTAACTTTACCCTAGATACCACCCTATCTCCTTTCAAAAAAAAATCTCAATGAGTATTTCAAGTCTCACTGGATACGTCCCTGCTCCAAGCCAGACAAAATCGTTATTCATATTAGGGTACTTATACTGTTTTTGTAAATGGAACCCTAATAACTTGTTATTTGTTAAGCCAGATCAAAAGTTTGTTAGACTGTATACATTTAACTGTGACTGTAAAGTGTGTTTTGTTTGTACAATGTTATTATGACTCTTGTTTTATCTGTAAATTGTGTTAAATGTGTATGTTACATCCGTTGGAGCTTTTCTTCCCAGGCCTCCGCTGAAAATGGACATGTATCCAGTCGGACTATCCTGGTCAACAAATGTAAAATAAATAAATAAAAAATAAAAATTCTCAGCTCTGTGGCTAGCACCTAAAGTAATATAATCACAATCCATTACAGTGGAATGATAGGATCGTATCAAGTTACTAGTCTACTCGCCCTGAGGCCTTTATAAGCCTAGCCAATAAATTAGCCCATGTGCCCACAAGTCTGCACCTGATGGTCCTGTCTAGCAGGGACACACGTGAAATCCCAGGGGTGTAATTTTTTATTTCCCATTCCAGTCATCCATGAAAGTCAGTCCACAGGCAACCTTGTAACCAGCAAGCAGACCACAAGAAAGGTTTCCTTAACGCAATTTTTATTTTCACAATAAGTAAGCATTTTCACTGTAACACCTGTCACAGCTTCATCAGAGATAAAAAGAACAGTTTCAAAACGCTCATATTTATAAATTAAAACAGGAAGTGATCAAATAAGCATCATTTCCTAGTAAATTACTATCCTATTTAAAAAGTGCTAAATTTACATTTTATTAAACGCATTTATTTCATTGTCCTAATATATACAATGTCAAAATCACCTACATCTATAAAATAAGTGAATAATATTATATATTCATATATAAAATATGACAAAACATTATATCAAAAAAACATTATATATATATAAAAAATATACCCTTAAAATAATCAATCATACTAATCACTATATTATAAATAAATAAATTAGTGGCTATTCATATATATAATGCAATATGTTTGCCACTAAATATGTAAATAATTACCTCAAATAACTCCTTAATTTCAGAACTGATGAGATATTGCAGTTTTCATTCAGGCCAGGAGGCATGAATGCATCTAGTTTTAACTGCCATTCCAGTTCATGATTTTCAAGTATTAAGGAGAAAGGGCCGCCTCTTATATTAGGAGCTACATGGTCTATGCCCATAAAACAAAAATTATGTCCTGGGTTGGAATTAACATGTTTTGCTAGTGCATTTTCTAACAAGTTATTTTTTATTGCGTATGCATGCTGGTAAATTCGTTCCTTTAACTTACGATCAGTCTTACCTATGTAAAAAGCTGAACAGCAATTACACAGGGCTATATAAATGACTGATTTTGTTTCACAGGAAATCCTGTGATAGATTTGATATTTTCTATTTCTCACCGTAAATGCATTTCCTGTTCTTACTAGTTTGCACCAGTTGCAACAACCACATTTAGCCGACCCTTTTTGTCTATTAAAAGTACTAGAACACGACCTACTTTGCAGCAGTTCTTTAAGATTGCTTCCTCTTTTATAAATAACAAATGGGCGGGAACCTAACCTATCTAATAATAAAGGGGAACTTGCTATAAAATGCCAATTCTTTAAAATTATAGACCATATAGCTTGAGAATTCAAGCTGAAACTAGTAATAAAACTCAAGGAAAAATTCCTTTCTGGTCCCTTATGAATAATCGAAGGTTCTAAAATGTCCAGATCAGCATCAGAAATAGCATGACCGTTATTAGCCTGATCTAGTAAAGGTTTATAAATTCCTTCAACTCTTTTCAAATCAACTTCTTTTGTTAATTCCTCTAAAAGGCTTAACGGATATCCACGATTAGTAAATAAATCGTTTAAAAACCGACATTCTTGTCTGAAATCATCCAATGTACTACACATCCTTCCTGCTCTAACAAGTTGGCCCTTGACAATGGACCTCTTTTGTTTTAATGGATGGAAACTAGTATAGTGCAGGAAGGAATTGCAGTATGTGGGTTTTCTAAAAATGGTGGACTGAAAGACTTTTCTACCCAAATCCTTAAACAATTTAACATCCAAATAATCAATTTCAATATTCGAAAATTTGTATGTAAATTTAAGGCATTCAGTAGTAGTGTTGAGTGTGTCTACAAAAATCTTAGCTTCGTCTTCACCACCCTTGAAAAGGATGAATATGTCATCTAAAAATCTTGTATAATAGTTGACAAAATTCATCAAATCCAAGTTAGCCATTAAATAACGTTTTTCCCAAAAGGCTACAAACAAGTTAGCTACGCTCGCCCCACAGGGCGAGCCCATGGCTATCCCCTGTTTTTGCAGATAAAATTGCTGATCAAATATAAAAAAATTAGAAGAAAGCACTATGTCAAGCAATTCGGTCACAGTGTCTATTTCGAGCTGAGGTGCCCCTAGATCTTTAAGAAGTAACCCAATCCATTCTACCGCCTCTCTATGGGGAATTGACGTATATAAATCGACTACATCTATTGTCAGAAAGTTCAAAGTAGAATCAAAAGGAATATTATTGATATTAGTCAAAAAAGACCATGAGTCTTTACAAATACATGGAAGCAATTTCAAATATTTTGATAAGATGTTGTCGATTAGTCTAGAGCATGGGTAAGTCATGGAAGACCTTCCGTCCACTAATGCCCTCATAGGGGGGTTGTCTACGTCCTTATGGATCTTCGGTATTCCGAACATCACAGGTGTCTTTGGAGAAATGATGTCTATGAAATTGTATGTATCCAAATCAATTTTCCCAGCTAAAAAAAGATCACGAAAATATCCTCTAATGCGACGATATGTCCCATTAATTTGATTAAGTGAGGCTATGTCATAAGCTGGGGATTCAAGTACAAGAAGCATTCTTTCTTTGTACTGAAAATCATCAAACATCACTAGGCCACCTCCCTTATCAGGTTTTAACAACCTAACGGGTAAGGAACGAAGATTTTTTAACCACTCCCATTGCTCCCTAGAAATATTAAACTTAGATGGTTCGATATTTCGGTTTAAATTATTAAAGAGATGTCTAACATCCACTTCACACATTGATTCAAATAGTTGCAAGTTTGTCTGAAGCGGTGGGTTAAAGACACTAGGTAGCTTTAATCTAGTTGTATCATACTCAACATCATTATTAAAAATCATTTTCAGATTTAATTTTCGTGTGAAGCACTTCAAATCAATAATAACCTTGGCTATATTGCCTGTAGTACTAGGGACAAAGGTATAGCCAAAGGCTAATAATTCAACTAAGTCTGGAACAAGTTCAAATTCTTTGACAGATTGTCACAGCAAACTTTTACTTCAAATGTCCTCACTAGATTTGTCTCAGCCCACCCTTCTGTGGTTCAAAACTTCCTGTCCAAGAGGTATCAGTCAGTAAATTGGCACTCTCAGCCCACACTTCTGTGGTTCAAAAGCTACCTGTCCAAGAGGTATCAGTCAGTAAATTGGCACTCTCAGCCCACCCTTCTGTGGTTCAAAAGCTACCTGTCCAAGAGGTATCAGTCAGTAAATTGGCACTCTCAGCCCACCCTTTTGTGGTTGAAAAGTTAACTGTCCAATACCCTACATTATGTGTCACAATGATGTGCATGTTCAGGTGGTGATGAAACCCTCCCCATTAAATGTCACCTATCAGACCTCATCATGCAGTGATGATAACATCCCAAAATTATGTGTAACCTAGATGACCTCATCATGTAGTGATGATGATAATACCCCCCATTATGTGCTTCACTGATATGCACTATCTAGTGGTGATGATAATACCCCCATTATGTGTCCACTATTGGAGCTCATCATGTGGTGATGATTATATGCCCCCATTATGAATCACCATGACATGCACTTTCAGATGGTGATATTACCCCAATTATGTGTCACCCACGTGTCCTCATCATATGATTAGAAAAAGCTCCCACATTGTGTGTCAACCTGACGTACTTTCAGTTGGTGATGATGATAACCCCCATTATGTGTCACTTATTGGATGTCATTTTGTGGTGATGATGATAATAACCCCCTATTGTGCATCACCATGACATCCACTTTCAGGTGGTGTTGATAATACCCGCTCATTATGTGTCATCCTGACATGCAATTTCAGGTGGTCATGATGATAATACCCCACCATTATGTGTCAGCTATCAGAGCTCATCATGTGCTGATGACAATACCCCCCATTTTGTGTCACCTATCAGAAATCATCATGTGGTGATGATAATATCCCTCCATTATGTATCATCAATCAGATCTCATCATGTGGTGATGATAATACACCTATTATCTGTCACCCATCAGTCCACATACCCCTGCATTATGTGTCACCCTGATATGCACTTTCAGATGCTGATGATAATAACCCTCCCACCTATTATGTGTCACCCATCGGACCTCATCATGAGGTGATGATGACACCCCTGTGTTATGGGTCATCATGACATGCACTTTCTGGGCATGATGATATTACTGCCCCCCCATTATGTGCCACCCATCGGACCTCATCATGTGTTGATAATAAAAAACACACATTATGTGTATGCCTGACATGTACTTTCAGGTGGTGATGATAAAACCCCCATTATGTGTCAACAATCAAACCTCATAATGTGTAAATGATAACATCCCCAATTATGTGTTACCCTGACATGCACTTTCAGGTGGTGATGATAATACCTGCAGATTATGTGTCAACCTCATATGCACTTTAAAGTGGGGATGATAATCCCCCATTATGTGTCACTGTGACATGCACTTTTTGATGCTTCTGTTCCATTAGGGATTTTTCTATAGAGTGTGCCTTGTCTAATATTTAATCATGAATGCGTCCATCAATGATATTACAACATAGTATGTTAATAAAATTCCCATGTCTGGATACTCTTTAAAGTTATCCCAAGTATTCCCACTTAGTTATTAGTTACAGAAAACAGTCTAATATAATTAACTTCCATAAACTTACATACCGACTTTCTTTACCGCTGGTGATTGGTTCTGTTATTTACATTTAATACAATGGTGGGATTTAATACAATGGAGGGATGTCATTTAATCATGTATAATTATATCAGGCTGAGTAATATTGGTGAACAAGTACTTAGGAACAGTATCAGTATCAATATGAATGTCTGGAGTCTTTACTTCTGTGGCTACAGTTTTCACCGTTTCTGGTCCTTTAGGCAGTGGTCTGGGTTTTGTGAAGTTGGAGATGATTCACCTAAACCTGCACTCTGAACAAATGTTCATGATTAGTGGAATGCTGAAGACAGGTGGTTTCATTGCCATTGTGTCTGTCCTTTCTCCACAATTGTGTGACCATGGAGTTAATATTTTTAAGCAAGCATGTTTTATGTTCAAAAATCTTTTTGTAATATCAGTTAAATTCTTGAAGCTAGTAGCTGTAATGGGTAATTATACAATTCCTCCCCTAAAACGTGCACGCTGATTGGCCAGCCCAACCAGCGTGCCCGTTGTAAATCCCTCAATATACTAACGGAAAAAGGTCCGGTCGCCCGGACTTTTTCCGTTAGTATAAAACACTGTCTCGCTATGTTAAAAGAGTTTAACATAGCGACACAGGTTTAAAAAAAGCAACGGAGATCTCCGTTGCTTTTTTTAAAGCTGTCTCGCTATGTTAAACTCCTTTAACATAGCGACACAGTGTGTAAAAAGCAACGGAGATCTTGCGATCTCCGTTGCTTTTTTTTTTTAAAGCTGCCTCGCTATATTAAATGGGTTTAACATGGAGACAGCTTTAAAATAAGCAACGGAGATATCCGTTGCTTATTTTAAAGCTGTGTCGCTATGTTAAACCCATTTAACATAGCGAGACAATTTTTAAAAAAAAAAAAAAAAGCAACGGAGATCGCAAGATCTCCGTTGCTTTATTCGCTATGTTAAATGGGTTTAACATAGCGAGACAGCTTTACAATAAGCAACGGAGATCTCCGTTGCTTATTTTAAAGCTGTCTCGCTATGTTAAACCCATTTAACATAGCAAAACAGTAAAAAAAGCAACGGAGATCTTGCATTCTCCGTTGCTTTTGCCCACAGCTCTGATGTACTGCGTAGGCATGCACAGTACATCAGAACTGCCGCAGAATACCAGACAGCTGCGGAAGGGCAGTAAAGAGGCATTATACAATGCCATTATTTAAGAAAAGTAATTTTTTCTTTTCTTAAATAATGTCATTGTATAATAGCAATAACCCACTTCTGGGTGTGGGTAATGCTGGATTTACCCATGGTTGGCTTTGTTTGGTCCCTCGGGCTTCGCCCTCGGGACCAAACCACGCCAACCGTGGGTAAATCCAGCATTACCCACACCCAGGTGTGGGTTATTGCTATAATATGTAATGTTCTGACAAGAATTCAGTGGCATTTCTATTAGTGTTGCACAATAAAGCCAATACAGTGAATGTTTAGTGCAACAATATCTAAATTATTATTTTCTGAGTAGGAAGTAAAACATATTGATGGAAGCTGTTGTGGTTCCATAGTTTTTTTAAAGGCTTATTTGACATCAGTATCCCCTACATAACTTTGCCAGTTAACAAGGAAATCTGTGTCCCCACAAATGATGGTATCAACAGCGAAGTCTACAGAATTTAGAACCCTCAGTTGTTTAATTTTTACAAGCTGGTATTCTGTTTTGCGGTTCCACAATAGCTTGCAGTCAGAAGTTGAAATCAACACGTGTTAGCTACCTCTATCACCAGCAACTGAAATTCTTGTTTACAATAAAACATAATTACTATGAAAAGAGTGGCTCATCTGTCACTTGTCATTGACCTTGTACAATGATATACTGTAATGACTGGAATAGTATAAATGAGGGTACAACACAATTCCATCACTATTAAGGCTGTATTATTAACATTGTTTAGAAGCACACAGTCATCTAATTAATTAAATATGTTTATAAGACTCTTAGGATTTGAAAATTAAAGCCTAACAGTAGATTAAATCTGTATTAGAATTCAATTACTCTCTGTGTTTTTAGGCCTGTAAAAGTAACATATTAAGTTTTACCTTTTGTAGTGAGATAAAGAGGTCTATGGCAAGCGTCAATCAGTTTTAGACCATTCCCTTTGGTTTATTTATTTTTAATATATAAACAAGTTTGAGTTTCTATCCATCTACTCTAACAATCAAAATGCAATCATCATGCATGGAGCATTATATTAGAAGATGGCTAGAAGTTCAGTTATTTATGGAACAAGTCTCACCTAACACTACCTAGCTAAAATCAGCTTTACAATAATTTCAGAAATATAATGTTCATACTGTTAAAACTGGAGGTGATATATCTTTTATAACTACTTAAACAGGAAAAAAGTCTTTCTAAACTAGTATACCCACATAAATTGTACATAGTCAAAATAAAAACAAGAAAAAGGGATTAAAATTAACTATTTACGAGAAGGACTTACAATTCCTCTATTATGTTAACCCACCCTTATCTCCACCTCATTCAGTTGTAATGCTTCATGCAGTGGCTTTCCCTTTCCTTACAGCTTTTTTATTTTTTCCCCTTTCTCCTTCCATCTCCAGTGTCTTACTTCCCTCTTTTTCCTTTATCGACCATCTTCCAGGTCATCATATTGTTCTTTCATCACAGCTATCCATCTCACCCATACTGTCCTCTTAAATCCTTTCTTCTTACATTCCTGCTGATATATTGTTTCTATTATATTCCTAAACGTTCGCCGTTAGGCACTTCTTGATTCTTCCATTTTTTAGTGACTACCTTATTACCCACCTTTTCAACAATCCTATTAGTTCTTTAACTTTATCTTGGAGTGATCTGTCAAAACAATAAGAATTTTTTTATTAAATTATTCACATTTACTGCCTGATCTGTGGTGTTGTTTCAAAATATATATATTTTTTATTTAAAAAGTCCTCCGAGTAGGGAATTAGCTGTCTTCCGGGACACTGCACATCCTTTATTAATGTTTCTAGCTTAATCCCTGAATATAAGTACTCATGTCCCCTCTTCATTGCAACATCTCCAACATTGCCAATACCCCACCCCAGAAATATCTTGGCCAATCTAATCAGCATGTAAAAGTAGTTGTAAATACACTTCTAAACAAATATCCTAAACCTTTGAGCATTTGCCACACATCTAGGGAGATTTAACATTTGTACCGAGTCTAGCTCCTTTACTGGTTCCTGTATGTTTTGGTTCCACTTCAGTCTTGTCTCTTGAATCCATTTCCTTCCTGCTTTTATTAAACCCTCCATTGTCTTAACCTCCACTCTTCTATCTTCAATTATCTGTACTATCTCCAGACTTTGCACTTCATTTTGATTTTCATTTTTATTGCCTTCAGATGACCTAAAACACCATGATAAATCCACTGCTCGGTTGTCTGACAAACTTCGCTATTGCATTCTTTTTTTTTTTTTTTTTTTGAATACTGCAAGTTTAATAAGGAATCATGAAAATATAGGGCAATGTCATGGACCTTGCACATAATTAGTTGACTATCAGAAACTTACTGCAGAATATTGACTTGCAGCAGGAGTAGCATCAGCTCATTTAGCTGCTCCGTGATTGCTGTTTTCAGCTTCTTTAACTTTGCGAGTAAACTGCAGTTCCCGGTTGCCGATCACACCACATTTAATACAATCCAGATTTGCAATTGCACTACAATGTGATTCGGACACAGGAGCTGGCACTTTCTTTTAACTTTAATTAACTAAAACATGCAATTCCAACTTCTGGATTACATAGCATGCAATGTGATCGACTACCGGCAACTGCAGCTTACTTGCTGTTTATAGCGACCCAAGAGAGTTTTTTTTGTTAGACAAAATTTAAATGCCAGTACCTGTTTGCCGATCGTGTACAATGCAGACAGGACTGATAACAACCGGCAGATGCAATTTACAATCAAAGTTATGCACAAAAAAAAAAAGGATCACCAGACATATTCTGACTTGATGCAAAGAATGCCCCCTGAACAACAAAAGCTGCTGATATAAGGAAAATATGCATTCCTAAACATGCAGAAACTGTGAAAAAATAGAGAATATTAAACTCAGAAGTGGAAATACATCCACTTCTTGGAGGAATGCAAAATGGAAAGATAATTCACAGTGGGAAGAGAAACAAGACTGGAACTGAGGGCTTACAGGAACAAAGACATTGTGGATGGGGAATTTGTGACGTACTTAAAGTGGGCGTTAGTTGATTAGCCTAAAGTTGGACCCGAATTTTAAACACTGTGATTGTCCCTTTAAGACCCTACATGTTCCATTGTGATACTTCTAAATAACTAAGGTAGTGGGGACTGATACAAAGTTGCAATTTTAAATTAGTCAACTGCAGAATATAAATGATAACAACCTCACAAGAAAGATACAGCTAAACACTCACTTTCCTGTTAGTTACCTTCAAAAGGACTAGCCTGCTACTACTCATTGCACATACATAAACACTTGGAGGAAAGTTTATCCACATGGATATGTGTGTGCATATATTTATATCGGCATTCTATCAGTGTAGTACCTTGGGTATAGTTCTGTGCAGCTTTGAGTGTGCCTACAGTGATTGGCAAGTGAAATGGGAGAGGATAGTTCAGAACAATGGCAGTCATGCTAATTCGCATGTCACGTCATGGATACATGACCGGTGTAACTATCACTTAAATAAAAATGTAAATAAAACTTAACTGAAATAAATATAACTTAAATAAAAATCCTCAGAATTACAGATGTCAGAAATGAGCTGTTATCGGCTTGTTAACATAATAAAATGTTAAAAATGACATGCAATACCGTAGTATAAGAATATTAACACCTGTTTAATGCACTCCCAATTCCCAGTGTTAACACCAAAATTATGATCAGTTACTCTTTATTACTTACTAATTAGCTGGTTTACTGAATGGAATGCTGTTTTAAATGAATGTCTTAATTTCTTTCCTTTCTCTTTGTAAATACGCAGACTCTTAAGTTGCATGGATTTTGGTTCTTTATTTCAATCTAAATTTCTACATATTTTGCTATTGTATGTCTGTAAAGCAACATTGTTGTTTGAATGAATATTCATGCAGCTGCTGCCTCTGTCGGGCTGCAGGCATGTTTGGGGAGGGATTTGCTACTGCGCATCCTGCAAAGTGCTACACTGATAGAATGCCTTTATATCTATATACATAAAAACTGTATCTATATATATCCCCAACTTGCCCAGTGGTTAGACACTAACAGCCACCTCCACACAGGCTCTGACAGTCAAACACACACACACACACACACACACCTGCCATGTCCTGGAATAAAACCCTACCTAACTAGTGTATCACACTACAGCAATACGCAGTTACAGCATGCGCTACAGAGGATACTGGGTTACAGCAGTCCTAGAGGTGTATTCCTAGGTGGTTGACATCAGCAGGATTCCCAAAGGTGGTCATGTGAATTGTACAGAGTGTGCATACTCTAAAAAGCATTGTTCTTGTCTCAGGCAGACAGAGAGAGACACACACACACACACACACACACACACACACTTGGTCTCTTGGAACAGAACCCCTACCTAACTAGTTTATCACACTACAGCAATATGCAGTTACAGCACGCACTACAGAGAATACTGGGTTACAGTAGTCCTAGATGGGTAGCAAACTGGCTCACTGATGGAATCCACCTAATCAAAATATGGGAAGCCAACTCAAGCAGAAGAACCATAATCAGTGGCGTACCACAGGGATCAGTCTTGGGGCCTCTGTTATTTGGGATATACTTCTATGAGGTGCAGGCCAAAACCAGTGTGCTATGGCTGACCAAGTTTGCAGATGACTTCAAGCTGGGTGTGGTCATCAATACCCCAAGTGGGTCTCAGCCAAACAAATGACTGGTTCCCGAAACATGGCCTCAAGTGCAATGCCAAAAGTTGCATCATCATCCCCTTTGGGGAGAGTGATGACCCCACCTGGGCAGCCAAGTGCTCTGGATTATGCAGAATGCTCCGTATTCAATGATAAGTGAAGCCACTGTTCCGCTGTTCCACACTGAACAGCTTCGGCTCCACAACACAGGTTTTCATTGGTTTGTATACTTCAATTACTGCCAGTCAGCATCATGGTATACAAATCAATCAAATCGGTATGCTACTGTTCTGCACTGAACAGCATTGGTTGTGCTACACAGTGATTGGCTCATATTCTGCAATTACAATCATGCAAGAATCACCTGTCTTGGTGTATGACATCACCTCAAGTTCTTCAGGGCAGACCCTTCATTCCCCCCCCAATCGCCACGATGACAACGGATGCCTCCCTGATCGGGTGGGGGGGGGGCATTATCAGGGCATGTGGCAATCTTTTGAGTGCCACTTGCACATAAATGTCTTAAGAGATGAGAGCAGTGCTTTTAGCATTGCAAGCCCATGGCTGTCGGTGGGTCGGAGCTGATACCCTCCCTTTTGTCTACGTCGTCTGCTCCGATTTCCTCTTTGGAGGGATCTCGGCACTGGGCTTCCCTCATCAGCTCCCTGTCAGTGCCGGGGGGGTCCTTGTCTCCTCGGAGTGGGGACCTTCGGCCTTGGCTGATCGGGGCACCTTTGAGGTCATGCAGAGCATGCTAGACCCCGTGTCTACCCCACGGTGGGCTCCGTCAGCTCCTCCCTCTTCAGTGCCTGTGGTGGTTTCTACCCACCCCCTTGTACCAGACCATAGAGAGCCAGCCCCTCAGGTTTCCCCAATGGGAATATCCTCTTCTTCCGAGGCTTCTCCTGATCCGGCAGGAGAGCCCCCTCGGAAGAGACAGTGCAAGAGGAAGCACATTGACTCCTCTGAGTCTACAAGCTTGGACATCGACTTGGAGGAATCTGAAGGTTCCCCTCGGTCCCCCTCTGAGGTTGTCTCTTTTGCCGACATCCTTGAAATCCTTAAACAGAGGGGAAACTGGCCCACCCTTAACCCTTCAGAGGACGAGTCGGTCTACCTTGAGGTGTTTTGCTCTCGCCCTTCCACCTCCTGGGTGTCTCCTCCCTTTGACCCCCTCATGGAGGTGGTGGCAAGGAAGGCTTGGACGGCCCCTGATTCGGTGGAATCTACCCCATGTAGGCCGTCAAAATTTATTACTACCCCAAAAGATAAACAGTTCTTATCTAAAGGTGTCTCTGTTGATGCCATGATGGTGGCCGCAGTCACTAAGAAGGAATTAGCCGATCCTTCGGTACCTGTCCATCCTCCTAATAAGGAGTCTAGGACCATGGACAGGTACGGTAAGTGGATATTTTTCCTCAGTGACCTTTGCCATGCGGTCGCTGAACTACTTGTGTCACTTCACTCGCCTCCAGAGGGATTTACTCAAGGACATGGGTGATGCTATGCAGGATCCGACAGCTGAGGGGTTCCAAGACAAAATGAATTCCCAGTTGGCAACCCTGAATTCGATTGTCAACTCCTCCATGCGGCTTATCTCATATGCATCCGATGGGGCGAGTAGGGCCGCAGGCACAGATGTAGCTTTACGACGCCACGCCTGGATGCGGCTTTGCAGTTTTTGCGGACCCTTTCAAGGTGTCCTTCACCAATTCCCCCTTTGATGGCTCATCGTTGTTTGGACCTTAGGTGAAGGATACATTGACTAGGTGCGAGCAGGAAGGTAAGACTCTCTCTGCCGTGGGAGTCCATTTTTCTACCCCTTCTAGACCTTATCCCAAAGGTCAGGGGGGGGGGGATGTGGTTCCGCAAACCACAAGGAGTCTCATCTGATGCACAAAGTCGATTCCCCTCTAGAGGCAGAGGGGGGAACAACAATAGATGCCGCCCTAGGGGCAGATGTGGTCCACAAAACCAGGTTAGTAGAGAGACTTTCTCTGATAAATCCTTTCAGCATCCCTGAGGAGCTGCCTGGCTGTCCACCTTCGGAGGCAGTTGGAGGAAGATTATCACTGTACCCAGAAGCCTGGCTTTCCCTCACTCAAGACAAATGGGTACAGTCGATCATATCCGAGGGCTACAAAATCCCCTTTATTCACATCCCATCCCAACCCAAAGGATCCCTTCCAGACATTCCACCCAGTCTAAGGGAACAAGCAGCGTTAGAAATATCACAGCTGCTGTCAAAAAGAGCTATCCAGCCAGTCCCAGCAGACCAGCAAGGATCCGGAATCTACTCCAAATTCTTTTTGGTACCAAAAAAAACAGGGGACTGGAGACCAATGCTGGATCTCAGCAAGCTAAACAAGTATGTGAAGAAAACAAAATTCCGGATGGTCACGCTACAGTCCATTCTACCCTTCTTGGGTCAGGACAATTGGATGTGCTCGATAGACCTTCAGGATGCGTACTACCATATCAAAATGCACAGCTTATAGTCTAAGGCACATGCATACACCAAAGTCTTTCTAGTCCTTGGGCATGAATGGCTAGGCTTAAAAGGGTATAGGGCCATGAGAATGGAAACCTCCAATGTGGATTTATTCTATTGAGTTGCAAATGCATGAAATTGCTTTCCTTATAAATTTATGTAACAAGAACAGGTTTGAGTCCACAAATACATACCATAACCAAAATCAGCTATACTGGAATGTAGGAAAACATAGGATACTGGTTAGCAATGACCTTCTCTTTAAATAAACTATACGTTACTGGGTATGACACTTATGTATACAATGTTTTTTAGATAGCATACACCATGGACAGACGTAGGTTAAAAAATAAAAAAAGACAACTGGGTCAGAAGTCCCAGTATAAACAAGTGCCTGATCCACGTATGCACACAGTGAAAAATTGGCAGTGTAGAGTCTTCAAGACACAGAAACATTCCAACAGTGAGGCTAGGCCAGGTTCAGGGGAGGATGCACCCACCACATTTTAGACGGAAGTAGTAGAGCACAATAAACGAGAGGCTGGAAAAGAGCCATAGAGATGATAGAGTGGAGGAATGAGGATAAGGAAGACATTATGCATTGTTACTATTATGCAAGAAGCCCAGGATTTCCAGACAGAACACATTCAAAATGATTAAGACAGAAATTGTTGGAAAGAAAAATATTTGCATAAGAAAAACTATCAAAACCATCACATGTATTGTTGTGTTCATTCATACAACAGATTAGTGAAAATTATTATATCGACAAAAATGCTGGGTTATTTGTAAAGAATAAGTAACCAAGGAAGTGCAAAAAATGTAAAGAACAAAGCCTAGAGATTTTCAAAAGGCAGGAAAAATAAACATGGACATGGGAAAGAAAGAGCTCGGATTTCTTGCAATGTTTGTGCAGAGGAGAAAGCAAAAACAATCAACACCAGAAAGCATCTCCAAATATATTTGAAGAGAAATACAGGCAAAGTATCCAAGTATGGAAACTCACAACCTAAACAATAAGATCACAAAGGGGTAATGTAAAACAGAAGACTAGTAAAGTAAAGGCTAAATTTACAGCAGCTGAAGTTATGAAATAATTCCAAAGTGAAGGATTTACTATAGAAAGTCTAACACACAAAGTAAGGAAAACAGAACAGAAGACATATGGACATGAGAAAGTATAACTTTAATATGGTGCAATATTTAAGCAAAGGAGAAAGAAAAACAAATCAATACAAAAAATGGCACCAGACATACTTGTAGAGAAATACAGGCAAATGCAAGTGGATATACAAATATTTCACAATACAAAAAATAAGAAAGCAAAAGGGGAAAGTAGAAAAGATGATTAGCAATGGGGAAGTTAAAGAAATAGAAACTGTAGTTATGGATTACTTGAGAAGTGAAGGATTTACTGTAGAAAATCCTACAGTGTTAATGTCACAGCATGATGGAACAACGAGTTGAAACAGATTAAGGAGAAACAGGTGAAACAGGAAGCATGTGATCAGTTACCACATGAAGATTCTCTACAGCTTTCAGTAGGAAATGAGTACAAAAGTTCAGCTGGAGTTGCACAGCAAGAGAAGGAGCAAGAAACACTGGCAACTCTGACAGTCATTGTTGTGTAATGATAGACAAGTGAATTCCACCAACAGCTGCAGGTCAATGTAGATGTGCTAGAACACATAGCTGCTCCCGTAGTGGCAATACCAGCCCCATTTGCAGCAAATGACCCTTTCAGAACCCACTACTCAACTAACATATACATAGCTGCTTCCCAACTACAACAGTTGCCAGAAATAATCTGCTTGTCTAGCACTAAATATGGTTCAGTACAATTATGTTCGTACTCCATCATTATCATTCAGTGAGGAAAACCCTTTCTGTCCACAACCCTATCAAATCTGCAGGGCCTGATCTACATTTATACCAATGTTGCCAAGGCCTGGGACTCCTTACCTATATCCATCAGATCAATACCCTCCCTTTGGTACTTCAAAACCCTTCAGAAATAGTTCTTAGCCAAAATCTGTTTCGATAATTGTTCAACCTCAGGATAATGATATTCCTAAATATGAACAAGTTCCTAATCATACCTTACACCTACTTACTTGCCCTTTTCACTCACTTCCTAACTTTATCTAGATAAAAACAGACACCTACCCAGTTAGACTTTCAAGGTAGTCAAACTTCAGTAAACAAATAACAAGTATGACCTTGTCCTTACAAATGCTTCCCCTGCCTACACCCCACTAATATAATACAATACAATCTGATATACAGCTGGCGTAATTGAAATGTATTAACCCACCAGATGCGCAGTAGCAAGCCCCTCCCAAACCCCGCCTGCGAGCATGTTGCTTAATATGCCCACAGCTCCGAGCATGCAGATTGCCGCGCCCACTGCCTTGCATTCATATCTTTGCTTTAAAATCCCACTACCTTGCAATTGAAAAACACATTCATAAAATCAAAGCTTTTCTCTTGTGATCTGACCTGTATCATGCCCCAAGTATGGTTAAAACAGATATTTTAGCAATAGTGACTCTACCTGCAAAACTATCACCAGATGAGGAAAGGGATTGTACATGAAAACAGACTACTTACTTTCTAAGGGCAAGAACAAAATGAAACAAAATAATGTATATTTCACCATACTATCAAGTAAAAAAAAACAAACAGTCTTACATTAGCGTTTGTTAATGGTTAGCTCTATTGCGTTTTGCTGTACTGTTTCTGCTAATCAGCTGACAAGTACAACATTGTAACACCACATTTATTCCCCAACCACATTTTGTAAAAATATGGTGTGTGGAGGGGGACTCTAATAACACAACCAAGTTCAGTACACTTGTTTATTCCTGGCATATTTCCAACTGAGTAACATCATTCTATGTATTACATTTTCACCTTTCCATACAACTGACACAGGAGATCTTCCTATAAAATCATTCAAGACCCACCAAGGAACCACACTCACGAACTTGGAAATAAATCAGTCATAATAGAACTGAGCTAACAAAAAGAGCAATCAAATCTGACTGAATGTGACCATAATATCGATGACATCAGTGTATTACATGCGTAACTTTAGTTCACACTGCTTTTTTTGCTCCTTTGGGTCACCTCAAAAATAAAAACATTTAAAGGAATTTAAAGGAATTGAAAAAGTATTAGCACTGTGTGTCAATGGATAGGGATAAATACTCTACGCACCACCTTCATGTACATCGTGTAATTTCAATGGAAATCTGTAGTGTTCTGTGTGTATAATAAACAGTAAGTTTTTTATATGATTATTCAGTGGAAATCTATAGTGCTCTGTGTGTATAATAAACAGTAAGCACTGTGTGTCAATCGCGGTCGATTGTCGTTGTTAATTCACGCCCAACGGCATGTCAATCACGGCAGACACGCCCATTCCTGCACAAACTCGACGGTGGGTTAATACACTTCAATTACGCCATACAACGTATGATTGCAACAACTACCCTGTCAAAACCAAAATAAAAATTATACCCAGATAAGGAAATCTGTGGAAAAACGATGAGAAAATTAAAAGACCGTATAACTGAGCATAAGTCAGAAATAAAAAGGAAAGTACCAAATAATGGTCTTTTTAAACATATTCTGGAATTCAGTACACATACATTTAAGTTTAGGGGTATAAGTGTAATAACAACGAACCTAAGAGGGGGTGATGTAAATAATGAACTTGAATTGAGAGAATATGAATGGATTGTTAGGTTGCAGGCAGACTCACCACCAGGCTTAAATAGTACTGTAAATCTAAAGCCAGTATTGGTAAAAAGACAGAGAGAGAATATTTGATGGAAGTTCCATATTTGATTTATATCTGTTTTTATTTTTTTATTTGTTTTATGTAGGATGATATTTTTATGTTTATATATATATATATATATATATATATATATATATATATATATATATATATATATATATATATATATATATATATATATATATATATATGTATGTAATGTAATTTGATTGTTAAAAAAAGAATAGTATTGGTAGGCTGGCTAGATCATGTGATTTTAAATGAACATCTATTTAAAACCTGGAAATTCCATTGATTTTATGTGCTGATGAAGGGTGGATAGCCCGAAAGCTTCTCATTAAATCTTAGCGTTTTTAGTGATTTGTGTGTTATTATATAATTTTTGCAGTCTGACAAAGTTTTTGTTAGAAATAACTGTCCACCCATACCACAAGAAAATCATCAGACTGAAAAAATAAGAAAGCAATATTACTGGTTATTAACTACTTCATAATGCTCAACTATCCCTGATTTTGCCTCATATTATTACCCTTCTCATTATAAAATGTTTACATCTTCTGGTAAATCACTGAAGACTACAGTTGGTCCATAATGTCAGACATTAGAGTTAATCTTTAGGAAATCCATGTTGATGAAAATCCATTTCCTCCTACTAATGTGAATTAGAGTAATATTTAAAAGTTATACATGATTTTGGACTTGTAAAGACTCTGGTGGTCATTAGTCTAGTATAAACACATGAATCTACTAGTTGTGTACAAATCATGGCACAACAATGCACTGAATGCATCAGCTGTACTTATTTCTTCCTACAACATGTACTCCAAATTCAAGAATTGACATAAATAATGAAAGAGAATCAAAATAATCTCATACATAAAAACATACAACTAACCTGTAGCACCCTACAGTCGGCTTGTAAGCATGTACAAGAATGTCTCACTGGAGCCATATCTACGTGTGAAGTGGGCTGTTCAACTAACCTGTAGCACCCTACAGTCGTAAGCATGTACAAGAATGTCTCACTGGAGCCATATCTACGTGTGAAGTGGGCTGTTCAACTAACCTGTAGCACCCTACAGTCGGCTTGTAAGCATGTACAAGAATGTCTCACTGGAGCCATATCTATGTGTGAAGTGGGCTGTTCAACTAACCTGTAGCACCCTACAGTCGGCTTGTAAGCATGTACAAGAATGTCTCACTGGAGCCATATCTGTGTGTGAAGTGGGCTGTTCCTTCAATTGAGCCAGCAGAAAAAACTACCTAGTATTTGAGCAATAAAACATGGCCATAATCACTTTCACATACAGCACCCCACAACAAAACTCATTTTAAACTTATTGTCACTATCCACAAAAGGAAAATACAATAAATGTTGTATAAAAATAGATAACTAATAAGCCACACTAAAACCTTCAACAATGACCACATCTTCTCGGTTGAGCTCAAACCCAGCAGAGCAAAGCAAAATGAACATGGCGAACCTTCTAGAAAATAGGACTCCCACGCCATCAGTAAACAAATAGCCAGTATGCAATGGAGATAACATTTCTCTATTAACACAAACACACACCTAAATTACTGCACACCCAGAGTGCCAGAAAACTAGGAACCTGTGTAGAATTAGACCTATAATACAAAGATTTACGCTATATAAACCATGCAACATGGAAACAAGTACATCAAATACATACTGTCCACTTACATTTCTCTAGTAATGAAAGCAAAACACAAGAGATGACATCAATAACATACAGTTTAAATTAGAATCTCACAAACATAAAAATGTTCACTTACCTATAATGTCCATGTCTCTAGTGTAAACAAGTCCCATTAATTCTTTGAGCAACCATCTCCTACAATGTTGACTGCTTCTCCAGATGGCTTGTACAGACTCTACAGAATAGCTTAACCAGCAGAATATTGCCATTATCTGTAAAACTTACTTCAAAACTCAAGTCACCTATAGCAAATTGTGACAGTCATTTATAATCCCAATGTCACCAACCACAAAAAATAAAATTGTTAATAAAACAGTATTAATTTAGTAAAAAAAGACTGCAATAATCTCTTGCCCAACCTGCCCTTACGAGTGTAACTTCCACAACTAAGCAGAATTCTGCAGAAAGTGACACACATATTATTTCATAAAACAGCATACCTACCCCAAACAATTAAGCCAAGTCTTGTCTCTCCACATGATGCACCTAGACAATATCCGACTTTACTACTTTGTAATGAATGCATGAATAGATAACACTGGTTAACACATTCAGATAAATACATGCATTCAATTGCAAAAGACATTTTAAACAGCTTAGCATTTCAATGTGTCATTCAGTGAAATGAAAGTCAATGCCAATCCAGAAAACAATGCACTTAGCACCTCATCGAGTCAAATTTGACCATTTTCACCTCTGCTGGCACCCATTGTTTAATCCAGTATGTCCAAGATCAAAAACGCTTAACAGAAAGCCAAGGATGACTGTAGTAATTTAAGAATAATTAACATGCAAACTAACTGACTTGGGCTTCTCTTGCCACAAACTGAAAATTGTGTGACTATTTTTATATATTTAGTCAATGTTTTAGTTAATTTAACAAAGTTCAAGACACTGAATTTTCAGTGGAGATTGACATCTGCAGAAAATGCTAATAAAGTTATGCATACATTTGTAAAAGCCCTATTTATAGGCTTGTAACACAGTT
>NC_056728.1:803350675-803390675 GCF_019279795.1 Protopterus annectens | reverse complement strand
CCCAGAAACAACAAAAAGGTGACCCAGGTCTGCCATGCAAGGTATCCTCCAGCACATGACTGATGGATTTACTGCGCATCAACAAGTTAAATGGCATCATAAATACTCTGTCTAGGGATCTAGACCTCTTCTGCAACATCAACAAAATGGTTTATTTATGTATTTTATTTTTATTTATTTTACATTTGTTGACCGGGCTAGTCCATCTAGCTATAATGGAGGCCAGAGGAGAAAAGCTCCACACTTCAGAGTAGAGTTTAGAGTAGTGTTTTAACAGCGCAGCATTTAAATGTCTCATTCACGGAAATGAAAGTCAGTATTAAGCCAGAAACCAATGCACTTAGAACCTCATCAAGTTGAACATGACCATTTTCACCTCTGCTGGCACCCATTGTTTAACCCAGTATGTCCAAGATGAAAAACACTTAACAGAAAGCCAAGGATGACTGTAGTAATTGCAGAGTAATTAATATGCAAACCATTTGACTTGGGCTTCTCTTACCACAAACTGAAAATTATGCAACTATTTTTTATATATTTAGTCAGTTTTTTGGGTAATGTAACAAACTTCAAGAAACTGAATTTTCAGTGGAGATTGATATCTGCAGAAAATCATAATAAAGCTATGTATACAGTTGTAAGAGCCCTATTTATAGGCTTGCAGCACACTTGGAACAGATGTGAAAAAATTAATTCAGTTTAAGTCGGGAACCACAAATATCAGCTGCCCAAGAGAAGAGTTGAGAAACAGAGGTTGACATTGCTGGGTGTAGCGTGCCCTTAGAATAGTCTCATTACACCTGTAATGACTTGGGTGTAGTATGCCCTTACACATGCAGAATATAGTCATTACACCTGTAATTAATGGACACAGGGTACTGTATGTAGAAGTGATGGCTAAGTGTAGAGTGTCCTTACACATGCAGAACAGTGCCATTACAACTCTAACTTATTGGATGCAAGGAACCGTAATGCAGAACTGACACATGGGTATAGGATGTCCTTATATATGTAGAACAGTAGAACAGTGTCATTACAAGTGTAACGAGTGGATACAGGGTCCATGAATGTAGAGCTGAAGGCCTGGTGTAGGGTGCCCTTATATATGTAGTGTGTGTCATTACGCATGCAATTAATGGCTAAAGGGTCCTTGCATGTAAAACTGATGGGTGGGTGTAGTATGTCCTTATACATGCAAAATAGTGTCATTACAACTGTAATGGACACACGGTCCCTTGTATGCAGAAATGATGGTTGGATGCACGGTGTCCTTATACATGCAAAATAGTATCATTACACCTGTAATTAATGGATACAAGTAATATAATTTGTGTTTTATTTGTTTCTGTATGTACTTGTGCTGGAATATAGTAAGTGTTGGTATCCTGTATGTTTTCAGGATTTTGAGTTTTCAGTATTTTGAATTTTCAGGATTTTAGGCTTTCAAGATTCTGTAGTGCTATATATATATATATATATATATATATATATATATATATATATATATACACACACACACACACACACACACACACACACACACACACACACACACACACACACACATATATATCAAATCATCAGAAGCACACATTATCGAAGACAAGATCGTTGCGACGATAATTTTGAAATCCCATTTCAAGCGAAACAGCAGACCAAGATCTTCCCAGGGTAAGTAACCAATTACTCAAAAAGAAACAAAACCTAAATCACACCATCCCTAACCCAGCCAGTAAGTAATACAACTCTGAGATGGCACTACAGTTGGGAAAAGGACAAAGTTCATTGTCATGCACAACAGGTTAGTTACTCTTCTTTGTTGAGCTGGCTTGTGGAAATGGGATTTCAATATTCTTGTCCTGACGATCTCATCTTTGCTGATGTGGGGTTTTGATGATTTGTAAAATGTATAAACACACACTAATATATACACACAAACGTACACAGTCACACATACACAGGTACATGTGTGTGTGTGTGTGTGTGTGTGTGTGTGTGTGTGTGTGTGTGTGTGTGTGTGTGTGTGTGTACAGTGGATATAAAAACTGTACACACCCCTATTAAAATGACAGGTGTTTGTGATATAAAAAAATGAGACCACAATAAATCATTTCAAAACTTTTGCCACCTTTAATGTGACCTATAACCTGTACAATTCAATTGAAAAATAAACAAATCTGTTAGGGGAAAAATATAAACAATAAAAAACGTACAATAAGCTGGTTGCATAAGTGTGCACACCCTTAAATTAATACTTTGTTGAAGTACAGATTTTTCAGACTTACATCCTTCAGAAAATGCATGTTAACACAAATCCTGTTATTCTAACTGCTTTCTAAATGAACAAGAATGATCTGTCCCAATTTTTTGGCCTTTGTCCCCACATTATTTGAGGCTTCGTCCAGATTTCTTGCGTTAAGGAGTTGAGTGGTATGAAAAGCACTGGTTGTTCTTCATAAAGGTGGCAACACTACTAATGCTAGCAAGTATAGATTAATAAGCTTGACTAGACTTCTCTGAAAGATTGTGAAACATATCACTATAGACTTCATAAAAGTACAGTTTTGTACCTACCATAAATGTAGATGTCCGATAGATATGCAACTGCAGTCCTTACATATGGGTTGTCCTGCCTCAGGCAGCCCTCGGTCGGCCGGATTCCAAAGTCTGGGTCCGGCGTCGGCTGATGTCGCCTCCTCCCTGACGTCAGAGCGGCTGGGTATAAAAGCATCAGCCGACACCATCTTCCTCAGTGTTCCTTGTCCCAGATGCCAGGTGCCCTCCAAGGAAGGCTAAATTTAGAACTGGATAAAATAGTCCAGACATACACAATAGCAATAAACAGATACACCATAACAGATATCCCCAGCTAAGTAAATAAGGAGGGAAGTGGACCCAATACACAGAGGGGTAGGAGGGAGGGAAAACCTGACTGCAGTTGCATATCTATCGGACATCTACATTTATGGTAGGTACAAAACTGTACTATGTCCTTCAAGAATGCAACTGCAGTCCTTACATATGGGTTGAATACCATAGCCAAGCTGGGGGTGGTAGGCTCTAAGATAAGGATGGTGTAGCTAAAATGCCCTGCAGGACTGCCGAAGAAAAGCCTGCTCAGGATCTGGAATATAAAGGCAGGTTGTAGTGCTTGGAAAATGTATGCACGGAGCTCCATGTAGCAGCTTCTAGAATGTCCTTTGTAGCCACCCCTCTTAAGAAGGCTGTGGAGGTGGCTGTAGCTCTGGTGGAGTGTGGCCTGATATTGGCTGGCACACCCTTTCCATGGAAAGAATAACAGAATCTGATGCAATGTCCAATCCATTTTGAAATTGTTTGTTTGGAAATTGCCTTTCCTTGCACTGCAGGAGCGTATGCTACAAATAGTTGGTCAGACTTTCTGTTGGCCTTTGTTCTGTCCAAGTAGTAGCGTAGTTGTCTGTGTATGTCCAAAGTGTGCAGCAGCTTTTCCCCTTTATTTTGAGGATTGGGGAAGAAAGTAGGCAGGTGAATTGCTTGATTTAGAGACACCCTGGATATCACTTTTGGCATAAAAGAAGGATTGGTTCTTAAAGAAACCCTGTCCTGATGAAAAATGAGAAATGGAGGTACTGCCATGAGGGCCTTTATCTCTGAAACTCTTCTTGCTGAGGTAATTGCCAACAGGAAAACTATTTTCCAAGAAAGAAATTGCAATTCTGAAGATGCTGCTGGTTTAAAAGGAGGAAGAGTTAATTTTTCTAACATGAAGTTGAGGTTCCATGCAGGCACTGGTGGTTTTCTGGGAGGTTTGATATTCTTTATCCCTCTTAGAAATTGTCTTAGCAAAGGATGTGAAAACACAGGTGGATCAGTGTTGTATTTTGCTGAAATTGCTGAAGCGTGTATTTTTATGGAAGAATAGGAAAGTCCATTATGCAGCATTTCTGCCAAGTATTCCAGTATCTGTGGGATGCTCATTACAGATGCATCCTGTCCCTTGTTGGTATTCCAGATGTTGAATCTCTTCCATTTGGCTGAATAAGTCTTTCTGGTGGAAGGTCTGCGTGCTTCCAATAATATCTGTTGAACTTCCTTGGAGAGAGAGATATGGGGAGAAATCATGGAACCCTCCAAGCTGTCAGCTGCAGAGTTTGCAGGTTGGGGTGAACCGTCCTGTAATTGTGCTGTGTCAAGAGTAGAGGCCATTGAGGCAGGGGCCACGGCTTGGTGCAAGTTATGCTCCTTAGTAATGGATACCAGTGCTGTCTTGGCCAATCTGGAGCTATTAAGATGCCTTTGGGTTGCTCTGCTTTGATCTTCAGTAACACCTTGGTCATTAGTGGTAGAGGTGGGAATGCATAGATTGTTAGAGAGTTCCAGC
Organism: Protopterus annectens; assembly: GCF_019279795.1. Classification (NCBI taxonomy): domain Eukaryota; kingdom Metazoa; phylum Chordata; order Ceratodontiformes; family Protopteridae; genus Protopterus; species Protopterus annectens. The sequence continues at coordinate 803,386,312 of NC_056728.1, read as the reverse complement.
TGAATGAGAGAGCATCTATTCTCCAGGCTTGTGGATGGTGTGTCCTCGAGCAGAACTTTTTCAAATGATGATTGAGGTGGGAAGCAAAGAGATCTATGTCCGGCCTCCCCCATGCAAGAGTTATTTGTGCAAAAATGTCTGGATGCAACATCCATTCGTGCGGGTCCAGGATGTTTCTGCTTAGACTGTCTGCCCGAACATTGTCCCTGCCCGGAACAAACTGGGATTGCAGCTGTATGTTCAGTTTCAGGGACTTTTCCCAAAGAGTCATTGTTAGTCTGCAAAGGGAGTAAGAATGAGTACCTCCCTGTTTGTTTATGTACTACATAACAGTGGTGTTGTCTGTCTTTATTAGCAGATGACCTTGTTGAAGATATTTTCCGAAGGCCTCGATTGCATGAATTACTGCTAACATCTCTTTTTGATTGATGTGAAGATGCACTTCCTGGGGGGTCCATTGCCCTTGAATGCATCTGCCCTCCATGTGGGCCCCCCATCCATGGTCTGAGGCGTCTGTTGTAATGGTTTGGCTTGTTTGAGGTTTGTTGAAAGGCATACCTTTGTTTAACTGGCTTGCTTGGGCCCACCACAGAAATTCCCTTTGTAGACATGGGATGAGTGGAATAATTGCTTCTAAGTTGTGGCTGTGTTGAGACCATAAACTTTTTAGGTACCATTGTAGTTTTCTCATGTGTAGTCTTGCCAGTGGAATCAGTAGAATACAAGATGCCATGAAACCCAGGGCCTGCAGGATTTTCCTTGCAGTCATCTGGGTGAGCTTTGCTAGGCTTTTGAAGTAATGTGGTAATTGTTCTTGCTTCTCTTCTGTGAGGTAAGCCATTTGTGATTCTGTGTCTAGTTTGGCTCCTAGAAAAATTATTTGCTGGGATGGCAGTAGTCTTGATTTTTGTAAGTTGACTGTGTATCCCAAAGCCTGTAGTAAGTGAATGACATAATTCAAGTTTTTTGTCAAGGCTTGCTTGCTGTCCGCTTGTATAAGGCAGTCGTCCAGGTAAGGGTATATTTGTATCCCTGGAGTCTGCAGTGTGCAATTACTGATGCCAGGCATTTCGTGAATACTCTGGGCGCAGTAGATAAGCCAAAAGGCAATGCTGAGAATTGATAATGCTCTGACCCTGCAAGAAATCTGAGGTATCTTCTGCAACTGTGTCTGATTGGGACATGCAGGTATGCCTCCTTGAGGTCCAGAGTAACCAGCCAAGACCCCTTGCCCAGCATGGGAAGGAGTTGCTGGAGCGTCAGCATTTTGAATTTTGGTACAATGAGAAAAGTGTTTAGAGCGGACAAGTCCAGTATAGGTCTCCATTGCTTTTCTTTTCTTGGAACAAGGAACAGTCTTGAGTAAAATCCCTGGCCTTGTTCCTGAGGAGGAACCTTTTCTATTGCTTTGATTTTTATCAGCTTTGAAACTTGTACTAATGCCTCTGCCCTTTGATTTTGTGGCAGGTTTGGCATGCCTTGTCTTGTTGGTAAAGTATGGAAGTGGAACCTGTAGCCTTGGTCTATTATGTCCAGAATCCATTTGTCCTTTGTTAAAATGTGCCAATTGTTTGAAAATAAGGATAATTTTCTGCCTAAAGGTGCTTCTCTTTGAGCCTTGGTCGGCGGTGTGAAAGTCAAGTCATTGTGATTGTCCCTGTGGAGCAGTAGAAGTCCCTGCGCCACCTCTCTGATTAGTTGGTTGCCATTGGCATCCCCTGTAGGAGCCTCTGTATTGCCCTCTCCCTCGGGCACGCCTGTTTTTGCCCCTTTGAAACTTGTCAGTGTCTGGAAAGGACCAATTCTTAGAAGGCCAATTCCTGCTGAACCTTGGTGGCTGAACCTGGAGGAAATCTTTGACTGTTTGCACTGATTTAGCCTTTTCCTCAATTGATTTCAACACATCCTGAGCATTAGCACCAAATAGCTTGTGTTTTTCCAGAGGTGCATCTAGAAGCTTTACTTTAACATGATCTGGCAATGCCTGTTCTTTCAACCATGCATGTCTACGTATGATGGCCCCTGTCATAGCTGCCCTACATGAAGCTTCCAATGCATCATAACCACACTGAAGAAAATGATTGCTAACCTGCTGTGTATTATGAACCAAATCCTGCAAGGCCTTTCTATCTAAAGGCTCAGGAGAGGCTAACTTTTTCTGCAAGTCATCCATCAAGAAATCCTAATACTGAAACATATGAAAAAGGCAATTAAGGGCCCTCATGGCAAGTGTGGTTGAGGTATAAACTTTTTTGCCCCACCTCTCCAGGGACCTAGCTTCCCTGTCTGAGGGCAAAGGATTTTTGGCCGTGGATGTGGCTAGTCCTTTGGGCCCCTGGGAAATAGTTTCTAGATCAACAGAATGGGCCTTAAAGAAATGTTTATGAGTTTCAGGAACCCTGTAGTATCTGTCCAGCTTGACAGGGGCAGGGGGGAGAGAATCAGGAGAAGTACTCGAATCTGAGTACACATCATCCAGTACATCTAACACTGGAGGGATAGCTAAAGGCCTGTGTTGGGGAAGCTTGAGGAAGGTACGAAGCCATTTCCTGGAGTCAGAGAATTCCTGGCCCTGCCACTGAAAATGCTCTCTCATGGAGTGGAGAATTTCCCCAAAAGAAATATCCTCAGGAGGAGAGGCAGAAGGAATAGATTCCTCCGCGTCAGAATCCTCGTAGGCCTGGAAGGACTCTTCCTGGGTATCTGAGTGATCAGAGTCACCAGAGGCTTCATCAGAAGAAAGGGTGTCTGTCTGCTCAACCCTGGGCCTTTTGTCTGAAGGCGGCTGAGAACCTCTGTTAGGATGAGCCTGGGAGCCTCTGATTAAGGAAATTAGATCTGCAGCTAAAGTCATGATCTGTTTATCAGTAGTGGGCTGAGGCAAAGATTTAGGAGGGTGAGACTTAGCCTGGCTGGAAGCCTTAGCACGTGTGTAGGCCTTGAACGACATAGACATAGGAGGCCTAGCCGCCCCACGTGCTGGAGTAACTTTGTCCACCGGTATGGTCTTAGGCAAATCTTGGGCTTCAGATTCTGGAGGAAAATCAACAACCGGCACCGGCGTAGGCTCCGAGGCCGAAGTGATCGGTAAAGTGGTGTAGTCGGTCTGGAGCGGTGGAATAACTGCCTCAGAAGAGACCGATGCGCTCGCGGTAGTTTTTGGCGTGGTGTCAGTGGAACTCGCGGGCCGAGAATGTCGGTCCCGGTCTTTCCGTTTTTTGGAAATATGTGGTGTCGGTTGTTCCGACGGCATGGTATAAGAGTATTTTTCGCCAAAAAAGTCTTCAGCAAACTCTGCCCAGCACCTGAGTGCGCGCTTATTGAAGTAAGCACAGGCAGCACAGGCCGAGACGTCGTGGTCTGGGCCAAGGCAGGGAAGGCAGTAAGAATGGAAGTCCTTATGAGGTATTTGTTTACCACAAGACAGTTATTAACTTTTGCAGTTTTATCTGACATCGGCTGAGGCAAGAAAAGGTTCCCCAACGGGGTACTTAGCTTTTTGATGACTTTGGATATGTAAAACACAGGAGCTGACCGACTGGCACTTGCGAACTGCTTCTGTTTCGGGCACCGCGCGGCAAGAAAGACTGAGGAAGATGGCGTCGGCTGAAGCTTTTATACCCCAGCCGCTCTGACGTCGGGGAGGAGGTGACATCAGCCGACGCTGGACCCAGACTTTGGAATCCGGCCGACCGAGGGCCACCTGAGGCAGGACAACCCATATGTAAGGACTGCAGTTGCATTCTTGAAGGACATCAAAGACATTAACAACCTAAATATCTCTCAACCCAAATCAGTTTAGGCTTGTGAAGTGTTGATCCACCTACCTAAACCATTGATCTTCTTTTAAAACGTCACTAAGGCTTTAGATAAGAACAAAACCCTACATAAAGCAGACATTAATCTGGGCAAGGCCTGTGATACTATCCCACACTCACTCATATTAACAAACTAATCAAACTGAAAGTAAATCCATATGTTGCCTGCTATAGATCTAACTAGTACCCAGACAAAATCCACTGACTCAAGTCCAGGGGCACTGTCTCCACCAAAAGACTCATTACTTCTGGAGTCCCACAGGACTTTGTGCTTAGCCTGCTCTGACTCGGCATCTGTTTATCTGATGTCCATGCTAATGTCATGGGTGCTTGGCTTATCAGCTTCACAGGTGACTGCAAACTTAAAGTTATCATAAACTTTCTAGTGGACTCAAGGATCATTCAAGACGGTATGTTATGTATAAACACATCATGCCAAGACTATGGGGTAACAGTAATGCAAAAATTGCAATACTGTGTCATTTGGAAAACAAAGCACCCTCATACCTGCCACACAGAAGACAACCCCTCAATGTCAGGGCAGTTAATAGAGACCTGTGCACTTTTGTATGCCATGAATTCTCCTGTAACCACCATGTCTTTATGGCTGTTATAAAATCCTTCTACTAACTCCAACTGATTACCAAGGATCCAGGATGCCTGACCTGTGTATAAGACTAAAGGGACCAACAACATTTTAAATACTTGTATCTTATTATCCATGTCCATGTAATGAAGCTTCCATTTTCTCCCTTTTTGTATTATCTTTTGTTTACTCTCTCCCCACATATCCTTACCTGCCACACTAGAATAATTTTTAATCCATACTCATAAATATTTTGTTTTACCATGTCCCCATAAATATGCCTATTCCTGAAAAAGTTCATGTGTGGGTACATAATTTACCTCTATTACCTTTATTGTAGCTTCATTAATTTTGTATCCAGTGGCCACGGTGGTGCAGCGGTTAGCGTTGCCGCCTCACAGCAAGAGGCTTTCTGGTTCAATCCTCGGCTGGGGTGCTTTCTGTATGGAGTCTGCATGTCCACCCTGTGGTCGCGTGGATTTCCTCCAGGTACTCCGGTTTCATCCCGAAGGCATGCTGTAGGTGGATTGGACACTCTAAATTGGTCCTACATGTGAGTGTGTGTGTGCCTTCTGTAGAAGGTTGGGCACCAGGCAGGCAACTCAACACCATAAAACTCCGCTGCCAATCATGAGCAGACAGTGATCCACTCTGGTGACCCCTAACCAGGAAAAAAACAAAAGAAGAAGAATTAATTTTGTATCCAGAAAAGATCTGAAGCAGACTCAAAATGTTCCACAGCACTGTAATGTCTTTTTTGGGTTTTGTCACGTCCAAAATAATATCCTCTGCAAATCAAGCCAGCTTTTCTTGACTAAGACAATGATTATATCCTTGAGTTGCTGAGTCCCTTATTTTCTTTGTCAGTGGGTCTAAATATACCACAAGAAAAATCATCAGACTGAAAAAATAAGAAAGCAATATTGCTGGTCATTAACTACTTTATCATACTCAGCTATCCCTGATTTTGCTCATATTATTATCCTTTCTCATTATAAAATGTTTAGATCTTCTGGTAAATCACTGAAGACTACATTCGGTCCTTAATGTCAGGCATTAGAGTTAGTCTTTAGGAAATTCATGTTGGTGAAAATCCATGTTTCCTCCTACTAAAGTGAGTTAGGATAATATTTAAAAGTTACCCCTGATTATGGACTTGTAAAAAGACTCTGGTGGTCATTAGTCTAGTATAAACCTATGAATTTACTAGTTGTGTACAAATCATGGCACAACAATGCACTGAATGCATCAGCTGTACTTATTTCTTCCTACAACATGTACTTCAAATTCAAGAATTGACATAAATAATGAAAGAGAATCAAAATAATCTCATACATAAAAACATACAACTAACCTGTAGCACCCTACAGTCGGCTTGTAAGCATGTACAAGAATGTCTCACTGGAGCCATATCTACGTGTGAAGTGGACTGTTGCTTCAAATGAGCCAGCAGAAAAGCCTACCCAGTATTTGAGCAATAAAACATGGCCATAATCACTTTCACATACAGCACCCCATAACAAAACTAATTCTAAACTTATTGTCACCGTTCACAAAAGGAAAACAAAATAAATGTTGTATAAAGAATACATAACTAAAACCTTCAACAATGACCACATTTTCTTAGCTGAGCTCAAATCCAGCAGAGCAAAGCAAAATGAACATGGTGAACCTCCTAGAAAAGAATACTCCCATGCCATCAGTGAAAATAATACTCCCACGCCATCAGTGAAAAAAATACTCCCACGCCATCAGTGAAAAAAATACTCCCACGCCATCAGTGAAAAAAATACTCCCACGCCATCAGTGAAAAAATACTCCCACGCCATCAGTGAAAAACATACTCCCACGTCATCAGTGAAAAAAATACTCCCACGCCATCAGTGAAAAAAATACTCCCACGCCATCAGTGAAAAGAATAATACCACACCATCAGTGAAAATAATACTCCCATGCTATCAGTGAAACAAATAGCCAGCAATGGAGATAACATTCCTCTCTTAACACAAGCACACACCTAAATTACTGCACACACAGAGTGCAGGAAAACTAGGAACCGGTGTAGAGTTAAACCTATAATACAAAGCTTTTCACTACATAAACCATGCAACATGGAAACAAGTACAAATGCATACTGTCCACTTAAATTTCTCCAGTAATGAAAACAAAACACAAGAGATGACATCAATAACATACAGTCTAAATTAGAATCTCCCAAACATAAAAATGTTCACTTACCTAGAATGTCCAAGTGTCTAGTCTAAACAAGACCCATTAATTCTTTGAGCAACCATCTCCTACAATGTTGACTGCTTCTCCAGATGGCTTGCACACTCTACAGAACAGCTTAACCAGCAGAATATTGCAATTATCTGTAAAACTTACTTCAAAATTCAAGTCACCTATAGCAAATCATGGCAGTCATTTATAATCCCAGTGTCACCAACCACAAAAAGTACAATTGTTAAAAAAACAGTATTAATTTAATAAAAAAGGCTGCAATAATCTCTTGTCCAACCTTCCCTTATGACTGTGACTCCCACAACTAAGCATAATTCTGTAGAAAGTGAGACATATTATTTCATAAAACAGCATACCTCCCTCAAACAATTAAGCCAAGCCTTGTCACTCCACATGATGCACCTAGACAATATCTGACTGTACAACTTTGCAATGAATGCATGAATAGGTAACACTGGTTAACACATTCAGATAACTTCATACATTCAAATGCAAAAGACATTTTAACAGGTTAACATTTCAATTTCTCATTCAGTGAAACGAAAGTCAGTGCCAATCCAGAAACCAATGCACTTAGTACCTCATAAAGATGAATATGACCATTTTCACCTCTGCTGGTACCCATTGTTTAATCCAGTATGTCCAAGATCAAAAACATTTAACAGAAAGCCAAGGATGACTGTAGCAATTTTAGAATAATTAACATGCAAATCAATTGACTTGGGCTTCTCTTGGGAGGATGGCAGAATGGTTAAGGTGTTTACCTTGTTGACACAAGGTGCAGGGTTTGATTCTCACATGGGGGACTTGGCTAGGCTTAAAATGGCCCACAAGGGCAAATAGCCTAGTACTAATCTATCTATAAACTATTTTTATATATTTAGTCAATGTTTTAGTTAATGTAACAAAGTTCAAGACACTGAATTTTCAGTGGAGATTGGTATCTGCAGAAAATGATAATAAAGCTATATATACATTTGTAAGAGCCCTATTTATAGGCTTGTAACACAGTTGGAACAGATGTGAAAAAATCAAAAGCATCGTGGTCTGTCGATCATGTCGTCCCAGGCAGACCACTACTGGATCCCCTTAGAATGGCACCAGAAGCTTAGCCAATTGTTGAAGTCAATCATTTTGTCCTTGTACAGTGGTATCATTCTGGGTGATGGTAGGATGCTACTCAGGGCTAGGAACTGCCTGGGCTACAAGATTGGACAGATCCTCTATGTGCCTTTTCATGTAGTCAAGGGAGGCACGTCTCAGGTCATTCACACCAACATGGACAATGACAGTGTCATATTTGTACTTGTTGTGGAGTGACCTGAGTGTGTGAGTGATGTGGCGGATCCTGGCACCTGACAGTAACTTTCACCATGTTTAGCCTGGTGAGTGGAACATCAGCGTGCCTGACTATAGAGTCACCTATGACTAGAGTGTTGGGTTTGTTATGCCTTATGGGCTGTGGTTGAGTGGCACACTGAGTTTGTGGGCTATGTCATTTGGGTTGTGTTGAGGGGTGGAGTTTGCTTGCGTTTCTGCTTTGGAGGTTCCTGATGCTTGGGCATGTTTTTATAGAGAGCCTCCGCAAATGTAGGTGTGTGTTTTGTATTTCTACGCATGTGTTTTGGTGGTCTAGGTGTCATGTTTAATCATAGCCTCACCTGAGGCTTCATGCCAACTGACAGGCACACAGCTACACTTATCACATTCCACAAGGGGGATCCACCTGGGATCCCGGGAACTAGCATCTCATCAGTCTGACAAGCCTGATCTGCAAGGGCATGGAACGCATTATCATGGAACTTATAAACAAAGACATTGGCAACCTTCAAACATTGGACCCTACCCAGTTTGGATTCATGAAGGGCAGATCTTGTCTCCTGAACCTGAATGACTTCTTTGATACAGTCTCCAGAGCTGTGGAAGAGGGTAAGGCGGTCCACACAGCCTATCTGGACCTCACCAAGGCCTTCGACACCATCCCACACAATCTGGAATCATAGGTTCATAGGTTTGGTTCATAGGTTAGTACAAGGCTAACTGCCCTTGTGAGCCATTGTAAGCCTAGCCAATTATCAGTTGTGAGAATCGAACCCTGCACCTTGTGTTTGTAAGGCAAACACCTTAACCATTAGGCCACCATCCCATACATATATATATATATATATATATATATATATATATATATATATATATACATATATATACACATATATATATATATATATATATATATATATATATATATATATATATATATATATATATACACATATATATATATACATATATATATATATATATATATATATATATATATATATATATATATATATATATATATATATATATATATACACACATATATATACATATATATATATATATATATATATATATATATATATATATATATATATATATAGACACACACATATCAAATGATCGAAACCACACATCATTGAAGACGAGATCATTGAGATGAGAATTTCGAAATCCCATTTCAACGAACCAGCAGAAAAAGATCTTCCCAGGGTAAGTAAACAATTACTCAAAAAGAAACAAAACCTAAACCACACCATCCCTAACCCATCCAGTAAATATAACAACTCCGAGATCGCACTACAGTTGGGAAAAGGACAAAGTTCACTGTCATGAAAACAGGCTACTTACTCTGAGAAGATCTTTGTTGTTCAGCTTGCTCGTGGAAATGGGATTTCAATATTCTTGTCCCAACAATCTCGTCTTTGATGATGTGGAGTTTTGATGATTTGTATAATGCATAAGCACACTAATATATACACACAAATATACAAAGTCCCACATAGACAGATACATGTGCGCGTGTGTGTTAAATGATAGGTTTTTAGGTTTTTGTGATATTATAAAATGAGACCACAATAAATAATTTCAAAAATTTTGCCATCTTTAATATGACCTATAACCTCTATAATTCTACTGAAAAAAAATCTGTTAGGGGAAAAATATAAACAATAAAAAACGTACAATAAGCTGGTTGCAGAAGTCTGCACACCCTTAAACTAATGCTTTGTCGATGTACAGATTTTCGCAGAATGTCCAGATTTTTGCCTCAAATATTTGTTCTGTTCCTCATAAAATCTGTGGTTTACTGGTAAATTACAGAGGAAGGAAGTCACTAAATAATGACATATATTTGAGTTTCAGACTTCATATCCCCCAGAAAATACATGCTAGCACAAATCATGTTATTCTTAATGCTCTCTAAATGAACAAGAGCAATATTTAAAATCTGTGCCTATTTTTGGGCCTTTGTGCCCCCATTATTTTAGGCTTTGTCCAGATTTCTTGTGTTAAGGAGCTGAGCGGTCTGAAGAGCACTGGTTGTCCTTCATAAAGGTGGCAACACTACTAATGCTAGCAAGTATATATTAATAGCTTGACTAGAACTCTCTGAAAGATTGTGAAACATATCACTATAGACTTCATAAACAAAGACACTGACAACCTTAAAATCTGTCAACCTAAATCAGTTTAGGTTTGTGAAGTGTTGATCTACCTGCCTAAACCAGTAAGTGTCTTTTAAAATGTCACTAAGGCTTTAGATAAGAACAAAACCCTACATACAGCAGATGTTGATCTGGGCAAGGCCTGTGATACTAGCCCAGACTAAGTCATATTGACAAACTAATCAAACTGAAAGTACAAATTGCTATAGATCTAACTAGTGTCCAGACAAAATCCACTGACTCAAGTCCAGGGGCACTGTCTCCACCAAAAGACTCATTACTTCTGGAGTCCCACAAGACTTTGTGCTTAGCCTGCTCTGACTCGGCTTCTGTTTATCTGATGTCCAAGCTGATGTCAGGGGTGTTTGGCTTATCAGCTTCACAGATGACTGCAAACTTAAAGTTATCATAAACCCTCTAGTGGACCCAAGGATCATTCAAGACGGTATGTTATGTATAAACACATCATGCCAGGACTATGGGGTAACAGTATTGAAAAAAATTGCAATATTGTGTCATTTGGAAAACAAAGCACCCTCATACCTGCCACACAGAAGGTAACCCCTCACTGCCAGTGCAGTTAATAGAGACCTGGATACTTTTGTATGCAATTAATTCTCCTGCAACCACCATGACGAATCTTTATGGCTGTTATAAAATCCTTCTACCGACCCTGACAGATTACCAAGGATCAGGGATGCCTGACCTTTGTATAAGACTAAAGGGACCAAAAACATTTTAACTACTTGTATCTTACTGTCCATGTCTGTATAATGAAGCGTCCATTTTATCAGTTTTTGTATTGTCTTTCGTTTACTCTCTTCTTACAATTCCATTGCTGCCTCACTAGAATATTTTTTAATCCATACTCAAATATTTTGTTTTACCATGTCCCCATAAATATGGCTATTCCTGAACCAGTTCATGTGTTGGTACATAATTTACCTCTATGGCCTTTGTTTTAGCTTCATTCATTTTGTATCCAGAAAAGATCTGAAACTGTCTCAAAATGTCCCACAGCACTGTAATGTCTTTTTCGGGTTTGGTCAGGTACAAAATAATATTCTCTACAAATAAACCCAGTTTTTGTTGACTACCATAACAATTATATCCTTGAGTTGATGAGTGCCTTATTTTATTTGTCAAATGGTTCTAAATATACTACAATTAAGTCAAGGGAAAGAGGACACCCCTGCCCGGTTCCTCTGTTCAAGCAGAAATTATCAAGGAAAGACCCCACCCACTTAAATTTTCACCTCTGATCCTTCACATATTCTCCTAATCCGCTTTATATTTTTTTCAGGAAATGCAAATGCTTTCATTGTCCTGCTCAGAAAGTCCCAGCTTACTCTGTCAAGTGCTTTCTCTGCATCAAGACCCACCAACAACAATGTTTTTTCCTACATTATGCTTCTCTCTGGATCATCAGTGGTCTATTAATGTTGTTAAATGTTTGCCTCCCTTCCACACAACCACATTGATCCATATCTATCAGTTTTGGCATTACTTTTGCCATTCTTTTAGCAATTATAGACAGGCAAACTTTATAATCATGGTTCAGTATTGAAATGGGCCTGTATGAAGCTGGAGCTGATGGATCTTACCCTCTTTAGGTATTACAGCTGCTACTGATTTATTCCAGAATGGTGGTACTTCTCCTCTTAAATACTGTTAAACCAAACCTTCCAAATCTTTATCAGTTTTTTTCTACTAGCTTCCAAACTTCCACAGGAATGCCATCTATTCCTGGGTACTTTCGTGTAAATTGGTTATACCGCACAATTGCTATCTCATCTCCTCCTATCCTAACTGTTAGTAATTGAGCCTCATCTACCTATAACCTTGTCATATTTAATTCTTACATAAATATTTCCATTTGTATTGTTCCTGATCCATTCTGGACCCCTCAAAGGCAGAAGAGCTGACACAGGTACAGTGAGTACTGTAGAGCTGTCAACCAACCTTGGCTGTCTAGGCACTGACCCAGCTAACGCTTAGGCTGATGTTGTGTCTCACATATGCCTAGTAAAATGAGTAACATGCACAGCAACTGTGAAATCTGGCAATGAACACACAATATTTGTGATAGCTCTTGATAAGACAAACAGGCTTTAATCATTTGCATCAAAGTTTGACCTTGCTGGAGAAACACAATACAGTCCAAAGCAGGAGGAAGGGAGGACTGACACCAGGAGCACAGACACTGGAAAACACAATGCCAGTGAACTTGATGTATGGACAGGTGAGTGGTTTCCTGTCTCGGGCAGTGCTTCATTGTTTGCATGTAGCACACCATCGTGCACTGCCGCATAGCAATGGTTATAGACAAAATGTTTTGCTTGTTAAATTTTCCCTTAGCACTTTGTTTGTGGTCCTCCAGAGGTTTTTCAAGGCCCTGTTGTAAATTCAGGTGGAACACTAAGTGTATCATCTGAGGTACCAACACTCCTCTTTCCCACTATCCATTCCTATGTGTGACCTATTTTCCTGACCACATAACCTAACACTATGGATGGTCAGTTTACCACTGTTTGTCAAGGCAGCTTGGCCAACATGGCACTCATGAAGCAGTGTAGCAACTGCCTCATGTTCACTGACACCCCTCAACTCCTAGTCCACAGAAACTCAAATAGTCAGAGATGCTCTCTCAAAAACTAGCCAGTACATATGACAATGAGCAGGTTATCTGCATGCACACCTCACTCTATCACCACTGAAACCCACATCACACATACTGACATATATGGAGGTACTCACTAGAAACATACCTAAATACCAGACACCACGCAAATACAAAAATGCAACATGAAATAATTCCGCTGGAAAACACAGGATGAACTGTTGCACATCACCAGTGTCCTACCTGTCAAGCCCATAAGGCAGAACACAAACCTAAGCATATTAGTCATAGGTGATTCTATTGTGTGACACACATAGATGTCCCTCTCACCAGGCTAGATAAGTAACAGGTCACGGTCAGTCGTCTGCCAAGTGCCAGGGTACACCATATCAAGCATACACTCAAGTGTCTCAACAACAGTTAGTTACTGTTATGACTCAATCATAGTGAATGTTGTTGTGAACAACTTGAGACATACCTCTGTGGACTATATGAAGAGAGACATGATTGAGCTGTCAGACTGTGTGTCTCAGGCAGGTATGTCCCTAGCCTTAAGTATCAGTCTATCTTCACCTAGGATGAATCCTCAATACAAACAGGAAATGCTTGACTTAAATAAAAGTCTTATTTTCTGTTGTCATTCTGATGGGATGTAGTATCCGTCAGCCTGGAACGACATGTTTGACAGGTCTCAATGCTTTGCCATAGATGGTCTTCATCTGTCACCCCTAGGAATTCAGCTATTGAATCAGTCTCTTGTAAACCCATACTGCCTTTTTTAGGTAGTGTCTCAAGGACAGATTCCCAACATACTAATTCCATATAAAAAACCTCAGGGTTATGCTGTTCAATGCTGGGAGTCATGCCATTAAAGTACACTCACTGGAAGCAGTCCTCACCATGGAAGATGCAGACGTATGTACAGTCTTGGAGACTGGGTTCAAGTCTGTGAAGAACACCCCAGCCATACTGAGTTACACCTCCTTCGATAAGGACAGCAAGGTGAAAGACTGTCGAAAACTATCTACTTTCAATTCATCCCAATTTAACTCCATTCTCCACAACATAGATTGGTGCATCCTAAAACACCTCTCCCTAAAAGATGCTGTAAGCACTTTCAATAGCATCTTTATGAATATTCTAAACTCCTTAGCTCCCTCTAGGAAGATCAGAGTAAAATCAAATCATGCTCCCTGGCTCTCCAAAGAGACTAGGTCCCTTATGAAGCAAAGTGATTGTGCTTGGAAAACCTGGACTAAAACTAAACAACCACCTTTTCTTCAAAAATACAGGCAACTGAGGAACCTTGCAAAAAAAAACATACAACTAATGACAAAAAGTTATACTATAGCTCTGCTCAGCTTAACAGCAAATCCAATCCTCGAAAATTTTGGGCACCTCTCAACAACATCCTCTATCCTGGAAAGCCCTCTAATCCCTCCCCATACCCTAACTATTCCTCTCAGGATAAACAGCTACCCTCCTGAATAAACACTTTATCTCTTCCATCCAAAATCTGGTAACCTCTAAGCCAAACTCTGCTTTGACACCCACCCCTCCAAGTCCCACGAACACAACTTTGTTTTCTTGAGTCAGTTTCCATTACTTACATCAAATCTCTACTACTCAAGCTAAAACCTTGCTCTCCTTCCACTGACAATCTATCTCCTACATGTCTCAAACTTGCTGCTGACTCAATTGCCTATCCTACATCTATACTAATTAATCAATCTATTCTGGAACAACTGTCCCCACCCTTTGGAAATCTTTCTTCACTAACCCTCTTCATAAAGGTGGAAACTCCACTGGCCCCTCAAACTACCGACCCATTGCCATTCTGTCCCCCCTCTCCAAGATATTAGAAAAATATATTCACTGACAGCTTCTCAATCACCTCCTCACACACCCCTACCCATCATGGATTTCGTCCTCACCACAGCACCACCACTGCCCTCCTCTCCTTCACTCATATCATTGCAGAGGCCATAGACAACAATAAACTCATTTCCTGTCTCTTCCTAGATCTCTCCAAAGCCTTTGATACTGTCTCTTATCCTCTACTACTATCCAAACTCGCAAATCTCCACCTTTCACCCTCCACACTTGCCTTGTTTAATATCTGTAAAATGTCTCTCATCCTCCACCTTTCCTTCCCATCTCCACTGGTGTTCCCCAAGGCTCCATCTTGGCACCCCTTTTGTTTAACATCTTCACCAATGACCTTTACACCTCATGCAAAGAATCCTCACTTATTCAGTATGCTGACGACTCCACACTTATATCCATCTCAAATAACATTCCTGAACTACACTCCCTGACCCAACAGGCCCTACTATCCAATGAACAATGGCTATCTCACAACTTGTTGATCCTAAATCCGAAAAAGACCAAACTCCTACTTTTCCTTCCCTGTTCTCTTTCTCATCACAAAACCTCTTTTTTATTACATCTTCTAACAATACAACTATCCAATCTGACACCCACACAAAACTCCTAGGGATCGTTATCGATGAACTAATGTTCAACCTGCACATACTCCAATGTATAAAAAAAAAATAAACCAGAAACTAGGACTGCTATAGCGGAACCAAAAATTCCTAACCCCTGAATCTAGACTTACCCTGGGCCATGCACTCCTCCTCCGCTCCCTCTTATACGCAGCCCCAGTTCTTAACAATATCCAGGCCTCCACTCTAAACAAACTCCAACAGACTTACCATAAAATAGCCAGATTCATTGCTAATTCCCCATACAACTCACACCACTGCATTTCTTTAAACTCTCTTCAATGTCTTGAACTTCCCCAATTTCTGCTATCTTATCAGTTTCATATGTTACACTCTATTCTTTATAAACCCTCCTTCTGTCCATCTCTATCTTCCTTAGCCTCCATCTGCATCCCATCCCGGACCCTCCATACTTCTAACCAACAATTACTTGATATCTACCACCCAAAAAGGTCAGTAGGCAAACTACTCTACAAACACTCCCTTGCGTGTGCTTGGAACAAACTTCCCCTTGACTTACGTTCAACCTCCCACACCTCACACTTTAAAAATGAACTAAAAGCTTATTTTCTCAATTCCATAACCTGCCCTTGCCATGACCCTACCTAGTCTTCCTTCCCTTTATGTACCCTCAAAAGGACCATACTTAGTACCTCATTACACCTCTCTCTCCAATGTGTCTGCTATGCATTTGCATAATTTTATATAAACAGACATTTTTATTGTTGACCTATTGAACTATATCTATGTAAAATTGTTACTTATCTTCTTTTTAATGCAACTTTAACTTTATGCATGTAACCCAACATATGTGAATCTTTTTGCTATAACTGTTATTATATCAATATTGTTTACAATTGTACTTGTTTAAAATCTACTACTGGAGCTTTTCTCCTTCGATCTCCACTGAAAATGGGCCACAAGCCCAGTTGGACAAACCCGGTTAACAAATGTCAATAAATAATTAAAAAATAAATAAATTCAGACCACAAACTGAATGAGTGAAAAATAAAGGAGGCAGTGTATCAATATTCATCTAAGATGCATACACCTCCAGTATGGTTAAACCATACGATTTTCTGGAGATACTTCAGGTGCAGTTAACTATTGGCAAGACACGTATTCAAGTCATTGCCGGCTATCAAACCGCCACCATGTATCAGGACACCCACTCTATCTGTTTGGATTGACTTGAGTCTATCAGGATACATGTAAACACCATGATTTTGGCCGACTTTAACTCATAAGCCATTGAGTGGGTAAATTACTTGTGCCGAAAATCACTTGCCCATAGGTTCATTGAGTATGTTACCTCCAGTGCCCTTGACCAGCTGGTTGTGACCACCGCAAGGGGTGCCCACATCATGGATCTGGTGCTTACCAATATGGTGGACAACTGGAGCAGCTCCACCGTGAGGTCTTTCCTGGGTAATAGCTGATCACAAATCAGTCTCATTCGAAGTAACTGTCACATCTGACCCCCCACCCCAACAACAACTTCTCTAAAAAAAATTTCAAAAGGTGATTATAACCTCTTACAGGATGGTTTAAATAGCTACAATGCATCTCCCCCCTCAGATGGGGCTAGAAACTATGGTGAGTTCTACACCAATACTTTATACAAACACTTGTGTAGCTGCATTAACTTGGCCATACCTGATCAGACCAAAATAAACTCCTCAAGGAACAGCAAACCTGCATGGTGGACAACTGCCATTTACAGACTTTACATTGAGATTAAGAAATTGCTGTACAAGAGTAAGAGGAGATGAGCACTAAAATCGAAGGACTCCCTCCTGAACATAAACAAAGCAATAAGACTTCATTGTGAAGTCCTCCAAAGCAAACTACTAATGCATATTAGCTTGCTCAACTTAGGACAACCATAAGGTGTTCTTTAGTGATATCTGTAATCTAAAATGAAAGGCCCAGATTTGGTCAGAACTGGTAGTTAATGATACCACATATACTGAGGCTGTTGACCGAGCTAACCTGTTAGATGACAGATTATGTGAAAACCTCACTCCCCTGTCCCCACCACGTGTATTCCATGACATCCCTGGCACCTATCCCCATACCTTGTCTTGCTAAAGAGCAGATAGTAAGCACCCTCTCTAAGGCCAAAAACACAGCATCTATGGGAGTTGATGACATCACAGGCTGTGTCCTACATGGGTTCAGACAAGAATTAGCAACACCATTTGGTTCTGTTTTCAATTATAGTCTAAACATAGGCTTTGTAACAGCTGAGCCACCAATATCACCTTGCATAAAGGTGGTGCTTCCACTGACCTCAGGATCGATAGACCTACTAGCCTGTCTAGCCTTATCTGTCTAGACCATACATCAAATCATTGTGGACCTTATCAACAAAGATGTAGGTAATCTCCAAAGACATGACCCTACTCAGTTTGGATTTCTCAAGGGGAGATCATGCCTGTTAAACCTGGTGGACTTCTTCTAGACAGTCACCAATGCCCGGGACAAGGGGAAATCTGTGCATACAGCCTACCTAGACTTAGCCAAGGCTGTTGACACTATATACCACTCAGGCATTATTGACAAATTCACGCTGCTAGGTATCCACCCTTATATTGTTAGATGGGTTGCTAATTGGTATACCAATAGAGTCCATGTAGTCAGAATAGTGGAATACACCTCAAACAGCAGACCAGTAAACAATGGTGTTCCACAGGGATCAGTCCTGAGACGTCTATTGTTTGGAATTTGTCTGAGTTTCAAGCAAAAATTAAAGGTCTGTGGTTGACAAAGTTTGCTGATTACTCCAAGCTGTGACTGGTCATAGATTCTGTAAACAATGTCAACATCATACACAAGGGTCTTACACAAACCACTGATTGGTGTCAAAGTCATGGCCTTAATCTCAATGCAAGCTTGGAGCTGTCATTGAATCTCTAAACATTGTCAACATCATACAAGAGGGTGTTACACAAAGCAATGATTGGTGCCAAAGTCATGGCCTTAAACTCAATGCAGAAGACTGTATTATCATCCCTTTCAGTAAGAGCGATGTTCCTGCAAAGTACCACATCAACAGCAACACCCTAAGTATGGGCTCAGTGTTGACAGACCTGGGCACACAGATTGACAGCGACCTTACCTTTGATCACCATGTCTCCACAGTGGTAAGAAGGGCATTCTATATTGCTCATCTCATAAAGAAGGGAATAGACTATAGAAAAATAAAGTTATAACCTCCCAGTAAAATCAAGGTCTTCAGCATCTGTCCTACATGGATCATGTGAAATCACTGTCACTTTTTTCTGATTCATATTGACTACTTGGAGGCAGTCTGTGCCTTCCATGTAAGGCAATCTGTGACCCTGTTGTATTGGAAATGCGTATCCAGGAGTCAAATTGTACACAGCTAAAGACATTAATGGTATGTGGCATTAGTAGAGAATGCTGGATGGACAGACTTGTCTCCCAAAGGTTACCATGCCTTTGGAACATACTCCCAGTTCATGTCAAACAGAGCCCTTCAATGGCCCTTGTCAAACACAGTCTGGATAATTGGATGAAACTGCCATGAATTCACTTATAGGGGTTACACATCTCAGACAGGGTCAATAGTTGCTGATCACAAAACATCAACAACTGACATGTGTGGGAATATAACCTCCTACCAGAGTTCTATATCACACTACACCATGAAGCTGTTATAGGACGCACCACAGGGATTACTGGAGTACTCCTTCTCCAAAGGTGTATTTCACAATGAATGACATCAGCAGGATTGCCAAAGTAGGGCATTTGAATTGTAGTGAGTGTGGCTAGGCTAAAATGCATTGCTGTCTACACAGACGGTGACAGACACAGTTGCCATGTCTGGGATTAGAACTCCTACCTTGCCATGTCTGGGATTAGAGCTCCTATCTAACTAGTTAATCACACTACATCAGTACGCAGTTATAGGACACACCACAGAGATTACCAGGCTACACCTTTCCAAAAGGTGTATTTCACAGTGTATGACATCAGCAGCCCTGACAAAGTAGGGCATTTGGATTGTAATCAGTGTGACTAGCCTAAAAAGCATTGCTGTCTACACAGACGGGAACACACACATTTGCCATGCCTGGGATTAGAACTCCTACCTAACTAGTTTACTACAACAGTACGCAGGTATAGGACGTGCAACAGAGATTACTGGGCTACAGCTTTCCAAAAGGTGTATTTCACAGTGTAGGACATCAGCAGCCTTGACAAAGTAGGGCATTTGAATTGTAGTGAGTGTGACTAGCCTAAAAAACATTGCTCTCTACACAGATGGTAACACACACACACACACACACACACACACACACACACACACACACACACACACACACACACACACACACACACACACACACACACACACACTTGCCATGTCTGGGATTAGAACTCCTACCTAACTAGTTTATTACACTACAGCAATACACAGGTATAAGACACAACACATAGATTACTGGGCTACAGCTTTCCAAAAGGTGTATTTCACAGTGTATGACATCAGCAGCCTTGAACAAGTAGGGCATTTGAATTGTAGTGTGTGTGACTAGCCTAAAAAACATTGCTCTCTACACAGACACACACACACACACACACACAGTTGCCATGTCTGGGAGTAGAACTCCTAACTAGTTTATCACACTACAGCAGCACACAGTTATAGGAAGCACCACAGAGATTACTGGCCTACACCTTTCACAAGGGTGTATTTCAAAGTGGGTGACCTGAGCAGGCTTGTTATAGTACAGCTATGGGGAGGGCAGTTTGTGTGCATGGGCCATAACCCATTCTTCTAGAGGTTGACACACCACATGCGGGTACATTCAGGGTTATATTCCACAGGTACATGTATACAGCTGCTAGATGACTACTTCCTTGTACAGTCATGTTGCACAGCTAGCACTTGCACCACATAGTCCGTCATGCTGACAGATACCAGTGGCTATGGTCTACAGTGAGTAACATCTGAACCTCATGTGGTTGTAGCCATTTGGCTGTGTGCTGGGTGGAACAGGCCTCATAATGGATGGCCCCTTGTGACAGTCACACATCTGTGTACATCTACTTTTGGCTTATTATAATGTGTTGTCCTTGGATATATGCCTGTATACCTATCCAGTATGTGTGCAAAGCATGAGTGCTGCATACTGAGAAGTGTCTGCACTACCATCTGCAAATGCCAGATATGTCTGGTCCACTGATTGCAGACAAGGCCTTCATTTGTTTGTGTGTGAGCATGCCCAGTATGCCCTTTTGTATTGAATGTGTGGATCGATTCCAGGTAGTTTGTACTGCAGTGCAGACCTTTGTGTTGTACACCTACAGGTAGCATAATGTATGTTCATCGTGCATACAGCTGCAGTCATAACAGATGGGGTTTTCCTGCCGTCAGGCGGGTCCTCGGTCGGCCGAATTCCAAAGCCTAGGTCCGGCGTCGGATGTCGTCGCTTCTTCCCTGACGTCAGTACGACAGGGGTATAAAAGAACCAGCCGACGCCATTTTCTTCAGTCTTTCTTGCCGCACAGTGCCCGAAGCAGAAGCAGTTCGCAAGTGCCGGTCAGTCAGCTCCTGAGATTACGAATATTTTACAACCGAAGTCTTCTTGAAAGCTAAGTACCCCGTTGGGGAAACTTTTCTTGCCTCAGACCGATGTCAGACAAAGTTAATAATTGCATTTCATGTGGGAAGCAAATACCGCATAAGGATTTTCATTCCCTCTGCATTCCTTGCTTAGGCCCAGACCACGACGTCTCAGCCTGTCGTTTTTGTGCTACATTCAACAGACGCACTATTAAGCATCGGGCGGAGTTCGCCCAACACTATTTTGGCAAAAAGTTTAATTACATTATGTCGTCGGATACTCCGACACCATTTTGGAGTAAAAGACGCAAAGATAAGGACCGACATACGAAGTCCGTGACTTCTACCGACACCACGCTAAAGCCGACTACAGGTGGTCCGGTTCTCAGCGAGGTGCCTACGCAGCTCCTGACTACCGATGACACTTTATTGGCGGTGTCTTCTGTGCCCAAGGTCGCAGGCTCTTCGGCCCACACCCCGACTACAGATACCGAAGCCACTCTTGGCGGTGAAACTCAGAGTTTAGACAGGCCTGCCACCTCTCAAGGTGTCTTCAGGCCTTCTTTTTCCATCAAGGCTTTCACTAAGTCTAAAGCAGCCATGCATACTAAAAGACAAGCTCCACAGGGCCCCTCTCAAGGCCCCATGCCTAAAAAGCAGATGCTCAAAATGGCTGAGGATTTGATTACTCTTATCAGGGGTTCTCAACCCCCCCCAGACAAAGGCCCAGAGTGGAGGAAGAATCCCCTTCCTCAGACCAGGCTTCCATTATTTCAGAACATTCTGAAGACCAGGAACATTAATACTCCCCTTTTGAAGATTCTGATGCAGAGGAGTCCATTCCCTCTGTCTCCCCCCCTGAGGATTACTCTTTTGGGGAAACCTTACATACCTTGAGGGAACACTTCCACTGGGAAGGCCAAGAGTACTCAGACTCCAAGGAAAGGCTTAGGGATTTCCTCTTGCTCCCTCAGCACAGGCCTCTGGCTATACCACCTGTCTTAGACATACTACATGAGGTGTATTCGTAGGCCTGCCTTAATCCAGATTCTTTACTCCAGTCAAGCCTGACAGGTATTACCGGGTTCCTGATTCACACCAATTCCTATACAAAAGCCATGCGGCTGACCCAGAAACTATGTCACAGGGTCCCAAGGGAATTAAGGCCTCCACTGCTAAAAATCCATTACCTTCAGAGAGAGATTCCAGAGCTTTAGAAAGGTGGGGGAAAAAGGTATACACCTCGGCCACCTTAACCATGAGGTAATTAAACTGTCAGTTCCATATGTTAAAGTACCAACAGTTTCTGTTATCACAGTTGAAAAGCAAAATGTCACAACCTGAACAACCAGACTTGAAGGAGTTGCAGGATTTGTTACATAGTGCAGAGCAAGTGGGTAAACATACCTTGCAATGTGGTTTTGATGCTTTAGAGGCCTCATGTAGAGCTGCTGTTACAGGATCAGTCATACGTAGACATGCTTGGCTCAAAGAGCAAACCTTACCGGATCATGTCAAAGCTAAATTACTAGTTGCACCTCTTCAAAAAGATGTATTGTTTGGCTGTTAAAGCTGAGGAGGTATTAAAGAAAATGGAGGAAAAGGCAAAATCAATGCAGACAGTGAAAGATTTCCTACAGGTACAACCTCCATGTTTCAGTAGAAATTGGCCTTCAAAAAATTGGTCCTTTCCAGCCACGGACAGACCCCAAAGAGGTAGATACAGGCGCCCAAGGAGTAGAGGGCAATCTCAAGGATCATTTAGAGGCAGACAATGGCAAGCACCTACACAAAGAGGTGGTGAGGATAGTTCACAGCCATTCAGAAAGCAGAAACAATGACTTTCCCCTTTGCATGCCAAGCAAGGCTCAAATGGCAGCACCTTTAGGTGGAAAACTGGCATTATTTTTGAAAAATTGGCATATTGTCACAAAAGACAAATGGATCCTGGACATTATAGACAGAGGCTACAGATTCCACTTTCACAACCTTCCAAAAATGAGAGGCATGCCAAACCTGCCACACAATCAAAGGGTAGAGGCACAAAAACAAATTTCAGATCTCATGGACATGAAAGCTATTCAAGAGGTACCTGCACAAGAACAGGGTCAAGGTTTTTATTCCAGACTATTCCTGGTACCAAGGAAGGGCAAAGATTGGAGACCTATTTTGGACCTATCCATCCTAAACACATTTTTACTCGTGCTAAAATTCAAGATGCTCACATTACAGCAGCTTCTTCCCATGCTGGGCAAGGAGTCTTGGCTGGTAACATTTGACCTCAAGGAGGCATAGCTGCATGTCCCAATCAGACAAGATTGCAGAAGATACCTCAGATTTCTTGCAGGTTCAACCCATTATCAATTCTCTGCATTGCCCTTTGGCTTATCTACTGCGCTCAGAGTGTTCACGAAATGCCTGGCATCAGTAATTGCCTACTGCAGACTTCAAGGGATACAAATATACCCATATTTGGACGACTGCCTGATCCAAGCGGACAGCAAGCACATACTTCTGAAACATCTGGCGTTTGTAATAATGTTGTTGATTTCTCTGGGATACACAGTCAACAAAAAGAAATCAAGGCTAATACCCTCTCAAACAATAATTTTCCTGGGTGCCAGCTTGAATACAAATATCCAGATGGCCTACCTCACGCCAGAGAAACAAGGGCAACTAACTCAATACTTCAGAAAACTGGCAACTTTCACCAGGCTGACTGCAAGGAAAATCCTGCAGGCTCTGGGATTCATGGCATCTTGCATCCTACTAATCCCATGTGCAAAGCTGCATAGGAGGAAACTTCAATGGTACCTAAAAAACCTATGGTCTCGACACAGCCACAGTTTGGAAACAATAATACCACTGATTCCATGTCTTCAAAAGGAATTTCTGTGGTGGGCTCAAGCATGCCAAAGAAACACAGGTCTCCCATTCTGCAAGCCTCAAGCAAATCAAGTCATTACAACAGACATCTCGGACAATGCCTGGGGGGAGCACATGACAGATCGGTGCATTCAGGGCAAATGGTCCCAAAAAGAAAAGCACCTACACATCAATCAAAAGGAAATGCTAGCAGTAATACATGCTATTATAGCTTTCAAAGACCTACTGCATCCAGGCCAGCTATTGATAAAGACAGACAACACCACAGTAATGTGGTACATAAACAAACAGGGAGGAACCTATTCATACCCCCTTTGCAGGCTAGCCAAGTCTCTTTGGAACATGGCTCTGAAATTACAAATCGAACTTCAAGCACAGTACCTGCCAGGCAAGGAAAACACGCTGGCAGACAACCTAAGCAGAAATATGACAGATCCACACGAATGGAAGTTGCATCCTCAAGTTTTTATAAAGATAATTCAAGCATGGGGAAGGCCAGACATAGATCTCTTTGCCTCCCACAGAAATCACCAATTGGCAAAATTCTGCTCAAGGACCTTTCATCCACAGGCCTGGAAAGTGGACGCACTCTCTTTCAGTTGGACAACAATGACAGTTTATGCCTTTCCACCTCTTCCTCTGCTGCCCAAAGGTCTATTAAAAACCAGAGCAGACAGACCAAGGATGATTCTCATTGCTCCAGACTGGCCAAGACAACACTGGTACCCACTCCTGAGGAGCCTGACGCATTCCCCACCATGGATCCTGCCTCTAATGCCTCTTCTACTGACTCAGCACTACAAAACTCTTCACAGTCAGCTGAAAACACTCAATCTAGCCGCATGGAAGAAGGAGGTGCAGGATGTCATTTTGCAGGCCAGAAGGCCTTCTACTAGAAAAGTCTACTCCGCAAAATGGAAACGGTTTTGTGCCTGGAATGAGAAAAAGGGTCAGAATCCTGGAATACTGAATTTACCTCAAATATTACAGTGCCTCAGCCATTTCTGCAGAATACAACACTGATCCTCCTTTATTCTCTCACCCTCTCTTAAGACAGTTCCTCATAGGGGCTAAGAATATAAAACCCCCAAGGAAACAACCAGTACCTGCTTGGGACCTCAATTTCATTCTAGAAAAACTGACCTTGCCTCCTTTTGAGCCAGCTGCTTCAACAGAACTGCAATATTTGTCCTGGAAAACAGCCTTCCTTCTGGCTATCACCTCAGCTCGCAGGGTTTCAGAACTACAAGCCCTCATGGCTGTGCAGCCTTTCATCATTTTCCATCAGGACAGAGTTTCCTTATGAACCAATCCTTCCTTTATGCCAAAGGTAGTATCCAGGGTAGCCTTGAATCAGGCTATCCACTTACCTACCTTTTACCCTAATCCTCAAAACAAAGGGGAGAGACTACTACATTCCTTGGACATTCACAGACAGCTACGTTATTATTTGGACAGAACATAGCCTTTCAGAAAATCAGAGCAACTCTGTGTCCTATGCTACAGGAGCTCAAGGGAAGCCTATTTCCAAACAGACAATCTCAAAATAGATAGCCCACTGCATACGCTTTTGTTACTCTTTTCATGGTAAAACTGTACTTGCAGGCATCAGATCTCACTCCACAAGGGCCACAGCTACCTCTGCAGCTTTCCTCAGGGGGGGTTCCTACCAAAGATATTTTGGAAGCAGCCACTTGGAGTTCTGTACATACTTTCTCCAAGCACTATCACCTACCATTATACTCCAAATCTAGAGCAGGCTTTGCCACTGCAGTCTTGCAGGGCATCCTGGCTCCTCCTAGCTCCACCTAGTGCCTACCACCCCTTTTTTAGCTTTGGGATTCTACCCATCTGTTATGACTGCAGCCGTATGCACGATGCACATAGTACAGTTTTGTACCTACCATAAATGTAGATGTTAGAGTGCTAATACAGCTGCAGTTCAGGTTTCCCTCCCTCCTTCCCCTCTTGGGACAGACCTAATTGCTAACACCTCCTCATACAACCTAATTGGGGTATTGTTTTATGGTGTATTTGCTTGCAACTACTGTTTTTTGATTATATTGCATTGCATTATTACATAAATTTATGTATTGCCTTCCTTCTGGGGGCACCTGACATCTGGGGCAAGAAAAAATAAAGAAAATGGCGTTGGCTGGTTCTTTTATACCCCTGTCGCACTGACGTCAGGGAAGAAGCGATGACATCTGACGCCGGACCTAGACTTTGGAATTGGGCCGACCGAGGACCCGCCTGACAGCAGGAAAACCGCATCTGTTATGACTGCAGCTGTATTAGCACTCGAACATCTACATTTATGGTAGGTACAAAACTGTACTTTCTGCAGGGTATCTGTTAATCATTTGGCAATATGGGGACAAACTGTACAGGGGATAGTGTGTACTGTAGGTTATTGTGTCTGTGCTGCTTCAGCTGCATGGTACTGCTGTTAGCAGAGATATTCAGACATGTGTACTGTTATACACAGTGATGTTTTCTGTCCTCATGTACTTTCAGGTGGACATTCTTGCTCACAGTGATGACTTGGAGGCAAGGGTGACTACAGCTGTGTCCGGTATTGGGGGCAGACACCTACGTATTCATGGTAAGTTATGCCATTCTGGAGGGGGAGCTACAGACACTTGGTGCTGGGTTTGTGTATTCAGTTCAGCACCTTGGTACAGTGCTGGCAGAGGATCCCATTCCTGTCCACCTATCAACATGGCAGTATGGCCTTATCTTGCTGTGGCAATGCCTCACAGCTGTACAGATTTACACATGTTAGCCAGAGGCAGGGGCCATGGTTCAGAACATTTACCCTATTGTGGTGTACGGGCAGGTGTGTAGCCACCCATTTATGTGTTTGCAGCCAGGGAATGTGTGCACACAGCTTGGTGTCAGACCATGCACATTCCATGCTGCCCATGCTCCCACACCACCCCCTGTTATTCTAACCTCTTCCATACATTATGCATACATTCTCTGATATTTTTCCTAAGGGTATCACCACATTACAGGTGTGTGTTAGTGTTGGTCCACAGTTCATGCAGTGGGACATGGTGGACATGTTACTGTGGTTTGTCCACATGGTCTTGCATATGGCTTACACAGAGTGTGTTATGTTGTCATTTGGGTGTCCATGACATAACATACATTGTCAGTACATGTGAGAGACAGGTCTTTGTTTGTCTGTTGATGCAGGCCAAATGTGGCAGGTCTTTACATTCTGTCAGTCCTACAGTCCCAGACAACCACACAGTATATTCCCCTGGGGTGACAGGGTAGATGTGATAGTTGTTCATGCCAATACCTTGTATCAGTCTTGATCACATAGTGTGGATCCTGGTAGGGTGCTACCTACAGCTAGGGACACACCTGCATGGGACACCTGCACTGCATGCTGCAGTCTTCCATTATTGCCATATACAGGTGAGGTCATATTGTACCCATTCCCCACAGCAGGGATACTGCCAGAGAGGTGCCTCTGGGTGGTGTTTGCATGGCTGGGTGCATGTATGCTATGGACACTACCTGCATCTGACACACAGATATGCATGGGGCATTACAGTTATCCTGGCATGTGCAGGTACATCAGCTGATTCCCAATACATCAGTCCTACCTCCTTTGTGATCTGCAGGTGTTCATGCAGACATCACTGGTATCCCCTACTACAGGTCCTGTTACTGTGATGCATACCTATATGTACATATCCAAGGGTGTCACCATTTCATAGTGCCACAATATCTACTGTATGTCTGGGGTACTTTCCCCTGTGTACTGCTTGTATATCTATCCCAACAGCCATGGCATGTCAGCCGTTCAGATGGTGACACATATTGCCAACATGCATTTACAATGGTTTACTGCTAGCATGTGTTATACTGGTGGGGATTTTCTTTGGCACTGCAGTCATGAGAGCTTGTCCCTGTTATCAGCAGTTGTGGGCAATGGCAAACGGGTCTTACCTCAACATGCATACATACTGACCACTCTCACACATTATGAAACACACACCATCCTAACACTGTTTTCACAGGATCATATTGTGTAGCATGGCACATACCATAACAATTTGGGTACATGTAGCTGATAAGTACTGCAAGGCTCCACCAGATGTGTCCAGACAACGGAACCGTGACTTGAGCATCTCAAACACATGCTCTATTATAAGTCTGGTTTGTGCATGCCTCATTATGGCGTTCTTGTTTAGGTGTGCGTGCATTTCTGATGGGTGTCATCAGCCATGGCTCCAGTGTGTAACCAGCATCCCCCACTAGGTGACCATAGGGGATGTTCCCATTGGCAAATCTCTGGTACAGCTGCATCAGATGCCAAGTGTGGGACTTGTGATAGCTTCCAGGCCAGACAGCACACACATTCATTATAATGCCCTGGGCTTCGCACATGACCTGGCAGTTGATGGAGGGGAGGCCCCTGCAGTTGATGTATCCCCTACCCTGATCACTGGGTGGTGCTTTAATGCATATGTGTGTGCAGTCTATAGCACCCACTATCTCAGGGTATTCTGCTATTTGGTGGAAGAGACGCATATTGCTGGCCAACACCTCACTGGTGTTGAGGAAATATAGGTGCTCACTGGCATGTGCTGACATGGCATCCAGGAACTGGTGGAATACTCTGCATGCTGATGCCTGTGAGATCCCCATGATATCTCCAATTGAGCTTTAGGAGGTACCTGTGGTTAGTATTTCTAGGCCTACACATACCTTGGTATCCACTGGGATGGGTTCCCCTCGGTCAGTTTGGTGTGTCAGGCATGGCCGGCACAGCTCATCAATTTGCTGTAGGAGGTCCATATCCACCCTATAGCACTCCATTATCTCCAGCTTCTGTAGCCCCTGGTAGGTTACCTTGGGTCTGTACACTCTTCTCCATCTATTCACTGTGGGTTGATCGGCAGCATTCACATCCTCACCACCCTCAACCCCTTGCACATGTTGTTCTATGTTGCCTGCTGCAGCCCCTCTCATTTTGTAGTTTTGTTTGTTAAAAGTTCCCCGCTTTTATACACTGGTGCTGTAGAGTATGGGAAAAACCAGAGGGGAACGTCTTTGCATAGTTTATAGTGGTGTGCTTGGCTGGGCTGGTCTGCTGCCTATGTAATTGGCTGATTCTGATACATTTCACCTGCCAGCTATGCTAGTTCTCCTTGATTACCTTCCTATTGCTGTTTTCCCTACCCATTGCCTTCCTGATTGAGTCCGAGGGCGCGCCGAGCAAACAGGGTACTCAAATGTGCACAGTGCTGCTATTTCCTGGTTTAACTTTTCTTTCTTCTTTTAAAACCCAGCATGCAGCGCGCACACCTGCGTAGGCAATGTAGTGAGTACTAGGCAGATTCAGACACACCCCCTTGGTTATCTGTGCTAAGCTAGGAGCAAACCCGAGCCACATAATCTTCTTACAGTATGCCTAACACACCCCCTCCATGATGTCAGCTAACTCCTAGGCTTGCACCAAGCTATTTCTACTCTTACACTGTTGGGACTTGAACTGGGATTCACTATCATTCCCCTCATTTGCATAGGATTGCCTGCTGATGCATAGTTACATGTCTCGCACTGAGCCTCCCCCATTAGCAACCACTACTCACTGGCCATGTTGTCTTCTGCCTGCCATTGACTTTCATGGCAGAATAGTGATTTTAGTTAGAATGCTTATTTTCAGTTTATTTTATTATTTTCCCCCCGATCCCGTTTGCGCGCCGCTGCCTTATGCTTAAACAGCAGAGATCGGCAAAAAAAATAAAAGTAGTTTTTTAAATTTTTTCAGCTGTTTGCAATGCCAGTGGCCTTATACTTGGCCATTGGCATGCTTCCTGACTGATATGCAGCCTTTGTTTGGAGCTGTCACAGCTCCGTTTTGGATTTTGCAGAAATGTACTCTGTTACTAACCGAATACATTTCTGCAGATTGCACTAGTCCTGCACAGCTGGTTTCAAGCTTCCTGGATCGCAAAT
Organism: Protopterus annectens; assembly: GCF_019279795.1. NCBI lineage: Eukaryota > Metazoa > Chordata > Ceratodontiformes > Protopteridae > Protopterus > Protopterus annectens. Next base: position 803,356,588 of record NC_056728.1, on the reverse strand, counting down.
TCACCTCATTTGCATGGATTTCTCCTGCAAATGGGGTGATTTGCATACAGGGGCTTAGTCTGTGCAGGACTAGTGCAGGAGCACTTGTGCACGCCCCTGCAGGCTGTTCCTGTATCGCACGGCGGACATATTGTCTGCTAGAGCTCCTGCACTAATCCTGCACGCAGTGCAAGGCATGCAGAATATGGGGGAAGATGAAAGATAAAATGAAAATAAATGTAGATCACATAGGAAATAAAATATACTGTAATGTAGCACTCAGTGGTTGCAATGTGTATGACTCTAGCCGTGGGATGTAAAAGTACAAAGCCATTTATCCATCAGATGTTGCCTCATTTTGATTTTAAAGTCTTTCAAGGAGTTAAGTAGTCTTAGTGGGAATGGGACAGAGTTCCATTTGCTAGTCATACAATTTGAATACAGGGAGTTGCCAGCAGTACTATTAGGTTTGATTATTGGTGGTGAGTAGAGATTTATCAGTGGTGCATCAAGTCCTATTAGGAGATTAGAGATTAATAATATTGCTTAGGGGGTGTGTGTATTTTTCAAGTTAATGAACAGTTTGCAAGGTATTAGTAGCTGTGAATAGTTACTGTATTAGTTTGAGCCAGTTCAACTGTTTCAGTGAGAGGCAATGGTGGAATCTCAAGTGTTGGTCATTTGCAAATTTTGCCTCCTTGATATAACACTGTTCAGATTTGGCTGTTAGTGTAGAGTTTAGGTTGGTAAAAATGGGAGAGGTGTATAGAAATGCGGGAAATAGGAAGGTTGCTGCATATAAATGCCCAGCCCTAGAAAACATCCTTCCACTATACACCCCAAACAGATCTCTAAGATCTGAACACCAAAATTTAATCGCCATCCACAAACCCAATCGCCCTGGTGGCCAACTCCTTCTCTCCTACTCTCTTGGCAGGAAATGGAACTCTCTCCCTTCTTCTCTTAGAACAACATCTAACACTGAAGCCTTCAAAATCCAACTTTTCTCTTACTTGTCCACTAAACATAAGTGTACCTGCTTACATCCTACTTAAATTTAAATAAATTCCCCTTGAATCCCTCTATATCCTTTCTCTCTACTCTATCTTAATTCTCTTTTTTTTTTCTCTCTTCTCTTTTCTTCTCTCGATCACAGCTTGATCAAACCTTAATCCACTCTCAGTCTATGTACTTTCTCTCTCTCTCTTCTCCTCATATGTAAATATTGTAAATAGCATGTAACCTTAGACCTTCTTCTCATACAGTTTAACCTGCTACTTGAAGGAAACTACTAAATCTATTATCTACCTTCCTGAATGATGATTTTTGAAGTATACTGTGTGTTTTGCTTTTTACTAATCTGTATCAATGTAATGTAATTTCAAATGTATATATTTTATTACTACCTTTTACACCATGTAACTAAGATTGTATTTGCTTTGCTTGTGGAGCTTTTCTCCCCGGGCCTCCACTGAAAATGGGTACGTTCTGGCCCAGTGGACTTCCCCGGTAATCAAACTGGAAATAAATAAATAAAATAAATAAATATTTTTCATGGCTGCTTCAATAAGATAGTTTCACATAGTATAGGGAGCCTAGCTTTTGGTGAGTTTTTTTTAATTATTATTATTAGTTGAAGGTGATGATTGAATTTCATATGTTCACCTCTGATCACACCCAGAAGTCTGATATGTGTAACCAGTTCAGTCTGAATGAAAAGTTGCTTGGGAGTGAATTCTAATAGCTTAGTCTGTTTTAGGGTTTAAGAGTTAAGAATTATCCAAACAAGATTCAGCAGAGGAAAAGGAGTTTGCTTGCGTTCCTGGATTATGTGTAAGGTCTTGGCTGCACAAATTATAGCTGAGTGATCAGTATATTGTATAATGGTGGCATGTTTGGTGGCTGCATGTAGGTCATTGATTAAGAAATTGAAAAATAAAGAGCCTGGTATGGGTCCTTGAGGGACATCTATAGACAGGAAGGAAGGAAGGAAAGAGGAAAAGTAATGTTGCCATTTGACAGCCTGTGTCCTGTTTGATAGATAACTATGAAACCAGTAAAGTGAGGACTCTTCTATTTTAAGGGATAAAAGTTTGCTTAGGAGGATTTGGTGAATGACAATCTCAAAGGCATTGTACAAGTCAAGAAAATGTGCAGAGATTCGATAGCCAGAGATCCTTTAACACTTAATTATGTCAGTGAAGCTCAGCAAGGCAGTAGATGTGCTATGGCTGTCTAAAGGCACGCTTTGTATATGAGAGGAGGTCTTTTATAGTAACATAATGAAGATATTGACTGTGAATGCACTGTGTCTTTCAACCTCTAAGCTCAAGAAATCTGGATAAAGACAAAAATAATGGGGAGACAAAGGCCCATAATCTGTGATAAATTTTAAACATAGTTCCCATAATATAAGAAAGTTGCTGGAATAAGAAGTTTTGCATTAGTATGCATTTTTTGAAGGATATAAAGTCTGAATCCCAGAATATATGGCGTTATTTATTGACTTCAGTCTTCAATGATTTGCCAGAAAACCACGTATGTTATAAGGATCACATCAAAAATATGAGGCAACAGTCTGGACAATTAAGAGGTATGGAATGCATCTTTGTAAAACTTTTGAAAGGAGAGACAGAAGTGCATTTTGTCTTTAGACTATTAGATTAGCAGATTGCCCTTCTTTATGCATAGGTAGAAAGAAGAATTTCTTCCAGAGTATGGGGAGATATTTCCTTGGACAGAGTGGTTGATTAATATATGACACTCACGTTGCTAAAGTGGTTAGAAAGACCTTCTACATTGCCCACCTGATCATGAAGGGATTCACATCCAGATCTAGTGAGGTCATTGTTCCCCTGTACTCTTCACTTATCAGACCAATGATCGAGTACAATGCCCCATTCGGGATGTATCTCACCCGACATCTGCAGCAATTGGAGAGACCCCAAAAGTTCCTCACCAAAAGGATAAAGGGACTCCAAAATCTGTCATATGCTGCCAGATTGAAGAAACTCCAGCTCTATTCAGTTGCATACCGTCTGCTCAGAGGTGACATGTGCCTGACATACAAGGCCATGTCCAACCCAGAATTAAGGGACATGCTCCACCTCAAAAAATCCAAATCCACCAAAACCACTAGAGCAAGCGACTTAAACCTTAGCACGGATATAAATAGGATGTGCTGGAGGGATAGATTTATCACTCAGAGACTCCCTATGCTGTGGAATAAAATCCCGATCCATGTGAGGCAGAGCACCTCGCTGGCTCTGTTCAAGAGAAATCTTGACCTGTGGATGGGAGATCGTAGGTTTATCCCGGGAATCATCTCTGTGTCACTGCTGGACAGAGGCACAACAAACTAATGGGCACAGTATTTTTTCATATAAGGGGTGGCGTAAGCCACAAAAATTTTGGCTAGGCTTATAAATGCCTTAGGGCAGATAGCCTAGTATAAACCTATGAACCTATGAACCTAATTGGATAGGCTAGGGCATCTGCAAAAATTATGATGTGCACAGTAGGTAGTTGGCCTGGTGTTAAAGTTGTTATTTTTAACTTGAGTAGATACTTTTTGATTTATGAGGTGGCTACAGGACAGGAGATTGTATTATGGGAGATGTTAATTCAGGATAAAACCCATATCCTCCTAAAGTCTGTTTTTTACCAAGAAGGTAATGACGTAAGTGAAGTACAGGTTAAACTGAGAAGCAGTGCTTATGGAAGTATCAGATATAGATGGGAAAGATTGGGATATTTTCTCAGGATTTGAGTTAACTTATAGATGCTCAAAAACTTTTGTGGTGGAATATTGAAAATTCTGGATGATACTATAATATGTTTTCTTGTCATGCTGCACACATTGCTTGGCAAGGTTCCATAGGTATCTGTACTGTATCTGTAAAGATGTCCAAGTTCTATTATATAGCCATATTTTCCAAGCCTTATCTCTAGAGGTCAGGAATTTTGTTTTTCCAGTTAGCCAAGGACTAGGACTGACTTTAACTTCTTTTATTCTCACAAGTGCATATTAAAATTGCCGACAGCATCATATAGTGGTATGGTTTAAAGTGCAAGCCAGTTGACTTGTTTTTGGCTACTGATGAAAAAAGATTCACTGTAGAAATTAATAAGCTTTCTGACAGGTTTACAGAGATGGACTTTATGGGTTTGATCTCTGTCATAGATGATGCATCTTAGAAGGTGATTACTAAACGTCAGGCTAGTGCCAAAGGACACAACTTTCTTAGCTGACTGAGGTTGTGAGAATAGAGTCTAGAGTAGATTCCCAGGATGTTGTTTTATGAAATCTAGTTAATGCATTAAGCAGCTGAGAGACGCTGTATAGATGTATTGTATTGGGGGGGGGGGTACCTGTGTCTGTTGTTTGCCAATGATGGCATTTCCCAGTATAATGATTTCTAGTATTATACTAAGAGCCATGTGTTTTTACCAGGAGAATAGTATATTCCAGTAATGGCAAGGCTTTTATGGGTGTTATAGTTTAGTAGAGTGGTTAGCAGTTCAGTATCACCACATTTTGATATAGATTTGTGATATGGAGTGAGAGAGTGAGTGAGAGAGTGAGTGAGAGAGATAGATCTTGAGTATTCCTATAGAGAATGGCAACACCTCCTGCTTTCTTGCGTATTCTGTATAGTCCGATTATATTAAAGCTTACGGACAAGGTTTCTTCATCTTTAGTGTCTACATCTAGCCAGGTTTCTGTGGCTGTAAAGTGGTCTGGGGAATAAAAATACTGACAGTTTGACTGACCTAACTGGGAAAGAGAGAGAGAAGTTATGATACATTGGAGTTGGTTGTAATTCTTCTGGTCCGATGCTGGGAGGGATAGATATCACCACTTAATTAATGGTATGTATGTGTATACCATATTGCAGCTGTGCATACATAAACACAAATAAATAATAAAAAATAATAGCATACATAGAGTGGTCATTTTATGTGTAACTAAGCCAGAAAATGCAAAATTTAACATTAATGAAATGTCTTGCAAATCTTATAATGCATAATGTTTTTCAGTTTTATTTTTGGCCATAACAGGAAAAAACATTAAAACTACTTAAGTTCTTAACCTGATACTTCTGTCACGAAAATCTTACATTTCGGTATGAATCTTCTAACTGATCGCTTCAGCGCTATTGTAGCATTCCCTTATCACAACACGACTTTGTAAAGATGAGTACCACTCTGTGTAACATGAGTCCCGAATTACAAAACGTGTAGTAGAACTAGACAAACTGAAAAAATATACGGAATATAGTTGGGTTTTTGGGAATTAACTTAAATTGTCACTGGTATCGTCGGTATATATACACACACGGTCTGTGTAAATGGAAGATTAAACAGTGAAGTGGTGTCCCGCATGCATTTTTTCTTCCCACCATTAGTACTAATGGGTATCAGAAAGTAGCACATCGACTTTCGGTTACACAGGAACACTACCTGCAGCCCTGACAATTCCGAGACACCACGCCCGGAAGTTAACTTGACAGCAGAAGTAAATTATCAGCTACTTCACAAAATCACACACACTACAAGTATACTTTACTCAATATGCGCCCCATATTTCTGGACAGTACCTACTGCAAGTAACTACGCTTATGAATGCATTACATTTTCTTCGTTCATGTTTATCGGATAATGTACGTTTGCTGTTTACACTCTCCCTGTCCAGAATAAACCAACAAATGATCCAGCAACTCAGCAACCTCGGTAAACAAACACATTATATATAAAAAATATACATACATACACAGTTCGACATTTACATTTCTAGACTCTTCTATTTTGAAGTACAAATAACCCAGATACAGGCAAAACAAAGACAAGGTGGGACATTTCCTTGTCTCTATGCATGAGTTGCATATGTGCAAAACTGGGAGGAACGTGTGATTTCTCAGTGCTTCATCAAAT
>NC_056728.1:803188175-803345675 GCF_019279795.1 Protopterus annectens | reverse complement strand
TGTCCTGCTGATGCTGTTTTCTTTTCAGTGCTGTCTACTTTTAGTGCAGATGCAGTGTTAACAGCACCCAGGGGCAGGTAACAATTGTGAAGCACCGCTTTTAAGTGGTTGGGTCTTGTGCCACAGCAACTCTGAACTAGGATGTAATTTTGCTGTTTTTGGTGGGTAATCATGGCACACTATGCATCTTGTATCTGTGCGTGTGTGTGTGTGTGTGTGTGTGTGTGTGTGTGCACATATACACAGAGACACAGTGACACAAACATATATATATATATATATATATATATATATGTGTGTGTACACACACACACACACACACACACACACACACACACACACACACACACATATACGCACGTGCACACACACATTACCCTTGGTTGCTCGTTCAAAAGCAACATTTTGTAAAAAAGAGTACATCAATGCTGGATTTAATAAATTACTATAAGAAAAGAGGCACTTGGTTTGTGAACCAAACCATCGATGGGTTTACATTAAGACAGATAGTAGTAGAAAGCCATTATTTGTGATACTAGGCAAAACCTAAATCAGAATCTACATGCCTCCAGATTTGACTTGATATTAGCAAGGTTTACACTGTTCCGTAATGGATGTAGCTGCAAACGCTATGTAGGCCTTGTCACTCATTTATTAAACAAGTTTATCAAACACTACTGATAGCTAATACCAAAAGCATATTTCACTTTGAACTGAAACCAGACAGACAAAGAACATATTGCATTTTCTAGTCTTGGCTGAAACACTAAGACCACATCTACTGCAATATCATTTACCAGAATCATTTTTCTTTAATATTTATCAGACTGGTTAAGGGGATGTTACATTAAAAAAATACATATATTATTTCTGGTTTGTCATTAGGAGTCTAAAAAATCGTTTGAAATGAATCATCTTATAAATCATATAGAAAAATAATTTCAAGTTTAAATATTTTGTGGAAATTTTGATATCAGTTGTTTTATAATACCATATATTAATCCGATACACTAGTGAATCAGCAATACAAAACTGAATTGTCATTTGGTCTGCATGTAGTCCACTCATAGGAAATATCTAGGCTCTTTTTATACACCAAGTTCTTGGGTTCTAGTACTGACACTGTTGTGCAGCACAAATGAGGTTTCTGCATTCCTTAGGTCCATAGGAGACAGTATGTGACGGTTCTAGGTGAGGTATGTGTAAAAGATCCAGTGGCAGTTATTGAAAACCGCAGGTGGGAATTTCTCAGCTGTCCTGGCCTCATTGTTTTCTTCATCATCTATACCACATCAGAACTTCCCTGCAAACAAGCCACAGTCTTAATGGGACTAATTCAGTAAATATAACCTAAAAGTAAGCTGGCTGATACATATAATAGATGGCTTCCTTTTGAAGCAGATGATTTCAGAATAGGAATCACGGTATCTATTTTCTGAAGGTAGGAGTGATGTTTATATAAGACTAAATGTTCTGAAAGTCATGTTACAAAACACTGGCTGCCCGTATACATTTGTATTGTACTTAGATCCATATGCATCACTAAATAATCAATACAACTAGTGGGTGTGTGGGAAATTGCAGTTACATCACTTACTGGTATGTGACTTAATGTTGCAGCTTTTATGTGTTTTTCTTCTGTTCGTTTGTAGGTCTTGAACACTTTCATTTTGGAGGCAGAAGACTATTCTTGTACCTCAACAAGAACTGGCTGTAATAACATGTTATCCAGACAGCTGAAATAGAGTTTGTATCCAGCGAAAGCTTGTGCATCTGTCCTGCTGGCATGGGGCAGCATCCTTTTATTAACAGCACGAGTGTTTATCTTCACACCATACTAGGCTGTCTATGTTTCAGAATAGGTCATCACTGACCCCCAAGTTGGGGAACTTCACAGAGCCAGTTATGCCTTACAAGCTGCCCATCATTTAAGGCACTGCCTACTGAGGCATTTGTTTTCTGTAATCCCTTTATTTTAAAGTGATCACAAGTCAAAGAAGCATTAGTCACAATTAGGCTGAAAAAGATCTGAATGAAGTTTCAGATGCCAGGAGTTGAGTGGCATGACTATAGGAGGAAATAAGATAAAAGATAATGAATCTGATTGCAGTTCAAGTGTTGATTGACAGCAGGAAGTAGAGTAGGAGAAAAAATGAGGCAGTCGGTTGTACTGAGAATGAACCAGTCATAGTGTGTCTTAATAGATGGAGGAAGCAGGCTAGTCCCAAGGCAGGTAGCATTGTAGCAGAGCAGCTAAATGGGTGGGTAAGGGATTCATTTAAAAGTTATATATAGTCCAGCTGCCTTTCCATTGTCAAGTAAATGAGCTGCACTCTGCCATGTAGCCGTGTTATGATCATTATTTGATAAGTTCATGCACCTGACTAGTGTGTACCCTGCAGACATCATCCGTCATTGCTGCTCTTCTAGTGATGATGTCATTGGCATTTACAAACTGATTCTGAAAGTGCCACATGTTCTAGTGGTGATGTCATTGGCATTTGCAAACTGATTCTGAAAGTGCCACATGTTCTAGTGGTGATGTCATTGGCATTCACAGACTGATTCTGAAAGTGCCACATGTTCTAGTGGTGATGTCATTGGCATTCACAGACTGATTCTGAAAGTGCCACATGTTCTAGTGGTTATGTCATTGGCATTTGCAAACTGATTCTGAAAGTGCCACATGTTCTAGTGGTGATGTCATTGGCATTCACAGACTGATTCTAAAAGTGCCACATGTTCTAGTGGTGATGTCATTGGAATTCACAGATGGATACTAAAAGTGCCACATGTTCTAGTAGTGATGTCATTGGCATTCACAGACTGATTCTAAAAGTGCCACATGTAATGCCCAATGAAGTCTTGGAGCAGCAACATCTGATTTCATGACCTCAGAAGAACAGGTAGGTAAGCTACGGCATGGCATCAGTTAAGACATAGGTACATATTTTACTGCATGATATCACATGTGGGGCATGTAAGCATACTATTACATCATCCCATATCTATGGAACTAAAATTTACCTGTCTATGATACTGCATGAGGCATGGTTAGACATGCTACTGCATTACATTATATGAGTTGCAGGTAATCACGATACTGAAACACATCATATGAGGCACAGGTGAATGTGGTGATGCATGGCACCTTATAAGGCATGTTACTGCATGACAAAATATGAGCTATGGATACAGATACTAATGCTTGACACCATATGAGACATACGGAGGGATGTTACTACATGTAGTGATATGAAGTGCTGTGGTTATTCTACTACAAGGTATCATATGAGACAAAGGTAATTATTAAATCAGGATATGGTAAACTAGATACTTCATGATATCATATAAGGCATGGATTAGCATTCTACTATATGACATCACACAAGATATACACGACCACATGCTTCTAGATAACATCATACAGGCATGGGTAAACACACCACTGCAGCACATATGAGACAATGACCTTACAAACTGATAACAACCAGTTTCACTTCTATTGCTGCTATGAACACTGTCATAGGACACCCAAGTACATGAACCTATAATGAGTTTGTTGCCTTTGGTCCACACGTGCTGTCCAGCACTATGTAAAAAGTATGGAGACAAAAATTACCAAGACAATAACCTGGAGTAATCAACCTTTACAATCTTTTTAGGTAAAAACACAAACATGAGCTTGGTAACAAAAAGGTATGTGTGGCTCTTTACTTTTCTGTTTGCTATTTTGCATTGACATGGTATCAGTAAGTTGGGACAGACCTGTTTTAGCATCCAAAAGTGTATTTGTCTGGAGGTTCCCTAACTACATGACTTTTGTAACTGTAAATGCAGCTTTGCAGAGCCCTGTAGTGTATAGTTTAAAATAGGCTGGTCATCACATTTTAACTTATTTTTCCTGCTTCAGAAAACATTGTCTATACTACAAGATGCTTATATCATTACTCCTCATACCATAGTAACAAGAAAAGCATTGTCGACAATTAGCTGACCAAAATGTATTACGTTTTCCTGAAGCTCATATTTCAGCATATTAACAGACACAAACATGCCTGCAGCATGCCAACAGCTACTTAACAAAAATACAATAATAGGAACATATAAAACAACAATACTAGACGAGACAAAACAAGAGTGTGTCTTTTCAACCAACATTTAATGTAGGAATAGGAAGGATGAGTCACCAAATCATGGTTTATTCTGTGCTTGTCTCTGACTAAATGACTTCCAGCTTGTGAGGAATCTGAGCCCTTCTGATTGGTATGGCCTTTTAAACTAGCAATAGCACTCAGGAATTCCCCCCAGCAAAGAATAATGAAAACAATATCCTAACTAGGCTAAAGGAAAGCAGCTTGCAAACCTATACATGCATGATTATGGTATTAGGGAACACAAATGGCTAATTTTAATGACAAAAATTAGAGCAGATTCACATGTTAACCTAGCAAATATTCAATTCATAGGGTGCACAGATCCCTTGCAAGGCTAACGTTTTCACCTTCACAAATGGGAGAATCATTCTCTGACTTTCTTTAGAAATAATAAGTAATAAGGTAGTCAAGCGTATTTTGCAATACGCTCCCCAAGCTTTAAACTGTAGTGACACTGTAGATACAGGGTTCTAACATGCTGCCATAGTTCTATTATCAAATCATTTTTTTTTTTAAACTTAGGTGGTATTAGAACAAATATAATCTCATTTCACTAAAAATGCACAGGCACCACAGTTGTCTATATATTTCTAGCAACTTAGTGCATCTCACCGGGAGATATAGTGGCTGCTCTCTCCAGAGATATATGAAAAACTGTGTTTTTTATTTTTGAAGATAAATGAAAAATTGTACCAACTGTATCATTTCTAATGTCTTTTTGATGAGTTGCTTTAAGCACAAGAACCTAAACCTCTTAAGACAAGATGAGCTCTACCATCATTATGTTACTTAAGGGAATTGTAAATAAGATTATCACATCTCTATGTCTCACAGCTAATTTTGTTAAGTGTACATGCAATAAAGTAACAAGCTTTTGTCAATGCTGAAGTTTTGGATGTAATACAGAAAATCAGAATTTTAAACCCAGCTCCTACATATCATGTCAAAGATACAAATGTGGCAGACTCCTGAAGTTATCTGATAAAATGAGGAGGTTGAAGATATTAGGCCAACATTGTGAAAATTAGCAGTTCACAATGTTATGTTTGCAACATTTGATAAATACTTATATGTTTGGCAAAGGTAACATCTGCTTCCTTCTAATGTTTATTGTACTCTTCTTATAACAGCATGTCATTAGGAAAAGTAACTAAATCTGTATGCCTTGCTCCATAGGTGGTTTTGCACCTGGATATAATGTGCCCTTGTCATATCTGGAGAAACCATCCTGGTGCTATGTGGCAGCAGGTGATTAAGGCCATGACTCATTAGAAGTGCTTATATGTGTTAAAACACATTCATATTGACTTATAGCTGAAAATGACACCTGTCTTATTCAAGACAGACTTGAAAGGTAATATGAATACGTTCTTCTTCAAAACAATGAAAACTGTAAAATTTGTGAAGTTTTATTTGGTCTCTGAAAAGCAGACTCAGATCTTTTTTCTGAAGTTTTTAAACATATTTTATCCCCTTTTCACAAATAAAATTAGAAGAGATGAGTCTTAATGTGAAAGCAATTTCACTACAGCTAAGGTGAATGTTCAATCTTTTGAAGGGAATGTAACATCAGAAAATATCATTGAAGCAAAAACATTCATGTTCTTGAATGGCTATGACCTAAGATTCAGATAAAAAATTCCCAAAATTATTAAGTTCACATTCACCAACTATAACACAAATTCATAAACTGTGCATGCAATATGTCTAACAGGTTTTGAGCATAGCCATCCTATGCCCTGTTTTATTAAGGAAATTGACTAAATGATTTAATAAACTGCGCATTCAATATGTCTAACAGGTTTTGAGCATAGCCATCCTATGCCGTTTTATTAAGGAAATTGATTAAATGTCAAATCATTTTGCAGAATGACTGTAGTATGACCCTTGAGGTGCATCTAGGCAATGGCAGTACCACATTCATAGGAAGGGGCTTTTTAAATAGCGCTATCAACATATTGGCAACATATTGGCCTGATATATGGGACACCTGCACTTATAAGCAAGCATTCACCCAATCACACATAGGCTCATAAACTTAAAAACTGGCAACAATTTTAAATCTGACACTTGCAATATTAGTCTCTCATGAGGTATTTCAAACATAAAATGGTATTTCACAGTTATTTTGCACAATTCCCTTTTGGAAAGATCTTGGTGAAGAAAGTGTTATAGTCAACTTGGTGCTCAGCACACTGCTGAAATGATGAAGGCAGGGTCTCCAAATTATTTACTGGAGAAGCTTTGAGAAAACATTATCAAATTAAATGCAGCTTTTTGGCTTTAATAATAAAACACAGATAATATTTGTCTAGTGGTGTGTTTCATGAACAGTGTATTGGGAGTGAGCAATTTTAGCCCAATGAGTGGTTTTAGAACTTGTTACATAAAATGTCCCCTCCTGGCATGATTGCTGAGTAAATGCCACCCAGCTGTATTGTGTGCATGAACATGAAGTGGAATGGGGGCTCATAGATGGCATGTTGAAATTTATGGTGAGAATTAAAAAAATGGTAATGTTACCGGTATTCCTTTAACTTGCAACTTTAAGGAGTGAACAGATGAAAGCCCTTATTGAGATTTATAATCATCTTTTAAGGAAAAACAAGAAAAGGAATTCAGGAATAACGTGTACAAGAAAGGGAGGAACTCAGCTTAAGTGAGACAGTTTGTATGGAATCCAGGAAGTAAAAAAGAACTTTTTCTATTAAAGACAGAAAAATATGTTCCTTTTATCTTAGGGCTTTGATACTAGTGAAATGGTTTGTGAGTTTCACTTCATAGGTTGATGACACTGGAAGAACTGCATTCTATAATGCTACTGTAATGGATTCTTAGAAAGAGGATAATGTAGATCTGCATGTAGTTTTCAGAAAATAATTTTATAGCATTAAAACTGCATATTTGGTTCAAAAAAGTATGGTTTCTTGGTTTTGGAGTCTTGCCATGTGTGCAATAGGTACATGACAGTTCCACATAAGTAATCAATGCAAATAGGAGAAGAATCACACCTTAGTTACATGTAAAGAGTTCATCACTTGGATGAGTTAGATGCTAAAAGGAGTAGTAGGAGAGCGCTTTGTAACTGTTAATATCATGCTTGCAGATTTGGAAACATACAGTGGAATCAAACCTCTCAACTGTCCCTATTTTGGGGGAATATTCCTACTTTCAGGCCAGATTTACCCATGCACAGGATGTGCCTCTTTTTGGAGGTATGCCCCTATTTTCAGGCTTGACTTACCCTTTCACACAATATTCTGAAATTCTCCCATCATCACATGTGATATTTGAAGCCATTTAGCACATGGAAAACAACACTACATGACCAGAATAATAGTAACAATAAAAGTTTAAAGAAAGAAAACACACATCTTACATCTCTATTATTGTGAAATAGAAATAAATGACCTTGTGTGATAGAATTTTACAATACAGTTCATTAAACTCTGCAGAGTTTTCACTGACTCTGGAATAACGGATGGTGCAGTGGTGCAGTGGTAGTGTTGTCAACTCACCGCAAGAAGTTCTCCGGTTTGATTCTCGGCTGGAGTGCCTTCTGTGCAGAGTCTGCATGTCTTCCCTACAATTGTGTGGGTTTGCTTTGGCTGCTCTGGTTTCCTCCCATGTTACAAAGTCATGTGTCTGGAGTGTTTTCTCCCTAGGCCTCTTCTGAAAATTGACTTTGTTCCAAGTTTATCTTAACTGGTAAATAAATGTTAAATAAACAATGTTCTTATATTTTCCATCATAGTTTCTCGCTCTGTGTTCTTCAACTGTGTTTCTGAGTAGTACCTTTTATTCATTTTGAAAGCAGAAAGAATTATGTGCTATTCAGTATTCAACTTTAATGCTAAGTAGATGCCCAGATTTTTGGCTGGATGTTCCTACTTTTCAAAAATGTTTGTTTCTATTTTCATTGTCTGGAGGGCAAGAGGCATTCATCATGTGCTTGTCATTTTGTAGCTACCTCTCACACTTGGACATGACAGTTTTTACTACCCTGCTCTGTAGTGGTATCTCAGGTTTTATCAGTGAACAACATCCAGCCTGTTGCTCCTAAGGCATCAGAAGCACATCATTTTCTGTGGTTGAGAGATCTATTCTTTGTAAATGTTTCCATTGCAGGTTGTACAGGTTACTACACATATTATGGTAACCTCCAACCATGTGCTTTTATCTGAAAATTTTTTTTTCTGATATGTCAGTGAAAAGAGAATATGTATGCAGTGAATTTAAGAGGTATGAATATATATATATATATATATATATATATATATATATATATATATATATATATATATATAAACACACACACACACACACACACGCGCACACACACACACACACACACACACACACACACACACACACACACACACACACACACACACACACACAGCATGCTACCTGCACTTAGCAGAACTGTGATAAGTCAAACTGTTGAATTGTGAACATTAAAAACATAACTTCAGACCAGAACTGAGAATAAAAAAAATGACAAATGCAAGAAGTGCAGATAAGGCAAGGCTTTGTACTTACCAAATACATTGAAATACTTTGGTGGTCTGATCGGGAAGCCCTTATTTCTGTCTTGACAATGATAAATATCTCAGGAATTCTCATATGCTGGACCTGATAAACTAAAAATGACTATATCTGGCATCTTAGTATATCATACAAGTCATAACATCATATATTTTAGTGTAAAAATGACCACCTAAAGCAATGTTTAGAGTTATTTAGATGGCAATCAGCACACCAACCCAGACGCATGTGACATTTTTTTTTATCTGCTAGCTTGCCTTGTTGCTGATATGGGGCACCTCTGCCATTTAAATACATATACTATTCCTTATGGGCAGTCATTTAATGGCTGCAGAACCATGAAGAAGGTATTCTATGCTTTTTTAGCATGGTTTCACTGGGGTCAATGTTTTGTGAGATGACAATAAAGAAGACTCATTTATGTCATCTCTGATGTATATAATATAATATATTTAAAGTGTGTGATGTAAGCAAGCATATTCAAACAGCTAAAGGAAAGCTTGTCCAGAAATCCTCTTGTATGGTACTTGATCTATGTTTTCAAGCATTCTAGCCATATCTAAAATGTTCACATGTTTTTGTTTATAGCAGGTTCACACCTGCTGGTTTATAACTACAAATTCTTGTTTTCCTTTATAACATTACTTATTTTCATTGTTTATTGAATTGTTGGCTGCTCGGTGTTCGCAGTTTTATTTCTCAGCACTGTATTGAGTAAATGCACACAGCTTTTCTCCCAGCCATCATGAAAAAGTATCTTACCCAGTCAGACTTTCTTGGTCGATGAAAGCAACGGATTCATTGCTTTATACTGTGTAAATGACCATGATTAGAAATGTTGTCTCATTACTAGAATATAGGTTTGTACCATTCACAAATGTCTCAGATTTCTTGGCATATAAGAAGGGGCAGGTTCAAGATGGAGTCCGTACATAACCTTTGTGTTATACTTGTTCCTTTTAAGTTTGTGCATGTTTACAGGGTTATAGACGTCTGGAATCCTTCAGTACTACCCTTCTACTTCTTCCATTCTACCTTAAATGCTACTTGCATTGGTGCCAGGGCAATTTGCAGATGCATGATATTAAATCTTCTTTTGAAAACAGCAGATTCAGGCAAAGCTGATACACTGAAAATCTAGCAACTTGTATAACCTTGGAAGGGGTAGATAATATCATCATGGTTTGTGCACACATTTGATCAACTCTATGCCTCCACTGTATTTCTACCAGTTCAAGCCAATACGATATTGGCCAACTATTAGCTCTTCCAATAAATTACTAAATATAAAGGATGTTAGGAAGTAACTTGTAGCAATGAAAACTTTTGAGATTGAAATGCATGACATGCACACCATGAGACTTACTAAACTTAACTTTTTCCAGCTGAATTTCTAATTCCTGAGAGAAATGCAAGTCGCTTTTAGGTGTGTGTGTGTGTGTGTGTGTGTGTGTGTGTGTGTGTGTGTGTGTGTGTGTGTCTACATGTGCGTGTGTGTCTGCATGTGCATGTGCGTGTGTGTGTGTGTGTGTGTGTGTGTGTGTGTGTGTGTCAGTGTGTTTCTGTGTGTGTATGTGTGTCAGTGTGTCTGTGTGTGTGTCTGTATGTGCAAGCGCATGTGTATGTGTGTGTGGGTGTGTGCGTGTGTGTCTGTGTCTGTGTGTGTGTGTGTGTGCATGTGAATGGATATTAAATATTTGCATAGATTATATTTGTATGTAAAATACTTCCTCTAACAATAATTTCATATGCTATAGCAAATATGAATCATTAAACGGAGGAACTATTATACATCAAAAATATATATAAAAAGTTTATACTAGTAAAAACAAATCCTTCACTTGCATTCCTAGACATAGCGCCTGCTTCTATTAAGTTCTGATCCTGAAAAATGTACCTGCATTTGCAGAAGTGATACTGCAAATTTGATGCTCTGTTTATGTATTATAATTCATTGTATTCCTATAAAAGAGTCGCAAGTGATTAAAGAAAAATGACAGAAGCTTCCACTACTGACTCTGTAGTACTGCTGTTACTAGTAACGTAGACTAGATGTTATGGCTACTTTCCTCTTCTCTTGCACTGAATTGTTGGTTATCCAGAACATCTTTTAATTGCTAGTGCCAGCTACAGAATATTTTCCACTGAATTATTAGCATTTGCCATATCAATGACATTAAGCCACATCATTATATGATCATTAAACTGTTTATAACAGTGCTATAGAGTAGAGTTTTGTCAATACACCTAAGCAGACAAGAAACAATGAATGGAATTGCAAGAGGAAGGAAACAGTATGTTCTCAGATCTATGAATGGGAAAATGCTGTGTTAAAAGTCTTGGCAGTGCACTGCTAATATGTTTGATCTCATTTCTGAAAGGAAGGAATTTAGCCGAGTAGTCAGTATGGCAGTGTGGTGTTGCCATTGCTGAAAACATTAGTGGAGAGGGAATATTGTGGGATTTACAGATGAGAAGGGACTGTCACAGTGCAGTTTTACAATGGCTGAAAATGCTTGTGGAAAAATAATATTATGGGATATGTACCTGAGTGGGGAGTGTGGCAATGCACTGTTACTGTGCCTGAAAACATTTGAGAAGAGGGAATACCGTGAGACATAGGAATGTGTGGTACATAATAACTGTGGAAACAGAATGCTGTGGGACATGGGAATGCGTGGTAGATAATTGTGGAACAGAATGCTGTGGGATGTGGGAATATGTGGTAGATAATAACTGTGGAAACAGAATGCTGTAAGATGTGGGAATATGTGGTAGATAACTGTGGAAACAGGATGCTGTGGGATGTGGGAATCTGTGGTAGAGAATAACTGTGGAAACAGAATGCTGTGGGGCTTGGGAATATGTGGTAGATAATAACTGTGGAAACAGGATGTTGTGGGATGTGGGAATGTGTGGTAGAGAATAACTGTGGAAACAGAAGGCTGTGGGAGATGAGAATGCGTGGTAGATAATAACTGTTGAAACAGAATGTTGTGGAACATAGGGATGTGTGGTAGATAATAACTGTGGAAACAGGATGCTGTAGGATGTGGGAATGTGTGGTAGATAATAACTGTGTTAACAGAAGGCTGTGAGACATGGGAATGTGTGGTAGATAATAACCGTGTAAACGGAATGCTGTAGGACATGTGAATGTGTGGTAAATAATAACTGTGGAAACAATGCTGTGGGACATGGGAATGAGTGGCAGATAACTGTAGAAACACTGAATGCTATGGGACATGTTAATGTGTGGTAGATATAACTGTGGAAAACGAATGCTGTGGAATGTTGGAATGTGTGGTAGATAAAAACTATGTAAACAGAATGCTGTGGGATATGGGGCTGGGTGGAGTAGTGTAGCTGTGTAAGCAATCTAGTAGTTCCTTTAGAACTTACATAAATGTTCTGTTGAAAAGTAAAGACAAACAGGTAATAGACAGGTTTTGCTATTGACTGCAACTGATCTATACTTGAGAGTTATACTGCTTTTCTCAAAAAATGGCATTTAATAGTCATGGTCTTTACAGATATCCCCCCTTAGGAATTATATTTTCTGCCATCTTGCAGGATGCATGGGTTTTACATCAGTGTGCTCCAGAGAGGAGTAAGTAGTTAAAAGCTTGGGGATCTGTAAAAAGATATAGATAAGTCAATTTGATTATAATTTCCCTGTTTATAGCTGAATGTTCAGATCCTCAGATCTTTCCATTTTTACTTCATGCAAGGATGGTTACAAAGCACTTAACCAGTCTTGAGTTTTCTAAAAACTATCCAAGAATGAACTTGTGGTCATGTAGTTAAGTGGTTTCTTCAACAAATACACAGACCTACTATTACAATGTATAGAAAAATAGCTGACTAGTAATTTTCTTTCAGTAGTATGCAATTTAAGTGCTGCACAGAATCTATGTACCCCAGAGGTTCTGGTCCTTGGCAGCCATCAGATCCCTGACTGTATAATGAAACTTGTACTTGCATTTATTTAGAGTGCCTCCTCAGAAATCCTGCTCTTATCTCTGTCTTGTATGAAGCTGCTCTCTAGCACACAATTCCCTCAACATCGCATATTTGCATTTATTTTTCCTACGTTCATTAACAATTATAACATCACTTGCCAATGGGGTTTAGTCTTCATTCCTTAACTTTTGTATGTGTTTTGCAATTTTACGAACTGTACCATTTTAATAAATAAATCAAGTAGGAACAATAAAAATGATGTTAAGAGTGAGAGCAGAAATGCTGATTTATTCGAGATGTTCTTTTGCATGTCAGCTTTCTGTACTGCTTATCTTTTCTACAAGCTACACAGAATTAAGAAAGGACCCAATCAGAATGCTTTCTGCTAAATGGAACTCCGTTCCTTTTCTATATCATGCTCTGTGTCAGCATGAGAACATGCAGTGCCCAACTGTAATCTTCAATGGCTCATGAAATACCATAAAAGCAGGCAAACTACCAGAAATGTCACTAGTTAAACATCATTGTCAACAGAAAGAAGTATTGGCCAAGAATGGCCTAAAATGACTTGAACTTGCTGACATTACACACGCACAGTACACTACAAAGTAAAACAAATCTGCAATAAAAGATTAAACAGATAAAAAACAATTTCATAATGATACAATAAAAATATTTGAAACAAAACAAAAATTCTATTTCATAAAATATACTCTGTTAAAGTTTGCCATTTAGTGCAGAGAATTAAGGCTATGAGATCTTAACAAGCTGCTTTCTATAGTCTAAGGTTGAATTCCTCCTGCCCCCATTTTCCTAGTCTGTGACTTTCAGTGAGTCACTTAATCAGATGATACTGTGAGTAGGTGATAGGGCTAGGTTCCGCAATGCTGTACTGGACCGAGTAACTACCTATGAACCTAAGTGTTCATCAACTGCATACACATATAGAAATATAAGCAAGTGTGATATTGCAAAATTCTGCTTTCTGCCAAAGTTGGTTAACCTGACTTCACCTGCACATATAGCTAGGCTGTAATAAAAAATAAGAAAGAATGCTGTTATAAGAACTGCAGAACTGTTGAATATGCACCCCTGAGCAGTGGTACAGTGGAAGTTACTTGCACCCAATGAAATTTACCACTTGGTTTTGCCCACCACGGTGGTGCAGCGGTTAGCGTTGTTGCCTCACAGCAAAAGGTTCTCCGGTTTGCTCCTCGGCTGGGGTGCCTTCTGTGTGGAGTCTGCATGTCCTCCCTGTGGTCGCGTGTGTTTCCTCTGGGTGCTCTGGTTTCCTCCCACATCCCAAAGACACGCTGTAGGTGGATTGGACACTCTAAATTGGCCCTAGGCGTGAGTGCATGCATGTGCGTGCTTTCTGTGGAAGGTTGGGTGCCGAGCTGGCAACTCGACACCTTAAAAAACTCTACTGCCAATCATGAGCGGACAGGTGATCTGCTGTGGTGACCCCTAACCGGGAGAAAGCCAAAAGAAAAAGAAGACTGTATCACACCTTACCATGACATGCCCTGCTAAGCTATAGTAAATCAAATTGTTCCATACCATACCATATCATATCATAAAATAGTATACCATATCCTATCATAAGATACTCTGTCATACCTTACCATATCACACCATACCAGACTATACCTTATCATAACATGCCATATCATACCCTTTGGCACTCTGCCATGCCATACCATACGATACGGTACCATACCATACCATACTATACCATAATATACTTTACACTACCATACCATACCATACCATTTGATACTCTGCCATACTGTACCATAGCATATCATACCATACATACCATGCCATACTATACCATATCATACTATACCAAACTGTACTATAAAGTAATATGATGGATTATACACAAGCACACTATATCAGACCATCAGTTGATTGAATTTAAAATTCTGAAATTCAAATTTGCAGAACTATACACCTTTTTCCCATCCTATCAATACATTTCCTATCCTTCTTAGCAAGAGTAGGACTGGACATGACTAATTGTTAGCAGCAGAGGAGTCAATTAAGGCTGTAGCTGATGGGTCAGGTTTGGGAATAGTATATAAAAATAATATATACAAATTTAAAAGACTGATGGACTTCACGCAACCTCTCTGCCTTTTTAGGGAAATCATATGCTGACCATCAATTTGTGAAACCCTCAGAGGAGTGTGCTCTTCAGCAGCTGTAAAACTCTGAAGGGCTTTTTGTCGAAAATTGTCCTTTAGGCAGCTCAGCTCAAGCTGCTTGAAAGTTTGGGCATGTGGAAGGTATCCTAAAGTTTTGGAAGCTGTCTAGCTGTTATATCCTTGGCAGGATATAAACCATATAGCTAAGGCTACTGCAGCAGTGATCAATATGAAGAACATCTTTCCTAATCTGTTCAGGAGTGAAAATATCCATGAAATCATGCAAAATCACAGAATTCAAGACTGGCAATCAGAAAATTATCTAGGAAAAATGCAGTGCAGAATAGAGATATTTGTGTCCTGTTAATACTACTTTCAAAAATGGTTTTAATGATAATAGCTACTATATTTGACTGAAATTCTCCTTCAGAAAATGGGGAATTGATTGAGATAAACTCCTACAACTAAGTGTCAGTAGTTTTAAGTTCACAATCAGTTTAGTTATTTAAGATATTTTCTGGGATTCAGAAGGCTTAACATGATGTGGAAGACTTATATGGCTTAATGATAAAGTTACTGCATCATGCTAAGCTTTCTGAATTCAGAGACTTATCGATCACTGATGTTTTCCCTATATGGAAACATCAGAGCAGAGAGTAATTCATTGGTAAAGCAGTATTAAAACGAAGTAGTCCAGGGGAGTGGCTAAAACTAATAAACTAGGTGGTCTGCCTTGGAAATATTTGCTGATACACATTCAGTCTTATGGGATTGCTCAAATTGCAGCAATATTCAGCAAAAATCTGGGGTTTGGGATGGGGATAGAATGTTTGTGAATATGTGTGCATGTGTGTGTGTGTGTGTATGTGTGTGTGAGTGTGTGTGTGTGTATGCATGTGTGTGCGTGTGTGTGTGTGTGTGTGTGTGTGTGTGTGTGTGTGTGTGTGTGTGTGTGTGTGCGCATATGTGCATGTGTGTGCATGTATATGTGTGTGTGTGTGTGTGTGTGTGTGTGTGTGTGTGTGTGTGTGTGTGTGTGTGTGTGTGTATGTGTCTATGCATCTGTTACAGTGTGCATGTAGGTAAATGGTTAATTGTTTCCATGGATGTGAGTGACAGTGGGGGCATTGTTTCTGGTTGATTGGGTGTGAATGTGTGTGAGAATGTGTGAGACTGTATGTGTGTGAGTGTATGTGTGTCCTTGTGTGTGAATATGGATGAATCAAAGTTTCCATGAGTGTGAGTGAGAGAGAAGGCTTGTTTGTGGATGAGTGGATGCATGTTGGTTTATGGAGATAGCTAGGAGTGTGTGTGTGTGTGTGTGTGTGTGTGTGTGTGTGTGTGTGTGTGTGTGTGTGTGTGTGTGTGGCTTTTTTAACACAATGCAGTGGCTCTTAGGGGGTAATGCCAGCATTGGCAGGTCTCACATTGCAGTTTTTGACTTAGAGACTTGGTGAAGAGCTAATAATAAGGTCTTATTCAGTGAGTGCCTTTGAATCACATTTTCTCACACTAACACTAATCAATCAGCTCGAGTTGGGCAATTAGCATGACTAGTGAGAATTGTAATGAATCATAGCTATAGTATCATATTTGCACAATGCACTAATACTGAAAGCCTGCACTATTTCTTCACTGAGTTGCAATTGTAGATGTCCCAGCTAGACCACATCATTTGTATTGCAGAACATCCAAACCCCATTCTATTACGTTCAGATTCTGTATCATTTCAGCTCTAACAGCAGTTCAGGACAAGCACGAACAAGTGTTGCAAACAAAATTAAATAGCAGAGTGAAAAGGGAAAGCTAACCACTCACTTAGGCAGGGAACTCAATTAAATAAGGAATGCAGTTTTCAGATGAAACCCTGAGGCTAGACTACATTTATTAGTTGTTCTACATGAGTTTACTGATTTACATAAACTGTGACTTTTTGCATCATACATCAGTAGTTAAGACAGATAATCAACTTAATATGAATCAAACAATAAAATTTACTTTTGGTATCTACTTTTCCTTGCATGTTTAATTAATTATGAATAGATTCATGATTAAAACAATTTAAAAAGAATGAGGCTTACATTTTCTGAAAGGTAGCAGAATTGTGGAAAAGGGCACTGTCCCCTTCCTCCTGACTGCAGTGTTAAACATTTCTTCACCATGGCTATATTATAAAGCACTGTAACTGTTTCCTGTATTTCAACATCTTGGCACCATACTATGATATGCATTTGGCCAGCAAAAGAAATTTACATGCAGCTGAGATAATTGTATGTTTCACTTGGCCTTTCTCCCACATCTCTCTTATTTTGTAGTTACATCCAGATTACTGCATGTTCAAAGTATGCTGATGGGAAAATAAAGCTTGAACAACTAATTCTGCATGCATTTATAGTACCTCAGTATAAGTGACAATGCCCTTATTTCATATGCCAAGTATCAATATTCCTAGCAAGCAACACTACCACGTTCCACTTTAAGTGCACAAAATGTTGATCGACAAAAATGGAAATTTGTCTGAAAATAATGTTTTGTGTAGAGGGTGCATTACCCTGAGTATAATTTTGCCCTTACTTGGGAAAAGGCAAACACTTTGGCAAGTCTTTTTCTTTCACTTTTCCTTAGCTAAATGCATAATTTTTGGACCAAGGGGGTTGAGTTTGTCAGTTCGAACATGTTTTGGTAGAAGTTTCATCTCTCGTTCAGGTTTATAGCTGAGTATGGGCATAGTGTACTTTGCTGTAAAGGTGAGTTGTGGAAATGAAATTAACATTTTTCATGCTGGTATGACAAAAAACATCACTGCATTTCTCCCATCTCTTTCTGGCTTATAGAATGAAAGGAATTAACAATGTAATGTGATCTTTTTCTCATAGAAACAGCCTGGGGGATCTGGAAAAATAGAAAGGCCGGCTTGCATATCATGTGATGGATCTGATGCGTCAATTAGAAATAAAATGTAGCCAACACTCTTTAATTATAGGACAGCAGTGCCAGACTCCTCAGTATAAATGCACTATGGTCTTGATCGTATTGTAACTAAAAACTTGCATAGAGACAAGTTTTTCCCATATTCATTGATCATATGTGTTTTTATGTATCAAACTAAACTGTAAGGGCAGGAGACAGCATAAACTGAGTATCTTTAAGTCCTGTATACTTGTATGGCTAGCATTACAGTACCATAACATAATATATCTTTGGATACAGAACTACAGTGCATGCAGTCTTAGCTTAATACGTGGCATGTTCACAGGAGCATATTCTCACACATATAAAGATGAGCTTCAGTGCACATATTCGCTGGCTATAGTACATTCTGTTGAAATCAATTTCAGCAAGTAACCATTCTTAGGAATTTCAAAAGTAAGGAAAATCACTTAGTGGTCCTGGATCAAGATGGGCAAGCCCCATGTAGGGGACTTTGCCCTCTGCACTTTCTTCCTTAATATAAAATCATCTGAGTTTGCACAACTTTGGAGGAAAATAGATGCACAAGTAAGACTCTTAAATATGTTATGTCTTTCTATTTAGTTGAAACACCTACTTCTTCCCCTTACTTTTTTTTCTCGCTTCCCCCATCACCCCTGCCACAAGTAATATGCTGTCTATTTAAATTACATTAAAATCCATGACATAAAACAAGAGGAAATGTATGAATATTTATCTGTCCATATATATATATATATATATATATATATATATATATATCGGATCAAGAGACAGAGAAATATTTAGCTATAAATTTTTCCTTCCTGTCATTAACTGAGGTTTCCTTTTTTTTTTTTTTGGGAGGGGATAAACTCTTGGCTAGGCTTGTAAGGCCCCAGGGCCATTAGCCTAGTAATCTCCTATGATCCTATGATCAACTATAACATGTTTCTGTACCATTACTTTTATCACACTATTGTTCTCATACCTGCGTATTGTAAGTATATGTATATATATATATATATATATATATATATATATATATATATATATATATATTTTTTATTAATTTCTATATTTTAGTTTGAAAAATCTCAAAATCATTTCCAATGCTTAAATTATCGTGCTAATTTCTACCATATTATGTACTATACTTGTTATTTTTACTTTTTTGAGCTACTATTACTTGACCAGCACTAAAAGCAGACATTGCAATTGATTTAGTTGGTCTTTCCCAGTTAACAAAGAAAAGGCCCCAATTCCGAAAGACTACCTCTCAGTAGAAGGGATGATTTACACTGACAACAGGCTGAGAGTAGGTGTTTTGGAATCTGGTCCCCATATTAAACCTGTTTATTGATAGGCCTTACACTGAAGTAAGCCACTTACACTTAGAGCAAGTCTGTTGGAATCAGGGCAGACTTTCACTGACAGCAACTCTTTTGAAATCTGGCCTTTAATAAATAAATAGATATAATTTAGTATAATAGTCAATTAATGTAATTGGCTTCACTGAAATGTGTAGTTATCACCTTAATTAAATGTTCCTCAGTTAACATGTTTTGTAACTGGGGTTGGCATTATTACTTCTAATCAATACTCTAAAGTCCAGATATTTCCAAAGTAAAGATGTATTTTTCTCTCAGAACACTAACATAGAATAGACCCAAACTAATTACATAAGTGAAGGGGGGGGGCATAAAATAGTTTTTCTCTTTTTGTATTTCTGATATGTACTATTTTTCTTCCACACAAGCTACACTGCTTTTTTTCTTATTGGCCTAATTTTACTAAAAATGTTATATTATATTACCTTTAAAAATATTTGTTTGCTCACTACTCATAGTGCAAGTCAGTTTATAATGCATCTGGGTATTTTTGTTACACTCAGTAAATTATAACAATATTTCATACATGTAGCCACCTCATTGTCTGACTAGCTCAGTGTGAGGTTTTCTTGTCTGCTACACCACAGTTTCCTTTCACATTTTTTTACCTCAGGTTCTACTACTTTTTGCAAGTACAAATATTTGCTGCACACATGAGCTACGAACGTTGTGCATTTTCACAAGAAAACATTACACTGACATTATGCTAAGAAAACATGGACTCAAAGCTGTCATACCTTTAAATCATACTTGACACATGCACACACATACATGTACTCATAGATGCATGCATCTTTATAAAGCCTAAAATAAAGAAATAAAAAGTACAGGAAAACTGTTCTTGCTTCCTATCACAAAACTGCTTAGATGAGAAACAACTTGTAGCTGGGTTTTCTATAGGACAAACGAGTATAGCAAAGCGCAAGAAGGAAGCAGGTAAAATGAGTAAAAAGAATATTCAGTGTACATGGCTTATCATTACAAAGTAGACTTTCTTAGAAAATAAAGCATCAACTCAGACTATTCATTTCAAATCCTCAGGTGGAAATGTAATAAACAAGACTAGCTTACAAGTGACAGAAAACATTAAATATTTAATATGAGTTTATGAGAAAATCTGTATTAAATCCAAGCTCTTGAGAAATCGTTACACGCTGATGTCGGGAGTCAGGACAACTAAAACATAATACAGAGAATTAGTACCTACTGCATTAGGGATTGAAGAGTAATGTTTTGCCTATTCCAGTGTACTTATATATTCATTTAAAGCCTCAAAAATGTCATGTAATTCATGTAGACAGCAGTGTGTTTCATATATATATAAAATTTGCAATAAATCATTTAGTGCTGTAGGTCTCACACAGAGGATAGTTGTTGGCAATCATCTCGGAATGCTTCTCCCTCACTGACTAATATGATTTGAGGCTCCCGCTGTGAAGCGCACTCTAAGACGTCATTGATATTCGGTGATGGGATGTCATGCTTGCTCCAGCTGTCAGTAACACAGCTGTTCTATTTCCTTTTGAACGATCAGCGCCGCCAATGCCCTCCAGCTACCGTGTTCCTTGACAAGGTCCAGTGGAGAGCAGCAAAGATTTGAGAGCTCAGCTTCTAATAGTGAATGCAAAACAAATTTTACAACAAATTGCTTTTTCTGGGCTGCCTGATACCACACAATTAAAGAGGTCATGTTTGCCTGGTTCATGTTCCCACCAGAAAGCATGCCATGTAAAATCTTCAAATGATTCTTAATCTAGTTTTCTCAGAATTTTCTCTGCTGTTTGCAAGTAACATGCAGTGTTGAACTTGTTACTTATCGACTGACACAAATTACAGTAGAAAGTAAATGGAATGCTCTGGTTTGGTTCTGCTACATGAACGTGCTCTCAACAGAGCTAAAGATATACATTTGCATATTCTGCATTTACTGGGACTAAGAGAATTTTTGCTGCATTCCTTTTGTTTAGAAAAAGCTGCAGTGAATTGTTAAACAGTTATTTAGCAGACATGTAGAAAATATGTTTTTCTTTAGACTTCATGCAACAAAACATAAACATAATGCTTCTGAGCATTTTTAAAGCAAAAAAGAACAAGTAGCCCAGTGGTCTTGAAGAAATGCCTCTTTCTGATACATATGACACCAATTTGTCCATATTCTTCTCGTTTAAAAGATGGACTGTATGTGCTACTGAAAACTTTCATTTTCTGCAGTGAGGTTTCAAAGTACACCAGTTTTCATGGTGATATAGTACATGAGGTATGAGACTAAGAAACAAAAATGTGTAAGGTAGTCCTCTGGTAGGAAATCTCACTGGTTGTCCTTAGCGTGATTTCTAGAAAGACAATGAGAGTGAAGAAATTATCCTTTCTAGCCCACCAGACTGATGATTGGTGGATGTTGCATTAACAGCACCATACTACAGGGCATGCTACTGTTTCTACAAACCATTGTTCTGTGATGTCTGATTGGCTATGCCCAATTGTTTGAATTTGCATTGGTTGACACTTTGCGCAACATGTCTCCTGGTTTTATGACCTCAGAATTAGTTTGATTAATTAATGAACTAAAGGATTAAAGACACTAGATTGGTCTGTAGAATACTTTACCTCCTATAAAAAAGAGCTGATTAGAATGGAAATTAAAACTGAAAGGTCTCTTCTCCAAGAGAATAAAGCCCCCTGTAGGAGGTATATAATGTTACTAGGAGCTATGGTATGTGACTGCAAATAATTCCAGATAGAGCACCATGATAGACGGGAAGGCTCCTTAGGCATAATGTGTTGCAAGGGAAGACTGCATATGATTAAATGGAACTTTTATTTAATGAAATTATTTTCTTATTTATAATTATAAAAGAAAATATCTTGCCTCACTTGAGACAATAACATAATCTATGTTAATGTAGAATATTATCTTAGAAAAACAATAGAAGTCAGAGCACTTTATAACCAGTTCTCACTGGTCATAAAGAATTATTAGGAGTGCAACTAATGTCATAAAATAAAACGTAATTGACTAAGTAATTGACTAAGCAGTACATATTTATTTATTTTTTTGCAGTAGTTTATTGGGTTAGAATAATAATCATAATGGATTATATTCAAGTTCACGCTACCATAAAATTATATCACAACAGATTCCACAGTTCAGAGTGCAGAACATATTTAGATTATACCTCACTAGAATGAAAAAAAGGGGCGTGGGAAGGGATAAATTACCAATGGCCTCCAATGTAGGCATAACATATATTTGAATCTACATTGACAGCAGCAGCTATTATAGGAATTGGAAACAGGAAAACAATGCACTTAGAATTTTACCAAAAAGTGTATCACAGATGTGTACTACATTTGTGATATTTCATACTAACAAATCTCCTTCTCCTCCTCCAAAATTATTTGTTGATTTCTTAGCCAGTAACTTTGAACAATCCCATTTTGAGCAACAATCCCACAGATATTATTCCTTGATCTTTTATGCCATTTACAGCCCTACAAATATTCTTTCACCCTTTCTTCGTCCCTCAGTCTTGCTCCTGTACTTTGACTTGTAACATTGGTTGCATTTGGAATTCATATTGAGTTGTCCACATGGGTTCTGTTGTGCCCTGAAGGTTTTTCCCACATTCAAATGATATTCTGATAGGTAAGTTGCTGAGGCTGCAAATCACTAGTAGGTAGAGTAGAGATTCTGTGTCTGAGTGCACATACAATGTGCATTTGTCTGTGTGCGTCTGTGTACGTATGTGACTACTCCTGTAATAGACTGGCATCCCATTCAGGTTTGCCAGGACAGGATCCAGCCCCCCCCCCCCCCATCCCTGTTTAGGAACAGTGTGTATATATGGAATAAAAGAAGGAACAGATTGATGGATGGATGGATGGATGGATGGATGTATCTTACCATTTATCTTTTAAGTAATGTTTGTAGTTAGCAACTGAATATTCTAAGATATAGTTTAACAATCAGTATGTATGCTACTACAATGACCTATCCACATGCATGCCAGGTATGAATGCACTTTAATTTTATACTGTGTGCATTGTACATCTGAAGTCTTGCTTTTAATTTCAAATCTACATCACTGTGCTCTTCAGAAAATGCCTCAAGCTGCCAAATAACAGATTTAATATATTAGAAATGATACTGTGAATTGTCTGGCATCATTAATAAAATGAGAAAATGTTAGTCTCTAGAACAGCTTTATGGAACAATTAGACCATTTAGACAGAATGTATTATTTTCAATATACAGTCTGATTAATAATTATATAATTGTTTGTTTTAGAATGAAAAACAAATTAAGCACAAGTGCATAGCTTACAAATATATGTACAAACACTCTTCTATTTCTTAAATGAGTAAAGACGTAAAACTCACCTCAAATAGATTGATTTTTGCTCTGACAGCGGGTAGTGAAAGTATTAATGTTTGTGAGGGGCAATATAGTCTGTAGAAAATAGTTGTTAAAATGTGTGGGAATTGAACCAGTAATATTATTGGATGAAGGATGGGGGTGGTAATTTGGCCTGGATTTAAAAGTTTGTTTATGGATGTTTAGAACAGTTTTTGGGTTGTTCTGATGTTTATTTTGGAGGATGCTATAATATATTTGTTTATGCTTTATTTAGTATTTTGCCCTATTCCTTAATTACCTGAAAAGTTGAAATGTATTTTGTGTTCTATTTTGAGCCACTTTTTCCAGGATTTGTTATGCTGTAGAATTAATTTCATAGTTTCACTTGTTAGCCATGGTGCGTGTATAGATTTGACCCTTTTACTACATACTAGGGCAAGGTTATTGAGAATTTTCAGGAATATTTCACTGATGTGTGAGAGAGAGAGCACAGTCTAAGGGTATAGCTTTTAGTACTTTCCAGTTATATTCTCTTAAGGATTTGATAGAAGTGTATTTGTCCAGGCTTTTAGAGTTACAATTGTAATTAATGTCTGTCTTGGATATTATAACTTTCAAGAGTGTAGGTAGGTTCATGGTCACTTAGGCTGTCTGGAAGCTACTGGCTGTCCTCATTTTGTTGGGTTGATTAGTAAAAATCCAGTCGAAGGTTGACTGCCTACCAGTACTTTTGTAGACTTTATTAACTGATGTAATTAACTGTGCAAAGCCATATAGGTTTATAGAATCAATTTCTGTGTTGATATTGATAAGCTGCAAGTCTATATTTGTACATGGTGGAATATTTAATATAGGATATTTTCCACAGTGGTAATGTTTTTTACCTGGTGGGATATATGGCTGCTAAACAAAACATTTTCCTATTATTGATTATGAGATGTGATATAAGTAGTTTTGCAGTATTAAACTGTGATAGTTCCTGTGCATATGAGGTTATGTTTATGTAATTCTTAATTCTTGTAAATGATGGCTCCTCCACTGCATGCTAATTTATCCTGTCAAGCCTAATTATACTTGAAACCAGGTGGGATAATTTCATTGTCATTTATGTCTGTTTTCAGCCATATTTCTGTAGCTATGATTTTGTCTGGGAAATATTATGTGGCAATACTAACATGCGTGTCTTGCAATTTATTGCATATACTTTTAAGATTGATATTTAGGAAGAGAAGGCTGGAATTGGGGAAGGAGAGGGGAAAAGAGAATGGTACATAATGTGGAATTTGTGCTCTTATGTGGGGCCAGGGTTAAGTTGAATGTCTCCCAATGATTTTTTGAGTGGAAATTTTATGAAGGAAAGCAGCTAGCAAAATGCATTTGTGCTTTACTTTTATTGGATTTTGTGTGGCATCATATTTGGATTTTAAGATACCTGTAATTGAAAAAAGAATCTAAGAAAGTTAACTTTACGGTGTGGGTACTGTGATAGTTGATAGACATGGTAACTTGGGGGTTTGCAGGACTATTAATTATATGCATTTGGGATGTATGGCAGTTAGTTAAGAGTGCTAGCTAATATGCTGAGGAGGTGTACTAGTAAGTTTGAGTGAGCGTCATTTTGTATAATATGCAAATTAGATTTTGCTGAATATATTAGTCTGCACTGTAAAATGTGACTGAACAAGAGTAGTTATAGTTACAGCAGTATAACTTCTAAAATGGCAACCTGGGTAGCAGCACTTTAAGTAAGTGAGTTACAGATGCTAATTGTAGGGCAACTACTATTGGATTATGTTCTGATTGTTTTGATGGAGAAATAGATTGGGAGATGTAGAGGGGTAGAGTCAGATATTTTAAATGTAGAGTAAAAAGGGTGGGTGGGAATTTGGTGTAGGATGGGAGAACCAAGTAAGTAAGCCCGAGTGTAGTGCATGGATGGTGTAGTGGTGTAGTGGTAGTGTTATTGCCTCATAACAAGAGGTTCACCAGTTTGATTCTCAGCTGGGGTGCCTTCTTTGTGTAGTCTGCATGTCCTCCCTGCATTCGTGTGGGTTTCTTCCAGGTGCTCCGGTTTCCTCCCACGTTAGAAAGACATACCTCTGGAGCGTTTCTTCCCAGGCCTCTGCTGAAAATTGGCTTCATTCCAAGTCAGACTTTCCCAGTTAACAAATGATAAATAAATAAATACTGGGGCCCAACCACTGAATAAGCAAAGTAACAATGTTGAGAAAAACAAAATGTAAACTTTGGCTATGGCAAAAGTAAGGAGGTTGCCAGAGACAGTTAATTGTATGAGTTAAACAGTGTAAAATAGATGCTGGGAAGGGCAGAAGGAGAATTGCAGGGAGCAGTACCCAAGCCCAGAAAGTCTAAGCAGAGATTCATATGTGTGTTTAGGTTTTAGAGATTTAGCTGCAGGATACTGTTGTATTGAAAATGAAAGCAAAGCAAATACTTTGTCCCATTTCATTTGGGTGGGAGGATAACAAGCTGCAAACTGGCTGTTGTTTTAGACTACGCAAAAAAACGTTAAACTGATTGCTCATTATTAGGGGCCGTAGTATATCCCAGTGGTGTAGGGGTTATACTTCCAATCACTATTCCCAACCAATAGAACAGTTTCATTCACAACTTTGTTAATACCTTTCTTGCTTGCCTAACGGTAGATTACCCTCTTACGATAGTCAAAATATACAAGAAAATGTGGACACAGCTATTTCAGCCTTTTAGATACGGTGTCAAATGTCCGTCAAAGGAGGAAATCTGTAGTGGCTGAATCACCTTATAATTGCTTATAACAGCTTCCTTTTCAGTAAGTGAGTGGTCCTTTGTATGACTGAAAGTATGAATTACAGACAAAAATAATCTTTAGTTATCCAGTGCTGGTCTGTGTATCTTGCAGATGTTGTTTTCATTCTTAGTTGTTATAACGTATAGAAGACCTGGTAAATTACTGTAAAGATCAGAGAATTGTGTGCACAGTGGATAACTAAGAGGACAGTAGTTGTCTTTTTATGAACAGAAACATAGATTAAGCTAAGCATTAACAGCATGATATTATTAAAAAGGTCAGCAGTGGACAGAAGAAAGAGAGTAAAATTGAATTTTACTTGACAAGACCTTTATCTGGGTTTGTGTAATTTTAAAATCATTATTTAAATTATGACATTTGGATGTAATGATTTTATGGGAAGAATGTGTACACGAATCAATAATGTGTCCCAGATGTTATCGGTCAGTCATTCATGCTTTATTTGTATTACAGTGGTCATAAATTCACAGCATCGCATTAGATAAAATACATCTCTTAAAATAAATTAAAATCAGTTATCATTAGCATAAATTTATAAAAGGAAAGACTACATTTCCTGGGCTAGTATTTTCATAAAGCAATAAATGTCAAAAATATTTGTGAAAGATGAAATGTAAAGGTTTTACAAGATATAGTTTCTTAGCTGTGGAAATGGAAAATGAACAATATGAGTGCCACAGTGGCTTTCCAGTAACCTATGACCTCATTTTAGAGATGTTAGAATTCAGCATGTCAGGCAGTTGACATTGAGGGCTAAGGCTTTGCACTGTTTCTGTGGTATATGGTTTCATTCCCTCTACCCTTATTTACCTACTATGTGACCTTAAACAAGTCACTTAACCAGCTAGTGCTTTGTGGCAGCTAGAAATCTAGGCTAGGGTCCTCAGTGGTTCAACAGGTTGCAAGCCTGGTAATTACCTATGAATATATGTGAAACAGGTGATAATGAATAATAGGGTTTTTGATGTAATTAAGTAAGTCCATGGTAATGCAGTATGCGATTAAAAAAAAAGTTAAACTGCAACCAGTGCTGAGCATATAGCAGTCAGTAAATATTGGCAATAGTAATTATTGCAATCATACATTGTGCAGTGCTTGGAGATAAATGTGATGATATCTTAGGAAGCCCAAGGCAGCAACAGTTCACTAGCTTTGGCTGAATTACATCAAGACACAGGCAGCTATTGGAGTATATAATTAAAATGATATGGTACAGCCTTCTTTTGTCCAAATCCAGGATATGACATGCAACATCACTTAAAGAAACTGCACATTACTTAATGTGAGGACCATGCTGGTTTAGTGGTAAGTCTGAGGTTTAATCCTGGCATCTAGTCAATATCTATGTAGATTTTTTCTCATGTATCTGTGTTT
Organism: Protopterus annectens; assembly: GCF_019279795.1. Classification (NCBI taxonomy): domain Eukaryota; kingdom Metazoa; phylum Chordata; order Ceratodontiformes; family Protopteridae; genus Protopterus; species Protopterus annectens. The sequence goes on along the minus strand of NC_056728.1, from coordinate 803,317,995 downwards.
TTATTATGGGTTTTCTGGATTCCAGTCTTCTCCCAAACGCAAGCTGTTTGGCTACAGTAAAATTTCCCATTATTACCATTAGCCTTGTGGCCTGGGTACGTTAAAAGATATGTCCTTTATAAACATGAAACTGCATTTCTCAGAACTATAGTAATCATAACTAAACAAAACAAATGTCTTTACTCCTCTAGTAGAGTTATAATTATGATCAAAAAGTTTGAGTACAAATGGCAGTGTTCTTTCTATATAGCAAAGGTTTCGAACGTTTTTAAAAAAACGTACGAGGCACTGACACTGCTAAATGACTATATTAGACTATGTGATCCCCTAGGGATCTGTGGAAATGGAAAATAAACCACGTGGAGGCCGAGTGTTGATTTGAGTGCTTTCGTTCGCACTTTTATTACAAAACTTCGAACTTCATCAGAAATCATAATAAGTGCATTCCAACATGGGGTTAAATAGTGTTTGATGATGTCATGTGTGACATGTACATGTATGTTTTTACATATATCCATAACAGAGAAATGTCAAAACGGAAGTAGGAATAGATAAGAAAACTCAGAAGAGCACAAAATCAGTAATAGGGTTAATAGGGAAGCTTTGGGGCAAAGGATAGGCATGCCTTGAAGAAAGGGGGGAGCAATAAAAAGCCAAATGTGGACATACAACATTCTCAGGGGAGAGTTTGGCACATGACCAAGGTAGATAAATGGGACAGGAAAGTATCTGTGGTGTTGGAAGAATGCCAACTGCATTACTCTTTTGAGGAAGCAGTCATGTTTCAACGACTGGGGGTCCTAGAGCATACAGTCCTTGCAGAATGTATTGCATGACCCTAGACTGGTTTAAAAGACTGTTACCTACCTTGAAGTGGGTAACAATGTGTAGTGAAGGGGGCACTTCTTTTACCAACTAGTTCCATCACTCAAATAAATGAGATGCATCAATCATTTAATATCCATGTCAAACTTTACATTTGCATAGACTCACATTTTATTTGCATTTATTGAGCTACAGTAACTGAGGTTGAAGTTGGAAGTCTTGTCAGTTAATGAATGAAAGTGTGATTCAAAAATAATTTCTGGAATTTTTTAATTAAGAACTAACCTGCTGTCTAACTGGACAGGTCCAATTGTTTCAGTCACACACAAGGATAACGAAAGTGTACTTAGTGATATATTTTGGTCTAGCTGAAAGTACAAGTGTTATTGCCAGAAATTGTAGTAAATAACTGCATGATTTGCTCAAGGCATCAGAGATAAAAAGGCCACAGGTTTCAAAGAAAGAACGCCACAGCATGCAATTAAAGGGTTAAATATGAGACAATCCTTTCTAAAATGCCCCAGATAAATCATTTGAATCTGTGGCATATTATTTGCTATCAAGCAACCAAACTATGATCAACTTTTTAAGTTATCTGCAATAACTACCATATCCATAATACTGACTAGAAAATTCAGACAACCATTTTGAGGTAAAAATGTTACTTAAGGAACATGAACTACTAACTGCTTTAGGTCTGATACTCTAGTTGGTAGTTTTCATAAGGGATGAATACATCTCTGTGACCCATGTAACAGAGTCTGACATAATGCAATACTAGCATCTTGTTTTGTAACTGACTCCTACAGTGCAAAACCCAGATATCAATAACTGAGGGCAGTGAGACTCTATAGGAACAAATTGGCCTTGTCCTATATTTCTAAGGTCATTAGCCATTTATTTAGGGAGCTCCACTAGTTTTTTCCTGACAAATTTAAAATTGGTTAAAGATATTTTTTTTTTTTTTTTTTGAGAAATACAGATATTTCTAGAGCAGCTCTATTTAAATATATATTAAAAAAAAAAAAAAAAAAAAGAAATCAGAATAGTGAAGTACTAGGTAAACAACATTGTTATTACCGCTAATAAGTACTAGAGTTATGCTTTAAAACTGCAGGATATGGGATATGTATATAGTTGTTTCTACAGAATATAAAGCAGGGTTTTTCTCCCTTGATTAAGGTATATTGTATTATAGATGTAAGGAACTTGTTTATGAGTGTCAAGGACATGACTAAAGAAAAGTTTTGGCTTGTACAGCACAGAAAGGGCAGAAACACCAGGATTATTCAAAATTTCTCCAGCCCCCTAAGTTTGCTACAGAGACACTATAACTAAGCAGCGCCTGTTGTGCATAAAAGGCAGCACAAACAAACCTACGAGGTCCCATATAATGGCGTCTCCAAACCATCTGGTAAAAAGTCTACCTATGCATGCTGAACAGCAAGCCAACACAAAGCATAGTACCACTGGTTTCATTTGTTATCAGATGTACAGTGTGTGTGGACTGAGGATCATCCATTTGTGACCCAGACTAGGAGGAACCTGAAGTGTAGGGTAAAATAAAATTATATGACTGGAAAAAAGCTTTTATAAATCAGGCAGAACATGGTATAAATTGATTGTACTGTGTATAAATAGTCAAAAATTCACAACCAAGTGTTTTTTTAATTTATATAGTGTTGCATTGAGTCAATCTGTTCATGGTTTTGCGTGCTTTTTCTTTTCCTGACATCGGACTTTATGTTAATATCAATCCAAAGATGCAAAAATTTATAAGATGCTGTATAACCATACATCTGAACTGTATAGACTTTCACAGAATGTCCAGATTTTTCCCTCATATGTTTTGCCTATTCCTGATAAAATGCATGTTTTTCTGGCAACTCATTGAGGATCTGTATCATTAAATAATGGCAGGCACATGAGTTTCAGACTTCCTTCCCTTTATAAGATACATGCTGAAACTGAAACATGTTATTTTTAGCAACATTCTACGTTTATAAGTTTATAAAAACAATATTTATAATCTGACCTTTGTGGGCCTTTGCTCCCATCCCAACTCATTATTTTTAGCTTTATCCAGAATTCTTGTGCTAAGGCGTTGAGAGTTCTGTGACCATAAAGAAGCAACAATAAAGAAAAAATTGTCTGTAATCCGGTTAATTATGAAGGTTTGTGGAAGTCATTCGACTTCATTTAAATGAAAATATGCTGTTAATGTATCATTCAAGCTCTACTATCATTCAAGCCCTACTACCATGACACCCACAATCAGCATTTATGCAATAAATTGTAATTTAGACCAATAATTTATTGATATATCTGCAAAGGAAAATATGCCTTCTTAAGGAAGGCAGTACAATATATCATTTCCTTTCAAATTAATTTTTTTGCTCATCATTTAACTTAAAAGTCTTGATAAAATTTATAGAACTGTACTGATGAGTTTGTACAATTGCAAAATAAAACAGTCTTGCTCAGAGTTCATTGAAATAAAGCATACAGTTCAGAGTACTGACCCCCAGAGGCAAAATGCCTCTGTTCTGCTCTGCTCTTTTTCTGTAGAAATTGGCATTAGCATTTAACAGAACAGTGGTGTCTGTTTTACTTAAATGTGTCTCCTGGTCTGTTCAAATACAATGTGGGAATACAGCTGGATAAAATATATACATGTTAATTGTTAAAAATAATGGTTGTTTAATTCATATCTAACCACTTATGAAAGAAATATAACCTTCTATCAGTGCTCATTTTTGTGACTCTCAGCTGCACATGATTATGAACCAATTGTTGATGAAGTATATTAATTGTGCACTGGTGTTTCCTTACCGCAGTAATAAACAATTTTGCTTCACTGAAAAGACTGCAAGACACCAACTATATAACCATTGAGGACTGATGAATAGCCTTTTATTTAGCAAGTACAAATTCAGAATTATATAAAAATATATAATCTAATCTCTCATCTTTATTGTAAAAAATTTTTTGTTTAAGTTCACATTTGAATGACCGCTTCATATTCTATATAAAATGTATAGATTGCTTAAATACAAATGGCACATTATTTTAAAATACTGACTGCAAACATTGCCTAGGATCTCTCTTCTATTAAATTAGCAACACAGAGAGATATTTATAAGCATGGTTAGCATAGTAATTTATAATCTATAAGTAAAGGCAAATTTAATAATGATGCAAAAGGACATAGGGTCAGAAAATGAGATGTGCTTTATAAAATAATATTGCTTCAAGTATTCCCTTTCAGACTTGTAAAAACAATGCCGGCTTATAGCATTTGTTTTGTGAATTTATTAGTTCCTAGCACTATTATGAGCACTGCCGCTACTGATTAAACTCAGGAGTCCGAATTTGAAGTGGCTTTGCAAAGGACAGCACCAGCAGTCACTTTGGAATTCACCTGGGAGACATTTTTAAGAAAACATTGTAGAATTTCAGCAGCAGGGGAGAATTTGCAGAGCAATTTTGCATTATAAGGAAGCTTAATATGACTAGGAGACAGAATGGTGAATTTGCCAGTAAATACAGATTTGGTAGCCTGTTGCATGCCTCCAGTATTACAAATATGCATTGTCTGCTTGTCTGAATGCAGTAATATGACCTTTTTTTTAGTCTTTGCAGTCATATGCTTATGTCCCTATATATAATGTGTTCGTCTGCATAAGATTCCAAGGACAATATGTGATAAAAGATTAATTTCCTTCCTTGGCACCTCTGTGCATTGTAGTAAATGCAGTTTGAACCCAAACTAATTTGCCCAGAGATGCCTGTTATTTGGGGCTCGGAAGTGGTGTGTGTGTGTGTGTGTGTGTGTGTGTGTGTGTGTGTGTGTGTGTGTGTGTGTGTGTGTGTGTGTGTGTGTGTGTGGAATGTGGTAGGACAGAGTAGTTTTTATTAAAGCAATAGGGGGTAAGGGAGTTATTGCAATGTTGTAGGTGAGGAAGGGTTAAGGTTAAGGGGAAGGGCTGGTTGGAGAGGATGTGAGGTAATGGTTGGGTAGAGTTACCTTAGTTTTGTGCAGTAACTGTGGGGTGGGAATATCAGATTTAATCAGGAACTTGCTGCCTACCTTCCCTTCCCCCCTTTTTTGTCTGCTGTCATGCTGTTGAATTTGTAGATATGAGGTATGATAACAGGGCAGAGATGAGGCTCTGCAATATTTCCTTCTGTTCCCCCCTCTGGTGTTATATTTTGGATCTTACAAGCTAGTTGGTCGGTTATCAAAGTGAGTGGGGTCATGCTGCTTCCAGTGGGAAGCTGTGAGTAAGTTAACGGTTGAGTTTGCACTGCTTACATCATGTGGGCTGCAGGTGAGCAGATGATGCTGCCTATTGGGTTTTGTAATGTTGACGGTCATATGCTATCTTCAATTAGGCAAAGTTATTTTATGATTAATAAACTGATGAATAAAGGGTTGTCATGTCAAATAATGTGGTGTTGTTTCTTGGGGGATCTGGACCAATATATATCTGTCAGTTTCACAGAAAAAGATACAATAATCACCCTGGAACATTATCACTAGCACATAAGAAACATACTTCAAGTGGAAATATATTTTGCATGGATTTCCACAAAAACGCTGGACAGAAACTGTCTGAACTGAGAGTTGGTATTTTTTTGCATTTTTACTTACTTGAGATAGCTGTGTCATTTGTTTTCATGTTTGGGCAATGCTGGAAGTTTAGCGTTAACGTAAGCTGAAAATAAAGAAGGAAGAACTGTAATGTGTAAGTTGTGTAAGTTGTATATGTTGTGTATGACGAAGATCTTCTTCAGACAACATTTTGTACGGTTGGAGATATAGCAGCAACTGTATACCCTAAATGTTCAATGGATATTTAAGATTTACAAATGACCATTTTTATGTGACATTGTTCAGACAAATCAGCTCTCTGATTTAACTCTTTTTTTTTCAAACATAGATTATAGGTAGAGGTGGAGGGCTGTATGTTATTAACTAAACTTAGACGCCAACTGAACGTAATAGTCATAGACACAAATGATCAGCACTGGTAAAGCTAATAGTCTTTATATATTTATTAAACATGTCCACAAGAAGAGAATGTGGAAATCCAAGGTGGTGGCAGTTGGCTGCCATTTGGGCCTAATTTGGATATGAATTTTTGAACCCTGGATTTTTTTTTTTAGTTATGGGGATTTTACTGATATTTTTGGATTGCATGATATGACTGGTCATTTTGTTGGATGTCTGACATAAAACTGCTAGATTAAATTTGTTGGGGTTTACATACAATGTTAATCTGACATCTTTAATTGTAACCTAAGTTTAATGTACATCTGATACATCTGTTCTTCACATTAACTATGTTCTCATATAAGTGATGTTTACATAACTTACGCATTTGTGGCATGCACTTCTAAAACTTTAAATCAACTAATTGGTGATGTTTTAGTGAAGCTCTTTACAAAATTATGGACTCATTTACATCACAGACTGTGTTGTCCCAGTATTACAGTAATTAATGTAACTTAATGTCAATAGATCATACTGCCTTTTTATACCTAACAGAGTCCGTGGCATGTTTTCATAACCTAGTGTGTTTCTTCGCTGAATGCAAAGCAAACTGCTATATTATTTTTAATCTGGTGTTTTACCTTTACTGCCATTGTGTCATAACTATTACAAAACCTGAGTCATCTTGGAGATTATTCAATTCCAACTATCCTCTCAAAGAACATTTTGAAAGCTTGAGGTGTATCTTTTAGTAGTAGTTTCTTTTTGCCCTACTGGAGAACCATGCATATCCTACAGATGAATTAAAGATCCTTTCTGTTTACAAAATGATTATTATGGGATATTGCATTCAGTAGACAACACTTCTGTCTATTATTTGTCAGTGGTTGTGATCATTGCCTCCTTTGTGTAGTAAATATTGTCATGCAAGATTCTTTCTTCTTAGCGGACACGAATATATTCTGCGCTACAGAGACTTAACATTATACCAGCATGGGTGACTAAACGGACATCTAAGAATATTGTTTTCAGCCATAATTTATTTTTGATTTGGGTTTGATATTCAGGGAATTTAAAGCAATTGCATCAGTTAATGTGTCTCTGCAGTTTTTTTGTACCTAAGGATATTCTCATCATTTGGACTGTTTCTTGTGAATCTGTTTTACATCTTCTGGCATTTGTTGTTAACAGTCTAGTCGTGTTATCCCATTCAGTGTTCAAATACCCCTTACCATAACTTTTATTCCTATACTTCCTATTTATGAAAAAGAAGTTATGTACCTACCATAACGTTTCATGTTAGTTGTCTTCATCTTGCCTTCCTTCTTGCCTTCCTTCTTGCTGTTTGGGTTTGGAGCCGATCCTCGGCTCCGAATTGGCCATCTTCTACAGCTCGAGAGCTGTTTACTGGCTTGAGGCTACCCCTTATCCCACAATGCCCAGCGTCAGCTACCCAAATCTCGTTTGTGATAGCGCACACTAGACATAAGTAGAGTAACCAGTTGCCTAAAAACTGGTTGTCCAATACACCTAAACAAGGAAAGAGTCATAAATTACCTGGCATGTGAAGAAATAAAAGATACTCAGCCAGTGAAAACAAAAGGAACTCCTCTTAATCCTCTAGAAAGGGGAAAGGAGGGAGGGATGCAAGAAGGAAGGCGAGATGAAGACAACTACATGGAACGTTATGGTAGGTACATAACTTCTTTATGTTAAGTTGCCCATCTTGCCTTCATTCTTGCTGTTTGGGACTGTGTCCCTAGCACCTAAAATCCTGGGTGGCTCATTGGAACAGACTCTTCAGAGCAGTAGAACCAAAGGAAGCTCTGCTCCGGGAGACCATATCCACCTTGTAATGAGAGATAAAAGTATGAGGGTTTGCCCAAGTGTCAGCTGCACAGATTGAGTTTATGGGCAACCTAGACTGAAAGGCTACAGAGGTGGCTAATGCTCTAGTAGAATGACCTTTTGATTTAGCTGGTAGCTCTTTATTTCATAACTGATAAATAAAGGCAATAGTATCAGATAACTATCTGGATAAGGTCACCTTAGCAACTGGAAGGCCTTGTTTGTTGAAAGCATAAGAAAGACATAACTGGTCTGACTTTCTTGGCTCCTTAGTTCTATGGAGGTAAAAACGCAATTGTCTGTGCACATCCAGTTGGTGAAGCTTGTATTCTGCCTTGTTGCTGTGATTGGGAAAGAAAACTGGGAGATCTATGGATTGATTTAAATTGTTCTCTGAGCAGACTTTAGGAATAAAGGATGGCTTGGTCCTCAGAGAAACTCTGTCCTTGTGAAACACCAGGTAAGGAGGACGAACACATAGTGCTTGAAGTTCTGAGACACGTCTAGCTGAAGTGATAGCAACCAGAAAAAGTGTCTTCCAAGAAAGAAATTTTAAGGAACATGATGCTGCCAGTTCAAAGGGAGGCAAAATTAAGGAAGCTAAAACTAAATTGAGATCCCAAGGAGGAGGAGGAGGATCTCTAACTGGGAGTCTAAGAAGAGATGTTCCTCTCATAAAGGCCTTGCAGAGCTTATGAGACATTATGCTATAATTAAACATACCTATATGAAAATTAGAAATGGCAGCTAGCTGTACTCTAATGGTAGCGAAAGCCGCACCAGACTGAAAAAGTTGTGCTAGAAGTTCAAGAATTTCATGGACTGGGGATGAGAAAGGATCCAAATTTCTAGATTTTGCCCAGTAAGAAAACTATTTCCATTTACTAGCATATGTTTTTCTCGTAGTAGACTTATGTGAGGAAAAAATAATGTCACGGACCGATGGGGAGATATTGGAAAGCCTGGCTAAGGTTGGAAGTGGAGTAACCAAGCTGTGAGCTGGAGAGTTTTAAGGGATTGGTGCAACCCGCCTGATTGATGAATCAGAAGATCTGGAACCGGGTCCACAATCCACGGTTGATCCAGAAGCTGGAGGTGCAGCAACGGGAATCATATCTTTCGAGGCCAATATGGGGCAATGAGAATCATTTTGCAACCCAATGATTTTGCTTTCTGTATGACTCTTGGTATTAGGGGAAAAGGGGAAAAAGTGTAAAGGAGTCCCTGAGACCAATCATGGACTAGAGCATCTCTGGGTATATGACCTGGAAGAGGAAGTAGGGAGAAGTAGCTGCTGCATTTATTGTTGAGAGGAGTGGCAAATAGATCGCAGCAAGGCTGTCCCCATTTGCAGAAGATAAGATCCACAACTTCCTGATTCAGAGACCACTCGTGAGGCATGAGGATAGCTCTGCTGAGCCTGTCCGCTATGACATTGGATTTCCCAGTGATGTGCGCTTCTATCAGAAAATGTTGGGAGGAAATCGCCCATTGCCACAGTCTGAGTGATTTTTGACACAAGGAGTAAGACCTGGTCCAGCCCTGTTTGTTGATGTAGCACACCACTGACATGTTGTCCGTTTGGATTGAAATGGTTCTGGAAGGAAGAGAGTCTTGAAGGGCTTGCAACGCTAGGAGCACCGCTCTCATTTTTAGGACATTGATATGCAGATGGTACTCACGAGGTTGCCAAGTGCCTTGGACTGTTCTGCCTAGATAATGCCCCCCCCACCCTATCAGGGAGGTGTCCATGGTCACTGTGGCTACTGGAAGGGGTTGTATGAAAGGTCTGCCCTGAATCACTAGTGGGGAGACCATCCACCAAGTAAGGTGTCTTTTGCATGTTTCTGTGATCAGGATCATGTGAGGCATGGGTAGCTCCTGGAACGACCACTCCATGAAAAGAAGCCACTGAAGGATTCTCATGTGGAAACGGGCTAATAGGCAAGAAGAATGGCAGCTGCCATGGAGCCTTGAGCTTGGAGGACATATCTGACTTGAATCCTTTTGCTCTGCATTAGATTTAACACTTGTTGTCGAATAGTGGAAACTCTTTCCTGTGGTAATCTTGCAAACATTTCTTCTGTGTTTAATTCTGCTCCTATGTATGTGACAGACTGACAGGGCAACAAGGCAGATTTTTCAAAATTTACTTTAATTGCCTAGTTGAGTGCATGATGTGATTGTATAATCCCATGCCTCTAAGAGTTGATGCCTGGTGGTAGCAGTCAGAAGCCAGTCGTCTAGATAGGGAAACACCTGGAATCCTTGATGCCTCAGGTGAGCCGTGACTACTGCCATACACTTGGTTAACACCCTGGGGACTGCGGTGAGACCAAAGGCAGAGCTCTGAACTGGTAATGACTGGCCCCTACCCGGAAGTGAAGAAATCTCCTGGAGCATCTGTCCATCTTGATATGGTAGTACGCGTCCTGAAGATCTATTGAGCACATCCAATTGTCCTGACCCAGAAAAGGGAAAATGGACTGCAGTGTCACCATCCAGAACTTTACTTTTTGCACAGATTTGTTCAATCTGCTGAGATCCAGTATTGGTCTCCAGTCCCCTGTCCTTTTTGGTACTAAAACGAATCTTGAGTAAGTTCTGGATCTTAGTTGGTCTGTGAGGACTTCTTGAATGGCTCTTTTTTCTAGCAGTCTTGAAACTTCTGTGACTGCTTGATCCCTTAGATTCGGTGGGACATCTGGGATGGACTTTTTTGAATACATGGGGGATTGATGGAAGGGAATTTTGTAACCTACGGATATAATGGATAGTACCCATCTGTCTCTTGTTATATTTTGCCAGGTTTTGGATACAGCGAAAGTCTTCCCCCCGACTGCCTCCAGAGGTGAGCAGTCAGGCAACCCTTCAGGGATGCTGGAAGGGCTTGGCAGAGAAGGTTTCTCTGTCACCCTGGTTTTGCAGTCCCCCTCTGTCACGAGGGTGGCATCTGTTATTGTTGTTTCCCCCTCTGCCCCTGGGGGAAAAATCACCACGTGTGTCAGGCAAGGGTCCCTAGGATTTTTGGGACCACATCATTCCACTCTTCTGACCCTTGGGATAAGGTCTGGAAGGGTGGAAAAATGGACTCCCACAGCAGAGAGAGTCTTGCCTTCCTGCTCACACCTGGTCAATGTGTCTTTCTTCTGGGACCCAAAGAGAAAGGAGCCATCAAAGGGATTATTGGTGAAGGATGCTTAAATGGGTTCCGCAAACTGACACAGCTGCATCCAAGCATGTCTCCTGAGAGCTACACCTGTCCCTGCAGCTCTGCTCGCTCCATCGGCTGCATAGGAAATCACCCTCATGGAGGAGTTGACTGTGGAATTAAGAGTCGCAAGCTGAGAAGCTAATTTGGCTGGTACTCCCTCAGCTGTAGGATCTTGAAGGGTATCTCCAAGCTCTTTCAAAAAATCCCTTTGAAGACGTGTAAAATGGCATAGATAGTTCATGGACCTCATTGAAAAGGTCGCTGAAGCAAACATTCACTTTCCATAGCTATCCGTCATCCGAGACTCTTTGTTTGGAGGATGAACAGATGAGGAGGTTTCTGCTAACTCTTTCTTAGTGGCTGCTGCAACCACCATGGCATCAATGGGCACACCTTTGGAGAGGAATTGTTTGTCCTGGGGGGCTGTAATAAATTTGTTTGGTCTCCTCGGAGTAGGTTCCACAGAATCTGGAGCTGACCAAGCCTTTTGAGCCACTACAGACATGAGTGGATCGAAAGGAGAAGATGCCCAAGAGGTGGAAGGTCGGGAACCAAATGCGTCCAGGTATACAGACTCATCCTCGGTAGGGACTGGGGAAGTCCAGTCCCCCCTCTCTCCAAGCATTTCAAGGATATCCAAAAAGGAAACATCTTCAGAGGTGGACCTTGGGGACCCTTCCTGATTCATCCATGCCTGTATCTGAGGTGACAGACTCAGGGAGTCTATGTGCTTCTTCTTGCACTTCTTCTTCCGGACAGGCTCTTCCAAGTGATCAGGGGAGGCTTCGGAAGAAGAGAGATCACCCAATGGGGTGTCCTGGGGCATAGGTTCCCTACGCTTGGGGTCTGGAGGAGGAGTAGAGGTTGGAACAGACACCATCAGGGGCAGAGCCGATGGAGCTGCCAGTAGAGCTGTTTCGGGGGACAACACACTCTGCATGACCTTGAAGGTGTCCTGACCTCTAGGCAGAGAAAGTTCCAGCTCCAAAGAGACAGGAGTCCTTGTCCGCATCAAGGGTGATGGCTCTGAGGCCAATGCTGGAGCTGAGCTCACCTGCACCAAAGCTCCGAGGGGGAGAATGGAGTTGGACAATGGTCCGATGACACTCCCCCCTTGGAGCCGACGAGAGAGCCCTGGCACCCAGATTCCTCGATAGAAGGTACAATCAAGGTAATCACAGCTGACGTTGGAACCGAAGGAGAGATGATGATCGGCGCCGATGGTTCTACTACCTGCAGATCCATGGTCTCCGGCTCTGAGCTAAATGTAGTCGGAGGAGGAACAGAAATAGAGGAGGTTGGAGCCAATACCTGCTGAGGTGGGCTGAACAGTAATTTTGCCAGGGCCTGTGACTTAAGCAACCTACTTACTACTCTCTCCACATCATGATCCAATAATCTAGAGGATCGAGAGGAGTGGGAAGAATGATGGTTACATTCACTCTGTAACAAGGGTGACTGAGGTGCCGAGTGGATGGGCTCCAAGAAAGGAGACTTCAGTCTCTTATGGCTCTGAGACGGCTCTGAAATAGCAGATGGAGCCGATGGAGGAGTTGCCTTGTAGGTGCCAGCTGGCACAGACAATACTTGGTTGGTCAGGTAAAGGAGTCGGCTCCGAAGGTGGAGCCAATGGCTTGACAGACTTAGGGGATTTCGCTGGCTGAGTACTTTTAGCCAGGGAATCCTGAGGCTTCAATAATCCCTGAAGGATTAATTTGTTTTTGCGCTCCTGCAGGACCCTTGGACTAAAAGCGTGACATATAGAACAGGAGTCCTGCAGGTGAACAGCACCCAAACAATATACACAACTAGTGTGCCCATCTGTCAGAGACATTTTCTGACAGCATGAGTCACACTTTTTAAAGCCAGATACCTTGGTATCTTTAGACATTTTCCTAACAACAACTAAACTAAAGAACCACAATAACAATAAGAAAAAGCACACACACACACACACACACACACACACACACACACACACACACACACACACACACACACACACACACACACACACACACACACACACAATATAAGGCAATAAAGGGTATAAGTACTAAGAGACTAAGGTTAATAACACTTTTACAATTAAAATTTTACAATAACAGCAAAAATATGTAATACAAAACAATACTAAGCCTGAGCCAGTAATGAAGCAACCTCACAGCTGAAGCGGCAAATGAGATCTGGGTAGCTGACACTGGGCATTCTGGGACAAGGGGTAGCCTCGTGCCAGTAAACAGCTTTCAAGCTATAGAAGATGGCAAGTTGGTGCCGAGGATTGGCTCCGAACTCAAACAGCGAGAACGAAGGCGAGATGGACAACTTAACATAGAATGTTTCTGAAATCACACCTTTGCATATTGAAAGACAGCCCTACTCCAGAATAGGGCATTTAGGCACTTCCTCTGTCCATTAGTAATGCAGGAAGCAGTTTGGGGGTAAATTTCCTGATTTCCATCTATTGTTATAAGTTGTGACTGAACAGAGAGAAGGAAGAGATTTGTTTTACTTGGATGGGGTGGTACTATCTACAGAGGTGGCAGAAGCTGTTGAAGACTGGGGGGGTGGAGGGTGAGAGGGGTACTTGGTGATCTAAAAAGGGCAATTTTTTAAAAATATTTACTACCACAACATAGGCTCACTTGGAGGACATTTTAAGCTTAGCTAATTTCCCTTTTGGTGCTTGAATTAACATTTCCTGATTGGTCTTACCTATCCCATGGCCGTTAATTGTATATTAACCCTAGTGAGAATAAATGTGATCATACTATAGATAATTTGAGGGGACTCATGTAAGTGATGCAGTATTTAAGAACTGCCTCTATCCATTAGTGGCATGAGGGGCAATCCTGGAGTACATTTTCTATTACCCATCCTTAGATCCAAGTTGCATTTGAATGTGGACAGGGATGAGCTTTGTTTTACTTGAATGGATAATCTGTTCTAAAACAGTGGTAGCCTCTGTGATATATATCCATCTCTCCACAACATTCAGTTTAGCTTCCTGGACTGAGTATTTCTGATGCCGTTTGATTTGCTGATGGTCAGTAGGTCCATCTGTATTAGGTCGGAGGATGCCTTGTATACCAGACATGTCACCTCTAAGCACTCTGTAGGATACTAAGTATATTGATAAATCTTTGAGGTGGTCCATGCAAGACCTATTGTTTAGGACTTATATCCTTACTAAATTGATTTTGACTAGATCTAGAGATGTTGCATGGGTCTGGACAGATACATGCCAAAGTGGGCATTATACAAAATGATTGACCTAATGAGGGCTTTGTAAAGGGGACAATAACATCTCTAGATCTAGTCAAAATCAATTTGTTTATAAGCTGTGCAATATAGTTCCCAAATGCCAAACACCTGGGTCATTTCTCAGGGGGCATTGCTAATTTGGCAGTTCCCTGGAGTAGATGACTTCTCGAAGGATACAATAATGTATTTCTTTGAGTTTAGCTTCAATTCATGATTTGGCACCAGTTGTTTGGGACAAACCTTCTTGCATGATGGTTAAGTAATTTGGAGATTCAATAACTTCTCCTAGCTTGCAGTCATCTCAAACTTAGCTGGCCAAAGCCCTTTGGTATTTCCTTCTACTTTGAGATGTATATACCAAACAGAAAAAGTCTCAGCACCGAACCCAGAGGGACTCCATTGGTGACTGGTCTTTTCCCCATTTTGATCTTTTGCATCCTGTGAGCAAGCATACATGTATGCATTCTTTGATTCACCTTCCTGATTATATTAACCTGATTTGTATTAAATTATACTCCTTGTATAATACAGCACCACTTGTTAGAATGGGTTTTAAACTTCTAGTTTGGAACCGTCTTCTAGTAAGCAATGAAACAAAATGTATAAACCAATAATGAGTAAACTACCCATTTCAGAAAATTTCAACCATAAAAGGCCACACAAACTTCTGTCATTACAATCCAACAGTATTAGTAAATATGCAAAATATCTGTAGAAGTCAGTCATCTAAATAATTCCACATTAAAGAGATCTGTAACTAATGAAGATGTTGCTGCTAGCAAACAACTTTATATTTCGTTTCATCTACAAATAAAGTGCCTGTTACCCTTGAAGAATAAACTGCCTATTCTGCATTTAAAAAAAATGACAAGCTAGTAATTTTGCAATTGAAAACGGATGGCAAACTGATAACAAAAACATACTGACTAGAATGGGTATTAAAAACAATTTCAATCAGTACACTGTCAACATTACAACACATTCAACAATGTTTTTATATCAAAACATCAGTTTCACTATAAAAGTAACATTTTTAGAGGAAACAACAGCACTTTCATATCAAAAATAATATAACAGCACTTTAGCATCCTTTTAACAGTCACTTACACACAAACATCACCTATGCAAGAAAACAACTTCTCTCCAACAGATTGAGTCACAATAAGACCTGGACAGTCTATGAAAATCTGCCACGGTCCAATACCAAAAACAAAGAAAAACATCTTTTTTTTATAAACTTCAGTTTCTTTTTTTTTTCTTTTTGTTAAAAACTCATCTGATTAATTCTATGCATGCTGATTACATAGCTGTAACCCATGGATATTCAACCCATGGGTCAAATCCTTCAGATCACAGCACCACTGGTTTACATAATCTGCCAGCATGTGATCCCAGAAATACAGAAACCTTTTTGTATACTTTATAATGCAGTAAGAAAACAGTGTATTGTCACCTCCTGCATAATCATCTTACTTTTTTTTTTTTTTTACTTTATCTGGACAGTGAGCTACTGAGCTTGCTATCCGTGCTATAAATGCTAAATCTAGTCGCAGACCGGTAGCGCTCTTTTACCTGCTAGAGGAAGAAGCGCACACGCACACATGCTCGCACGCGCACACCCAGCACATAAAAATAAACTCATTCTTCCTAAAAGACGTAATCCAAGCTAAACATGCATTTTTCTTTTTCTTTCTCGGATTTGTCTAATCTGTGGAAAAGATGATATCCTTTCTATGAAAGGTATTACCTCTATGTTCTTTGTTTTTATCCTTTCTCAGGCTCCTCAGTAGAATGTCAAGATGAATTTCCACAGGTATGTGTTGGGGGTACACTGTTTCTCAAATCTTCCTGTTTATGTTACTTCAGTAGAATAGTTATAGTTGAAGCAGTTACTTTATTAAATAACAGTCACTTTTTCCCTACTGATGATACTGCAGCTGATAAAAATAAAAATGGTAGCTTTTAGCAGCCAGTAGATTCATTCCTGTGGTTTTCTTCTTATCTTGGTGTCAGAGAATGTCCATCTAATATATTTATGTATTTAATTTTTTGGGGGGAGGCACAATAGCAGAAGAGATAAATGTACACATTAAGAATTTGCTTTGCACAAAATACTACTGCACAGTTAAAAATAAATGTTTTCAGTTGGCAGATTCACTGCTTTATAAACATTGCTCTGCTGTTTTGTTTTTCTGACATTCTTCATTCTGTGAAGACTTCTGCCCCTGCTGCTAGCTGTATCACTTATGAAAATGGGTTTAATACAGTGTGTCAGTGAACAATCAAATATATAACTGCAGTCACATTAATATCTCATATAAATTACCACTGTACAATGCAGTTACATTTAACAATGTGTAAACAGGGAGTAATTATCTCTGTTGAATGTGATTAATGATTACCTGCCCAGCAATTATTTTGAAATAGACAGTGTCACACCTTCACTTCTGAACTTCATCAAAACAATTTATTCATGCAATTTGTGAAGTATTGTACTGGACATTTACGTCTATTCCTTTGTGGAATCCATCAGAAACAGGCACGGCTTGCTCCGAAACTAACAGCTCTCACACACCATGTCTGCTGAAATGGCTTGTTGCTCCGGCACTATCTTTGTCGAACTAATGGCAATATCCTCCTTTGCAGCTTCCTGGGTACAACACGGCATCTCTGTTGATGATGTCAGCAGAAAGTTTAAATGAAAAGTGCCAGGAAATCAGGAATGTACCATTCCCTCAAAAGTAGGAGGGGGGGGGTCGCTCTATGGTTCCGGCGCCCATGACTCTCTGGAATATGTATATGTTTCCCCCCAAATATTTCTGTTCATGTTGAGGATGAGGTCTCTGGTCAATTATTTCTGATACTGTTTGACTTACAGATGTGCAGTAGGTTCACTAGTACTGGGCTAGTTTGACTTACAGATGTGCAGTGGGTAGACCAGTATTGAGTTAGTTTGACTTGCAAATGTGCAGCAGGTTCACTTGTACAGGGACAGAGGATACCATATCAGCCAGGCACAGATCACCTCTTAATAGTCTAGAAGAGACTGAGTATAGTCATGTCGCTTTGAGGCACTCTGTGTAGGTCATGTGGTTTAGTTCCTGTATTATCTTTATGAGGAATCCCTGTGGACACTCTGGTTTTTGCATATGTCTGGGCAGGTACATACCGAAAGAGACATTATACTTAATGATGGGTCTGATGGGGGCTGAGTACAGCGGGAAAATGGGGAATGACATGCTATCCCTTTGCTTATAAGATGAACAATTAAAAGGACATACAACAGTAGACACACATTGGACAAATACTAGATCCCTATCAATGTATGTTCTCAATTCTCTAACTACTAGAAAGACTCTTAAAGATGTATTGCCAGTGTGGCTTCCCAGGGCAGTCAGTTTCCCAGAAGATACAATAATGCACTTTTTGGAGCTTAGCTTTACTTCATAACTCAGTTACCAGTTATTTGTTTGGAACAAATCCATCTGGAGGATGTCTGAATGTTTTGGGGATTAAAGGAATACACTCAGCTCACAGTTGTCCACAAGCTTGGTCAACCAAAGATCCTTGACGCTTTTTTGGACTTCTGAAAAGTAGATAACAAACAGGAGTGAACCAGGTACTAATCCTTGTGGGTTTCCACTAGTGACTGGTCTTCATATGGGTAATGCAACAACAAATCCACAGGTGGTGTGACCAATAACGCTCAGAGTCCCAATAGAAAACACATTTATTTGACAAATATAAAAAGATGGTTAAGTGCATTCGTCAAACATGACTTCATCAGAACCTGACTCTAAGCCTTATTGGTCACACCACCTGTGGATTTGTTGTTGTGGTCTTTTTGTGGGGGTAGCTTAGGTTCATAGGCTCATAGGATGAGACTAGGCTATTGGCCCAGAGGCCCTTATAGGCCCAGCCAAGAATTTCACACATATTCCCACAAAGTCAGCATCTGTTTCCCCTGTCCAGCAGGGACACAGCTGGGATCCGAGGGGTATATTTTCTGTTTCCCATCCAGTCATCCAGGTTCCTCTTAAAGAGGGCTAGAGAGGTACTCTGCTTGACATGGAAAGGGAGTTTATTCAACAGATGGGGGAGTCTTTGGGACAAAATCTATCCTGCCAACAAGTTCTATTAATGTCACAGACCAGGTTAAGGCCTTGCGTGTGGGTTGCACCAGTGGAGTTTGTATTACAGATATGCAGCAACTCAATGAAGGCTGGTTTGAAATGGCCTTGTATGCCAGACAAAGGTCACCTCTGAGCAGTCTGTATGAGACTTGAGTAGAGGGACAAGGCTTTTAACCTATCTGTATGAGATAGGTGTTTCAGACCCTGGATTTTCCTGGTCAGGAACCTCTGTTGTCTCTTGAACTGCTGCATGCGCTTTTCAAGGTACATACCAAAGGGAGCATTGTACTCGATAATGGGTCTAATAAAGAAGGAGTACAGGGATGTTATGAACTCCTTAACCCTGGATGAAATACCCTTATTTATGAGGTGGGCCATGTAGAAAGTATTCTGTACAATGGAGGCAGCTTCCCCTGTTTTGACTTCCTGTGTCCTAAATATGAACCAGTTTGCAATCCAGTGGGTGGTGTATTGGTTTATTCCTAATTTAGTAAGTATTCCTACAATACTTGAATGGGGAATTGCAACAAAAGCTTTAGCTAGGTCTAGGTAGGTGGCGGGTGCCATCTTGCCTTTGTCTTTTACTTTGGTTACTTTTTCAAAAAAGTCCACTACATTAAGTTAGCATGACGTGCTTTTAGTGAAAACTAAGATGAGTCCAGTGTTTGGAAGTTTCCTATATCCTTATTGATTAATTTCATAGGTTCATAGGTTCATACTAGGCTATCTGCCCTAGGGCATTTATAAGCCTAGCCATAATGTGTTTGGCTTTCGCCACCCATTTTAAATTAATTTTGCTATGCCCTTTTTTGAGGTTAGTATACTGTGCCTCTGTCTAACAGTGACACAGAAGTGATACCCGGGGTAAACCTACGATCTCCCATCCACTCATCAAAATTCCTCTTGAAGAGAGTCAATGAGGGACTCTGCCTAACCTGGATTGGGATTTTATTCCAGAGTGAAGGGAGCCTCTGGGTTATGAATCTGTCCCTCCATCATGTCCTATTTATTTCAGTGCTGAGGTTCAAGTCTCTCTAGCATGTAACTCGATGGGATTTGGATTTTCTGAGGTGCAGCATGCCCATTAATTCCGGGTTGGACATGGCTTTATACGTCAGGCACAGATCACCTCTGAACAGGCGGTATGCCACTGAGTAGAGCTGGAGTTTCTTTAACCGGGCAGCATATGGCATCTGTTTGAGCCCTTTGATCCTCTTGGTGAGGTACTTTTGGGGTCTTTCCAGTTGCTGCAGGTGTCTGGTAAGGTACATCCCAAAAGGGGCATTGTACTCAATTATGGGCCTGATGAGGGATGAGTAAAGAGGCACGATGACCTCCCCTGATCTAGATGTGAATCCCTTCATGATTAGGTGGGCTATATAAAATGTTTTTCTAACCACTTTGGCCACGTGGTTGTCAAATGAGAGATTGCTATCAACTTGGGTCCCCAGGTCCCTAATTACTTCTTTTGTACTTAATGGATTACCACCTATGTGGTAATTTGTGGGCACTTTGTTTTTGCCAAAGGGGTTGTCTATATACTTTTTGGCGTTTAGCTTGAGGCCATGGCTCTGGCACCAGTTGTCTGTTTCTAAGAGGCCCTTTTGGAGGATTCTTGTGTCAGCTGAAGAGTCGATTATGGCGCCCAGTTTGCAGTCATCTGCGAACTTGGTCAGCCACAGTCCTTCCATGTTGGCCTGTACCTCCGAGAAATATATACCGAACAAGAGAGGTCCCAGGACTGAGCCTTGTGGGACGCCACTTGTAACTGGTTTGGAGTCTGACATGGCTCCGGCAATTCTAACCATGTGGGTTCTGTCCTTGAGCCAGTTTGCAACCCATCTAGTGACATAGGGGTTTATATTTAAGCTGGTGAGCTTATCTATAATGCCTGAGTGGGGTATTGTATCAAAGGCTTTTGCGAGGTCCAGGTAGGCTGTTTGGACCACCTTCCCCTCGTCAATGGCCTTGGTGACTGTTTCAAAGAAATCAACTAGGTTTAAGAGGCAGGATCTGCCCTTAACAAAGCCGAACTGGGTAGAATTCAGTGTCTGTAGGTCCCCAATATCTTTATTTATGAGGTCCATGATGATCCTTTCCGTAGCTTTGCAGACCAAGCTAGTCAGGCTTATGGGGCGATAGTTTCCAGGATCCGTTGAGGCACCACCTTTGTGGAGAGGGACCACAGTTGCTGTATGCCACTCTTTGGGTACATATCCTGTAGTAAGGCTGGGATTGAACAGTAGTTTTATGTTTGAGTTTAGCTCTTCTTGGAGTTCATGTAGGATGCAGCCCGGGACACCGTCTGGTCCCATTGATGCTGTGTTTTTGCTTTGGAGAGGGTGGCTCTTACCTGAGCATCTGAGATGTCAGGGGCAGCACTCTGCTGGGATAGATATTAGCCCTTTTGGTGGGGCGGGGGGAGTTTGTGGTGAACCTGTCAGCTAGGATGTTGGCAATGTCTGTGGGTTTGGTGTATTTTTTGTCATTTTGGACTAATTCTGAGCATATCTGGGAATTACCACCCAGGTTCCTAACATAACTAAAGAAAGCCTTGTGATTATCCTTAGTGTCCTGTGCAATTTTTCTCTCAAAGCTGGCCTTAGACGATTTTATGAGTGCCTGTAGTTTTTTGCTAATACTGATCAGAGATGCCTTCCCTTTTTGGAATTTTGCTCTATCATTTAGTAGCTTCCTCCTTCTATTGTATAGTTTGTTTATGGCTGGGGTCCACCAGACAGGACGTCTGCCTTTGGAAGACTGGGTCTTGGTTTTATTTGGGATCGCATGATCCATGCATTCCTGAAGGTGTTCATAGAATGCGTTTATAAAGGATTCTGCGGTCTGGGCCATATTTTCCACAGGCCCGGGGGCTTTGAAGGATTCCACCTCAGTTTTGAGGAGTGTGAAATTTGCTTTAGAGAAGTTTTTCACTGTGGTTTTCTGGGCAGGGGGTGGGGTTGGGATGTGAATATCCAGTGAGATTAGTTTATGGTCTGATCTTACCAGTGAGGGATACACTTCTGGTCTGGAGCATAGAGTCCCCATGTTGGTGATGATCAGGTCCAGTATGTTTTCCCCTCTTGTGGGAGTGGTAACAAGTTGTTCCATAGCATTTGAGTTTATAAATTCTAGGAACCTTTGGGCTAGGGTGTTGGAGCTAGAGTAATGCTCCCAGTCTATGTTTGGGTAGTTGAAGTCGCCCAATATAATGGTGTTTGGAGAGACCTTCATATTTTCCAGTGTTCTCAGGAAGGCCGAGTGGGATTCCTGGGTTAGGGAGGGTGGTCTGTAGCAGGCTATAAACTGGAAAGCAGTTTTACCCACTGTTAGTTGCACATGGATAGTCTCTGCTGCTTCGTGCTGTGCCACCAACCTGGAGGTGTGGGTATCTTTGACGAATATTGATACTCCCCCTCCTTTTGTGGGTCGGTCCAAGTTTTGGGGGCGAAAAGCATGGTATGAGGTATAACCTGGTAGTGCTGGGGTGCTCTCGGGAGCCTTGAACCAGGTTTCTGTTACTGCACAGATATCAATGTTCTTCATGCTAAGGAGAGTTTCGAGTGCATGCATCTTGAGGTTTAGACTTCTGGTATTGAATAGCATTACTCTTAGTTTCTTATCCCTTGTGATACCTATGGAGGTGGGTTTGCCTTTTGAGCCTTGCCTAAAAAAGGCACTATGGGGGTAGCAAGAGCCTTTGCCAATATCTGAAAGCCCGGGGTGACAGGTGCAAGCCGTCCCTAGTGAAGCATCGTGGCTTGTCGAGCATGTCATCCCAGGCTGACAGGCATTGGATCCCCTTTGAATGACACCAATACTTAAGCCAATTGTTGAAATTGATCATCTTGTCTTCATATTGTGGCATCATTCTTGGTGAGGGTAAGATGCTACTCAAGGTCAGGGTCATACCGGCCTGGGCCACATGCTCAGAGAGCTCCTCTATGTCTCTTTTCATGTAGTTCAGGGAGGTACGTCTCAGGTCATTCACACCAGCATGGACAATGACTGAGTCATATTTGTACTTGCCTTGGAGTTACCTGAGTGCTTGTGTTATGTGGCGGATCCTAGCTCCCAACAGGCAGCTCACCGTGACCTTCTCCTTGTTCAGTCTGGTGAGCGGGACGTCAGTGTGCCTGACGATAGAGTCACCTATTACAAGTGTATGAGGTGTGTTGTTTAGCCTTAAGGGCTGTGACTGTTCAGCACACTGGCTTTGTGAGCTATGTGTTGCACTTGTTTTGTTTTGGGGTAGCGGTTGCTTGGGTGTCTGCTTTGGAGGTCTCTGCTGCTTAGGCAGATTTTTATTTAGGGCCTCCGAGTATGTTTTTGTGTGTTTATGTGTTTGGTTTGCTGTCGTGGTAGGTCTATGTGAGACTGGAATTGTAGTTAGTGTGGTTTCCTTCTCCTCCTGACTGGTTACGCCAGTACTGAGTTGAGAGAGCTTAGCCTCCAGTTTGGCTATATGGATGCATCTCTCACATGTGTTGGAATTTGTTGGTAGGAGGAGAGGGTTGTCTGTGTACATGAGGCAGTTGTAACATTGCCTCAAGATTCCCAGATTCACCAGCTGATAAGTCTGATAAGTCTTTCCATAACTTTATATATAAGAATGACCAGACTTATGGATAGATATGCATGAGAGTGGGTGACCCTCCCTTCTTCAGAAGTATGATTGTTACTGTCCACTATTCACTTGGTATAAAGTCCATTTAGGGAGCTGACAGTGAATATGGCATGGATAAGTTGTGCTCTATTCAGGATACATCTAGGGATATTGTCAGTACACATAGATGCAGTATTTTGGGTTTTGAGAGAGCTTTCAGAGGTTGGTCTTTTATGAAAGTGGGGGCATGTAGGTTTCTAATATTTTTTGTGATATATTCGGTTGGGGGGTAAAGTTAAACCTGAATTTATCCATCTGCAGGCTTGGTATATCTTCAGCTTCAGAATAGGTGGCTTCATTCACAATCACCCCAGCACACTATTGCATAGTGCTTTTGTGATTATGGGCATAGTGGAATAAGACCTTGTGGTTATCTTTGCCCTGGGTAACTATACCTCAGATTTGGGCTTGGTGGTTTTAAGTAGACTCCTGAGTTGCTTACTTAATTTACTGATAGAATTTATAAGATGCTGGCTATTGTATTTCTTAATTTTTATCACATCTTCTTACTTTTGTTACAAAGCTGATTAATATTGGGGTTCCACCAGGGAGGTTTGCTTTTAGGGTTTGCACAGCACTTGTTCTGCTGCTTACATCTGCTTCTGCACTGTTGTTGACATGCTGATATAAGTTAGGGACATTCATTTCCATGTTAGCAGCAGAGTTTTATGGGTCTAGCAGTGATTTGTGACTTCTCAGATTATTACTTAAAAGTAGAAAGTCTCCCTTGAAAACATTTGTAAAAGTTCAAGAGATAGCAGAGATCTTGGGTTTTAGTTTTATTTCAAAGGAGACTGCTTTGTGTTCTGACCTAATAAGTAAAGAATCATACAAAGGATGGAGCATTATTCCCTCACAGTGTGACAACAAGGGCATGGATATTGTTTACCCTCTTTCTTTTGCTTGTTTTATTATGTTGGTAGGTTTATCTGATTGGCATTGCCTAAAACAGTATTATAGAGCTGTGTGATGATGTAAGGTAGTGCCAGCTATGCCAGAAGAGAGTAGGGCAGTGCATGTGTAACATGCCAGCATAGCTAGCTGGAGTTTTATAAAGAATTATATGTCATTTGTATATCAAACTGATTTCTACAGTTGCATGTGTTGAAAATGTGTTTGTAAAGTTGCTTGTGTTAAAAATGTATCAACAGTGGGTCCTGCTGGACAGAAAAGAAATATACATGTATGTCAGGCAGTATTGTGGTAACTGCGGAAATGTATATATGTTAACAGACAATGCTGGAAGGAAAGGGGTCTAGCTCAGCCCAGCTTAACTTAGGAAAAATTGTTTAAAATTAGATTACTTGGTATAAACTATAAAGATTGTATCTGACAGGTCTGAAAGCAGCCAGAGATGCAATGTCTGTGAAAACAAAGATTAGGAATCCTGCTGTATTTCCCTTAGTGGTGAACTAATTGCTACCCTGGAAGGGAGGAAATGCTGAAATGTTTTTATAGCTTCCACATGGCGAAAGACATCTTAGCAAAGCACTATGTGTGTGTATTGATACATATGTGCAAGATCCTCATTCAGCTTCTAGTAAATGGGGTAGTGTGGGAACAACAAAGTCAGGGGTCCAGATGTGATCTCATTCTGCAATCCAGCACTAAAATAATGCTTTAATACTAGATGAGAAAGAAGTCTCAGAGCAGTCTGTTTGAGAAACCTGAAAAGAAAGACCTCTCATCCACATCGCCTTGCCTTGGTCTACTAGTTAAGAAGGAAACTAATTATTTAGATCAGTCAGGAAAATATAGTGAGATTAGGTAAGTATTGTTTTTCTGTATCTGAGTGAATCTTTCCATCTGTGTCATTTTTAATATTTCCTGTGATTGAAACTCTGGTGTTTATTGTAAATAGATATTCACTATTTTCATGTTCTTTTATTATTTAGTATTAAATACATTAAAATGTCTCATTATGGCTGGTCTCTTTTTAGAAAAATGTAACCTTTGAGAGTACTTACATTTATTTAATGATGCTATGGCATCACCTCCTGAAAGTCTTGCTCTTCAGTCAATAGTACCATTGGCATTACTATTCATTTCAGTTAGTATAATTGGAGACCCTGTTAAGAGCCTTAGAATAGCTGGCTGGTGGTAGTGGAACTGCTTTATAGCCTGGGAAGAGGTGGTAGAGCAGGTAATCTGTGCCAGCCTTTCCCAGGTGTGTGTGTGAAAATCAGTAAAGGTCAGTGTGGATTCTTATTTGGGGCCTGGAGAGAGAGAGAGAAAGAGAGTGTCCAGCCCCAGGACTGGAGTGTGTCCCCTGTGTGCTCTTAAGGGAAGTTGTGCTTGATACAGAGAGCTGCATCTGAAAATACCATGTGTATCTATTTTTGTCCCAAGTTAACGTCCCTCACTGGTGTCAGTGTTGAGGATTGAAGCTCCTTGATTATTGGTCTAGAGGAGGGACATCACAAGGTGAACAATTTTTAGCCAATATTTAAAACCCTAGAGTAGACACATGCAGACCATCACTAGTGAAGCAATGTGGCCTGTTGATCATATCCTCCCAGGCTGCCAAATGTTGTACCTCCTCAGAATGACTCCAAAAGCTAAGCCAATTATGGAAGTCAGTTATGTTTTGCTCATAATGAAGCATCACCCTTCTGGAAAGTAGGATGCTGCTCAATGCAAGGCTCCATTCTGTCTCTCTTCATATAGTCCAAGGAGATACATCTGAAATCATTTACACTCACATGTATATCACATAGTCGTACTGGTACCTATTGTTCAAGGTCTTGAATCCTGGCACCAGACAAGCAACTGATCATCCCCCTTTCCTTACGCGGCCAGGTAAGTGATGCATCAGTATGTCTTAAATTGGTGATAAGTCACCTTTTTAGGTAGACACCTACATTATAAACTAACCATCTGTAATACTGGCACATGTAGTGTTATATCAGGTGGAAAGTTTTTCATACTTGGAGTTTATGGTGTTACTTATTGCTCTTGCTGCATTTCAGAGGTATTTGTAGTTTGGGTAAGTTAATCTTGAGAAACTCAGTATGGGATAAATTATGTATTTTCTGTGGGCTGCAGGGAGGTGTATTTATGGGGAACTGCTAATAATCCTGACACCAATGCTGCCTGTGTTGGTGATTTTGGTCATCACAGACATTATATACACTAATTTTTCATACATTGCATTATGCTGTCTGAGAAATAAGAGCTTATCAGACAGCATGAGACAAGAAACACTGTGATGCTGTTAGTTAACCTTCTGCACAGGTTTGCTTCAACTCTGCAACTGACTGGACAGTAAATGACATTAACATCTGAATGTAATAATTTATTGTTTTCCCCTCATGGTTTATAGCATAATCTCATACTTCTTTCCATTGCATATCTCATCACTGGACTCTTATTGGTTAACAATTTCATAAGTATATATTAGGCTAATGACCACCGGGGCCTTTATAAGCCTAGCTGTGCAATCCAACCCAATTGTGTCCCTGTGTATAAAGTTTCAAAATGTTATGTGGAGGTATGTTAGTTTGGGAATTACTGTCTGCCTTGGTCAATCAGAGACATGTTGGCTGGACCCAGGGTCAAATTCTGATTTTCCATCCATTGATCAACGTTATGTTTAAATAGGTTTAGGGATGGACTCTGTTTCACATGTATGGGGAGCCTGTTCCAGAGCATGGGGATCCTCTGAAACACATGTATGTCTCATCAACATATCTAAATTATGCCACACAAAAAATGTTAATACTTGGATCTAGTAGATTTGATGTTGTCTGTTTTGCAGATATGCAAAAGGTTGATCAGAGCTGGGTCCAAGGATGACTTATATGCCAGGCATAGATTGCCACTCAGTAACCTATAGAAGATGTAGTATTGACACAGGGCATTAAGGCAATCCATATAGGACAATGTGTTTATACCCTGGATTCTTCTGGTAAGGAGCCATTGTGGTCATTCCAACTGTTGCACATGTCTGGTCAGATACATGGCAAAGAGGGCATTATACTCAATGATAGGCCTGATAAGGGCCAAATAAAGTGGCATTTTGACTGCCATGGGCCAGGATGCCATGTTCTTACTTACAAGTTGGGCGATTTAGAATGCTTTTTTATTACCTTGGCCACATATTAGTCAAAGGCCAGATTACTGTCTAGATATGTTTGCAGATCCCTGACTATCAGGTCAACTCTTAGGGGTATTTTTATTGATGGAGTAATTATCTTTTGTGACAGTTTTCCCCAAAGGCACTATAATCTATTTTTTGATGTTGAGGTTTAATTCATGACTTTGGCACCGGTCATTTGTCTATGTTAAACCCCCTTGTAAGATGTTTGCATCATGTGGGGGAATCTATGATAGCACCCAATTTGCAGTCATCTGTGAACTTAGTTACCCAAATACCCTTAGCTTTTACCTCTAAGAAATATATGTCAAATAAGGGTGGTCCAAACATGAAGTTTTGAGGTACTCTGCTGGTGACCAGTTTCTTAGTGGAGGTGGTATCACCAATACTGACTTCCTAGGTCCTCTCTGTGGGTCAGCTGGCAATTCAGCAAGTTATGTAGGGGTTTATGCCCAGTTTAGAGAGATTATCAACTAAACCTGAATGGGGTATTGAACTGAATGCCTTAGCTAGGTCCGGGTAGGTGGTATGCACTGTTTTCCCCTCATCTGTTACCTCTGTGATCTTCTCAGAGACGTAACTAGGTTTAGTAGGCATGATCTTCCCTTGACAAAACCAAACTCAGTTGGGTCTAGTGTCTGAAGGTTGTCTATGTCTTTGTTGAGCCTTTCCATGATAATTCATTCCATGGCTATTAGGCTGTCAGACTAATTGAGCCACAGTTTCTGGGGCCGTTTGATAGTTCACACCTGTCAAGTGGAATAACCATTGCTGTTCTCCATTCTCATAATAGAAAGCCTGTTTTGAGGCTACAATTGAAAAGTTACTCAGATAAGTCATGTTTTAAGCTATTTAGGAGGCATCCAGAATATCTTTGGGGCCCATTGGGGCTGTGTTATTGGCCTTAACAAGTTCTGTCAGAATGTGCTCCCTGTTAATATTTGATGGGTTATGCTAGTAGGTATTTCATGGGTGGAGGAAGTGGGGAAGTGAGGGGTGAAGTTTGAACTGAACTGTGTCAGCCAGCAAATTCGCTATGTCACTCTGCACACTGAAGGTGACATCACTGGCCACCAGTTTGGCACACTGGTATATGCTGCCTTTGAGATTTCAGACATAGCTGTAGAAGGCCTCATGGTTGTCTTTAGCCTCTGAGGCTATCTTGACTTTGTTATTGTCCTTTTTGGACTTAACTCACTACATTCAAGCAATGCCTCCACTGCATCTGCTCTAGGCATCAAATACTGCTTCTTCATATTTGCATCAGTAATTCCAAAACCATGCTATGTACAAGGTTTTAAAAGAGTTCATCTTAAAGCTTACACAATGGCAAACTCAACTGCATTAATATTTGATCTCTGTCTAGTGAAAGTAAATAGATATTAACTGCCATTTTTATGATATTAATTTATATAGATATGTTTCACATTTTTCTAAATATCTCAAAAACCAAGTAACACAGACAGAACTCCTTAGCCTCATATGACTGTTTTCAGCTAGATGAATAAAATGCTGCTGACAGCATGTGTGTAACTTGAGTGGTTGCTGAGACAGTGTAAGTTGTTTACTGTGACTTATAAAATTTGGTTTAAGACCTAGAACCTAAAGAATATTACCACTATAAAAATGACTGGGAGATGCATTGAATTTTGACTGAGTATCACTTAATAGGATGTAGTTTGCTTTGGAATATTTCCTAACTGTTACAGGGTATGATTGGGTTACTGAACTGATTTATGTTTCGGAGGAGCTGTGTAGTCAGGCCTCAGTAGTAAGGACGTGACACTTGGGGGTGGGGTGCACTGTTCCCCCATATTGGTGAGTACCAAGTCCAGTATGTTTGAACATCTGGTCGGTCTGCACATTATCTGGTCAAGGGTATCTGTGCTAATAAAGTCCCAAGAATTGCCATGGCTATAAGTAGAGGCAATGTATGGTTCCTGGTCAATAGAAGGGTAGTTAAAGTCTCACACGAATACTGCCTCTTGAGTACTGATCTCACTTATATAAAACTTAGTCATGAAGATTTTTGATAATTATTCATTTTATACATTGCAGCTGTCTTGCTGAGTTCACTACCTAGATGAACTTGACTTCGAAACTCATAGATCTCATATAGATGGGGCTCTTAAAAACATACTTGTTCATGAGGTTATATGACCAGTCTTCTGTTTTCATTGCATTTATTTATTTGTCATTTTATGCAGATATGCTGTCATCATTAATGTTCAATTTAACTTCTGTATAGTGCTTGAGCTCTTGTGCTAAAAATCAGTTGTAGTAAGTAAATTACATGTATGACCATGTACATAATTCTAGATGCAGCAGCTAGCCAGTTTGCACAATATCAGTGTCGAACCTGGCCTGAATAGTAGCTTGGATATTAGAGGTTTATCTGAGAAGTAAGGATTCAGTGGCTAATGTTAAGCCTGTATCTTGGGGGGTGGGGGTACCTTCCCATTAAAGGCATTTTTTACCATGAAGAGAGACGTAATCAAGCCTATTTGTAATAATATGGAACCACGTCATAGATAATATACTTTCATCCCTGGACATGGGTAAAATCAATAGCACCCAAAATGCACTTCTACTAGAAAAGATTCTTCTAGACTCTCCATCTAGTATTGATAACCTCTGACCTTGGTTTGTCTACCAATCTAGAGATTTCATAGCCACATCCAATAAAATACATTTACAACTTTAGCCTCACAAGCAATGCCTTCTATCTAGAAAACAGCTCTTTTCAGACCAGCATGAAAAGATCACAAACCCTTGTCAGCCTTCCAATTCTGTCCCATCTAAATACTTCCTACCCATCGTAAAATCTTTGAAAAATTCATTTGCAACCAACTTACCACTTACATTGACAAATATCACTTAGTTTCTCAGAATAAACATGTCTTTTTGGCAGATAGAAGTACCACGACTATTGTCTGGGCACTCACTGAAGGCATCCTTACAAACAGGGATAAAGGTACCCCAGTAGGGTAGTATTCATTGAACCTACCCAGGTTTTTGGCCTGAATGACCACTCCGTCCTATTATTTCACTTACAAAGTATCAGAGTGAGGCCTGAATCTACCCCATGATTCAAAGATTTCATGTCCAACACAACTTCCCCATTTATAACTGGCCTGCCTTATCAGATATAGCCTTGACTCTTTCAGGTGTTCCTCAGGGATCAATTCTTGCATCAATACTATTCTCCATTTTTATATATAAACTACCTCTTGATCTACCTCATCTACAGCTCCTCTATTATCCTGATAACATGGCTATCTATAGATGCAACCCTTTTCAATGCATCTTCAAGCTGACGTTCTACAACTAAACTATTAGCTTTGTTTTTAAAACTACTCCTCAACTTCAAAACAAACAAAAAAAATACATGCTGTTTGGCATTAAGTATTCCGGAGTCCTATCCAGATCAATGACGAAGTCAGCAATCTAATTTAATCCATCACATTATTTAGATATTTTGGCATTTGGTTTGACCAGTCCATCAGCTCCCAAGGAAACAGTCAAAAAGTCCAATCCAAAATCAACTTCCTATTCTGGACCCAATCTCTTTTTAATAAAATCTGCAGTTTCATCTTCAACTTCTCCATCATGAGCATCACTGTAACACCTTGAAAAAAGGCAGATTGGCTACCCCTTTAATGCAGAGCCATCCTCCTTCTTGTCTCCTTTTTCATCAAACTCCTATGCTAAGACACACTATCTCAACCAACTATGACACTGACTAGAAAGGCATCGGAAACCAGCTGGTCTACTCAACAGCTGGTTTCCGGTCTTCTGTTGAGTGGACCAGTTGGTTTCTGGTGCCTTTCTACAGGTTATTAGTAACTTTTGGGCATTTTCAACCACTTTTATACATTTAATGACACTGCCTAGAACCAATCCACATTACAACCTAAGAAGCCAATCCAGTGATGTCCCGACTCTCACAACTTCATCCTCTAAACTTTATTCTACACTTTCTCTGCTCATACCCTTAAATTGTGCCAATCACTGCCATCTGATCTTACTAAAATCAGAGATTACTAAAGGGTCAGACCTAAGTTTAAGCAATATTTAAATGAACAATACAAGTGCATATGTCAGAGCACAGGCCATGTCTCTTTACTCCCACGCTTGAACTATTTAATTTATCCCAGAAATCCTTGGCTCCTTAATCTCCAGACCTCTCTAACATAAAAACTCATAACCATTGCTTTGTTATCTACCTTATGTAGTCTATATTACATATTTAATATCCACTTCTTCTTTTATTAGCTCTTCTTTTACAGCTCTTATTATTTAACAGTTTCTGTTCTTTTCACTGCTAAATTTTCCCTTCACACTTTTATATACTGTCTGTTCTTTTGACTGGACCACATTTACCTCTCCTATAACACCTTATTCTGTATTGCATAACTGCATCATTGCATACTCTTGACCCCACATCTGTTGAAACATTTTGCAAATATATGCATATTTGTTTACATCTACATTAAATTGTGTTACCTTAGTGTCTAATTTAGTTGGGTGGCTGTGGTGGTGCAGCGGTTAGCGTTGTCACCTCACAGCAAGAGGTTCTCCAGTTCGATCCTTGGCTGGGGTGCCTTCTCTGCGGAGTCTGCATGTTCTCCCTGTGGTCATGTGGGTTTCCTCCGGGTGCTCCGGTTTCCTCCCACATTCTAAAGACATGCTGTAGGTGGATTGGATTGGATACTCTAAACTGGCCCTAGGAATGAGTGTGTGCATGTGTGTGCCTTCTGTGGAAGGTTGGGTGCTGGGCTGGCAACTCAACACCGTAAAACTCCACTGCCAATCATGAGCGGACAGCTGATCCACTGTGGTGACCCCTAACTAGGAAAAAGCCGAAAGAAGAAGAAGTGTCTAATTTAGTTGTATCTTTAATCTTACTCTACTTTTGCTACTTGGTATTCAGCCCAGGCTGAGCCTGCAATTGGCCAGATTTGACCAGTGCTCAACCCTGGCACAGAAAATTAAATAGATAAACAAACAAATAAATAAGGCAGAAAGTCTGATGCCACAAAGAAAATCTTTCCAGTAAATGCAAGTGCCACCAGTAGAGATATTAGTGCTAGCCCAGTGAATTATGGGAACTGAATCAGTCTGAATGCTGTATAAGCACAATGAAGCTGAAGGTCATTAGGGGAGAAATGGTGAGAAAAATTAAAAACAGAGAAAGAACTAAAGAAAAAAATAAGGAGACTAGAATATAACAGGATTGTAACAGGATTCATGAAATTCTGTCTAAACATATCAACCCATAGGCTCTCTCTCTCTCTCTCTCTCTCTCTGATACACCTTCAACAGACATTGTGGCTACCCCATTGCTTTAAATAAACATAACTATTGTGAGTCCATTTCACCTTCTGTATAGGAAGATGGTTTTGGTCCTAATAAATGTACAGTGAAAACTACCTCATTTGCATGAAAGTTGTTTTTTGGTGAGGCTTTTAGTAGACTCAGACTACAGTAAATCTGAGTTCTTTAAGTAGTCATGTATCCTTGATTGTTATATACTGAATCTAAAATGAATGATCTAAGGAGAAGGACAAACATGGCTAACAGCAAAAGCATTTTACTGCTTATTTTGAATGTTTTTACTTATTTGTGGTATGTGCCTCCTACATTACTGTGCTCCTGTGACTACAAAAATGCTGTGTTAAAAGAAATCTGAGTGGGACATAATGTCAAATGGTCTTGCTAGCATTGCTGTTATTTAAGTTGGTTGCACTCAGTTTTACTGCAAATGTGTTCTGAGAGATCAGAATTGGAGAGAGAGTGAAGTTCTCCTGCCCAACAGCTAAGCTTTAGTTCACACATCGGCCTTGCCAATGCAGTCACTTCTGTGTCATGCAGGTCACTAAATACAGCTCCTTAGCAGCAGGAAAGCTTATGATAGGGAAGCTGCAGTGTACATTTCCTTATACCCTTCACTTCTAGCTAACATGTTTATACATTTATTACGTTTTCTGCATAAGATATCTGCAAAACAACAGTTTTCACTTGGATGTTTGTCTCACTCAGTGCATCATGAAATAAAGCTATGAAAATTTACATTGTACATGCCAAGAAAGCCAAACACATTTGGGTTTGAAGATGACACTATAGTTCTACAATTCTGTTAAGGATTTACACCTAAGAAGGGCATTCCTATTTCTGTGAGCTTACTTGCAGTTCCTCAGTGTTATCTCCTTGCAGATACGATGACATATTCCCCTCACAGACTTCCAGGGTGCTTTGATGGCGTGTAATAGATCACCGAGAACGCCAAGTAAATAATTAGACTGTGGTGTCTTTCTGATTATCACTGAACAAAAGTGCATTGAAGCCGAAGGTGAAGAAGATGCCACTGATGTGGTAAGAAGTGTAAGGAAGGCAATGCTTAAGTGTTTCTATACCTCACTCAAAGTTACTAGTGATTAAAGCAGGGGAAGCACTGGTTAATTTAGTAAATAGATAGCAGTGTGGTTGTGCTCATTTCTCCTTGGTCTGTGCTTTACCTATTGACTTTTTCATTTACAGGACAGGGTCATTTATACAGAATCTGATAAGAGGTAATGCTCTGCTTCTAGTCAATAAAATACTTCATATAATGCATGTGCATATTGGTGGTATGACTTTCCTGAATTCATCCATATCTGAGCATTGCTAATGTATATCCTTTTTTTTCAGTTTCTTACATTTCTACTCTTCTTATCCCAGTGGATGTAAAATCTTTCAAGACAGATGCAGAATTAGAGAATATTTTTGCAGACTGTAAGAACTCAAACGAACCAGAAATGCTTGGATATAAATTAATGGCTGAACAGACTAACTCATTATGGCAACATGCCAGGGCACTTGAAGATTTAAAACATTTTCTATTCCTGGAGCATAGCCTCTTGGGAAATGTTTCTGAAGGCATCTGTATTAAGTGTACTCTGTAAGTAATCTGGCATCTGCAAACTAGAAAACAGCTGCAGTCCCTTATTTAAGGACTGATTTTGTTTTTATCATGTACAAAATGTATATGCATGTGCGCATTATGTAAATGTTGATATAGGACTGGATTATTAACATAGCTACAGCATTAACTTAACTTGCCACATACCATTGGCTGTTTGAGTTTTACCATACCTGCTATATATGTAGGGCATTACAGAGAGGTACTGCTGCTCAGGGATATGACAGTGTTTATTAGTGAATGGAAGAGTTATAATTCGAAATACCGCAGTATTAGGAATGGTATGTGTACCGAGCCCTATAAGAAATATATTGTACATGGTGCACAGCAATCTTATGACTCATAATGGTGGTCTGCATTTTTTCACTCTTATTTAGTATGATCTCATAAAACTATAGCTAAGAACTGAAATGTATTTATAGTGTCAATATTGTTGTTTTTGAATTTGGAGAGTGGGATAAGATTGCTATAGGTCTAAAGTTAGTAATGTTTACTAAATTTCCTCCTTTATATACAGGGATAATGTGTGACTTACTCCAGAGAGGGAGAATGTGGGTTTCCTGGATTGAACTATTTATAAAGATTGAGACAGGACATGCAATGCTATTGATTGGCATGTTAAGGTAGTCACTTGAAAAGTCATTAGCTAAGATACAGCATGGCTTGAGTTTAAAACAGTAGTTTTATATAGGATGCGGGCCCAGGTTTGAATGTGAAAGTGGATGTGGTGCCATGTGGCTGCAGGACAGGACTGGGAATAGATGGTGGGGAATCCTTGGTTTGGGACACTATACTATCTATGAAATAAGAGTTGAATTCTATTGTAGTTTTGAATGGTGAGTTATTAGGAGAGGGGTTGGGTTTAATATTTGGCTGGAATCTAAGCTGTCTTTATTAGTTGACCAGAATTTTTAGGGCTGTTTACTATTGTTCTTAAAGCTGTTATAGTATAGTTTTGTTGTCATCATTTATTTGTTTTTATTATGATTGTGAAGCATTCTGAAGTTTGAGATATTGTGATGTTTTATATTTTTACCAGTCTTTCCACGCTTATTCTCTATCCTGTATTAGCATTCCAGTCTTTTGGATAGCCAAACTTCATTATTTGTTATAGCCTGTTCATTCTAGGGGGTCCCCTCCTCTTCAACATTCAACTCAACCCTCTTCACACACACACACAGACACACACACACACACACACACACACACACACACACACACACACACACACACACACACACAAACAACAAGCTAGAATGTTGTCTTTATTTTGTGTGGGTGTCTGTCCTGTATGTAGGAGTATGTATGGGTGTTAATGTTCAGTCTTGCTGTAGTGCTGTCTTCATGTGTGTATGTGTGTCTATGCCCTATTTGCAAGAGTTTGTGTAGCTGCCTGTCTTGTGTGTCTCTGTACTGAGTGAAGGAGTCTATGTGGATGTCTGTTCAGTTTTGCTATTATGCTGTCTTTATCTTGCTTGGCCGTCTGTCCTTTATGTGAGAGTCTGTGTGGCTGCTGATGTTCAGTCTTGCTGTAGTGCTGTCTTCATCACATGTGGGTGTCTATGTCCTATGTGCAAGAATCTGTGTAGCTGTCTGTCTTGTGTGCCACTGTCCTGTGTGAGGGACTATGTGGGTGTCTCTATTCAGACTTGTGGCAGTGCTGTCTTTGTCTTATGTGTGGGAGTCAGTGTGGGTGTCTTTGTGTACCTCTGTGGGACTGGCTACCTTGATGCGATACACAGCTTGTGATAATGTAGCAACATTACTACTGAATTCCAGTCAGTATATGAGTGTACCTCTGTGAGTGGCTACCTTGCTGTGGTACAGGGGGTTGTCATAATGTAGCAATGGTACTAAATGCCAGTCAGTGTGTGCATGCACCTCTGTAAGAGTGGTTACCTTACTGTGGTACACGGGCTTGCCATAATATAACACTGGCACTAAATGACAATCAGTGTGTGTGCACCTGTGAGTGTCTACCTTGCTGTGGTACAGGGGCTTGTCATAATGTAACATTGGTACTAAATGCCAGTCAGTATGTGGATGTACCTCTGTGAGTGGTTACTTTGCTGTGTACAGGGGCTTGTCATAATGTAGCATTGGCACTAAATGCCAGTCAGTGTTAGCATGCACCTCTGTGATTGACTACTTACTGTGGTACAGAGGCTTGTCATAATGTAACATTGGTACTAAATGCCGGTCAGTGTGCACATGCACCTCTGTGACTGGCTACCTTGCTGTGTGGTACAGGGCCTTGTCATAATCTAACATTGGTACTAAATGCTAGTCAGTGTGCGCAACCTCTGTGAGTGGCTACCTTGCTGTGGTACAGGGGCTTGTCATAATGTAACATTGGCATTAAATACCAGTTAGTGTGTGTACTTTGACACTTCAGTTTTTATTTATCTGAATGTAGTAGCCCTATAGCGATCATTAAATGGTGCTGGATGAGCTTGACAGGGAAAGGGGTGCAATGGCAATGTGGTCACCCTTTATGTTGTCCAGGGTAGGCCCACAACTTGAAACTTGCTGGGGGCTACCAAAATGCTAGCACCATCCCTGGCTGGTCACTTAAATACTTACCACTTTGCTTTTGTTTTGTTCATGAAATGATTATCCTATGTGTAGTCTTTGCCCTGTGTAGGTGTGTACCTCTGTCCTGTGTATGGGAGTCTGTGTAGGGGTTAAGTCTTGCTGTAGTGCTGCCTTTATCATGTGTGTGTCTGTCTGCCCTCTGTGCAAGAGTCTGCATAGCTGTCTGTCTTGTACGACTATGTTCAGTCTGGCTATAATGTTGTTTTTATCATGTATGGGTTCTGCCCTCTTTGTGGGAGTTTGTGTGGGTGTTAATGTTCAGTCTTGTTTACTGTCTTTATCATGTGTGGGTATCTGTCCTGTGTGCACGAGTCTGTGCAGCTGTATGTCTTGTGTGCCTCTGTCCTGTGTGAGGGAGTCTGTGTGGGTGTCTCTGTTCAGCCTAGCTGTATTGCTGTCTTTGTCTTGAGTTTCTGTGCTGTGTGTGGGAGTCACTGTGGGTGTCTTTGTGTACTTCTGTGGGACTGGCTACCTTGATGCAGTATGGAGGGTTGGTGTAATGTAACAACATTGCTACTAAATTCCAGTCAGTATGGGATTGTAGCTCTGTGAGTGGCTACCTTGATGTGGTAAAGGGGTTTGTCATCATGTGAGATTTGTATTAAATGCCAGTCAGTGTGGGCATGCTCCTCTGTAAGTGGCTACCTTAATGTGGTACAAGGGTTTATTATAATGTAACAATGGTACTAAATGCCAGTCAGTGTGTGCATGTACCTGTGTGAGTGATTACCTTGATGTGGTACAGGGTTTTATCATAATGTAACAATCGTACTAAATGTCAGTCAGTGTGTGCATGCACCTGTGAGTGGTTACCTTGCTGTGGCACAGGAGTTTATCATAATGTAACATTGGTACTAAATGCCAGTCAGTGTGGCATTCACCTGTGAGTGGCTACCTTGCTGTGGTGCACGGGGTTTGTCCATAATGTAACATTGGTACTAAATGTCAGTCAGTATGTGTGTGTACCTCAGTGGGTGGCTACCTAGCTGTGGTACAGGAGCTTGTCATAATGTAACACTGGTACTAAATGCCAGTCAGTATGTGCATGTACCTTTCTGAGTGGCTACCTTGGTGTGGTACAGGGGTTTGTTATAATGTAACAATGGTACAAAATGCCAGTCAGTGTGTGCACATGCACCTCTGTGAGTGGTTACCTTGCTGCAGTACAGGGGCTTGTCATAATGTAACACTGGTACTAAATGCCAGTCAGTGTGTGTTCATGTGTACCTCTGTGAGTGGCTACCTTGCTGTGGTACAGGGGCTTGTTATAATGTAACACTGGCATTAAATTCCGGTCAGTCTGTATACTTTGGCACTTCAATTCTTATTTATCTGAATGTAGTAACACTAATGGTGCTAGATGGGCTTGACAGGAAAGGAGGTGCAATGGCAATGTGATCATACTTTATATTCTCCTGGGTAGGGCCCCCAACTTGAAACTTGCTGGGGGCCACCAAAATGCTAGCACAATCCCTGGCTGGTCACTAAAAGACTTACCACTTTGCTTTTGTTTTCTTCATGAGATGATTATTCTATATGTAGTCTCCGTCCTGTGTAGGTGGGTGCCTCTGTCCTGTGTATTGGAGTTTGTGCGGGGGTTCAGTCTTGCTGTAGTGCTGTCTTTATTATGTGTGTGTATGTCCCGTGTGCAAGAGACTGTGTAGCTGTCTGTCTTGTGTAACTCTGTTCAGTCTGACTATAATGTTGTCTTTATCTTGTATGGGTGTCTGTCCTCTGTGTGGGAGTACATGTAGGTGTCAATGTTTGATCTTTTCTGCTGTCTTTATCATGTGTGGGCATCTGTCCTTTGGCAAGAGTCTGTGTAGCTGTCTGCCTTGTGTGCCTCTGTCCTGTGTGAGGGAGTCTGTGTGGGTGTCTCTGTTCAGCCTTGCTGTATTGCTGTCTTTGTCTTGAGTTTCTGTGCCATGTGTGGGAGCCAGTGTGGATGTCTTTGAGTACCTCTGTGGGACTGGATACCTTGATTTGGTACAAAGGCTTGTTGTAATGTATCAGCATTGCTACTAAATTCCAGTCAGTATGTGAGTGCACCTCTGTGAGTTGCTACCTTGCTGTGATACAGTGGCTTGTCATAATGTAACATTGGCACTAAATGCCAGTCACTGTGCGCATGTACCTCTGTGAGTGGTTATCTTGCTGTCGTACAGAGGCTTGTCATAATGTAACACTGGTACTAAATGCCAGTCAGTGTGTGCACACGTACCTCTGTGAGTGGCTACCTTGCTGCAGTACAGAGTCTTGTCATATGCAACACTGGTATTAAATGCCAGTCACTGTGTACCTTGGCACTTTTAAGTCTTTTTAATGGTCTGAATGTAGCAACACTATACAGTGATGGTTACATGGTGCTGGAAAGGGGGAATGATGGCAACATAGTCGCACTTTATATTCTGCTGGGTAGGGCACCCAACTTGAAACTTGCTGGGGGCCCCCAAAATACTTGCACTGGCTTGGCTGATATCTAGTAACAAAGACCATGCTATAAACCAGTTTGCTCTTCCTGTTCTTACAGTTTTCGGTTGCTTGACTAGCTTTAAAAGTTATTGGATCAGCTGGAAACGACAGGAAGAAAAATGTTTCACCTTATCAAATGATATATAAACATCACTGTATACCAAGTTTATATATTTCTTGTTCTGAAGGGGGTAGGGGCCTCCTCGAAATGTATTACCTGCATAGATCTGCAGTCCTTGCAATCCTAGGACTGCATGCATAAGTGACCTCACAAGATCCAAACATAGTGAAAGCTTTAAAACATGAGGAAAACAAGTCTAAGGTGACTTCCCACCTAGTCCATAAAAGAAGACAAAAGTGATCATTCAAATTGCTACAGCCAGTGATTACAATGTCTTACTACAGAGAGACACAAAGTCATAAGAGACTGGGATTCGCAGGCAGCAATGAGGGCAATGTGGAAGAAGAATGCACATAAAGTTCAAATAGTAATAGGAGCAATGGGTCTCATAAAAAAAGAATTTACAATCATCTTTAGGTATGTTATTGATACATGCAACTCCATATGAAGTACCGGAGTCATTCTGGGCACATTGCAGGTGCTGCGAACAGCACTTTGGCAAACAATAAAGATTGAAACAATACTAATTTCACAACTTTTATTTTATTTTATTTTTATTTAACATTTGTTGACCGGGAAAGTCCGACTAGGTTCCACAGAGCCTGTTTTCAGCGGAGGCCCGGGGAGAAATGCTCCAGACGCATGTCTTTGGAATGTGGGAGGAAACCGGAGTACCCAGAGGAAACCCACGCGAACACAGGAGAACATGCAAACTCCACACAGAAGGCACCCCAGCCGAGAATCGAACCGGAGAACCTCTTGCTGTCAGGTGACAACGTTAACCGCTGCACCATTGCACCACCTTTTAATCACACTTTGACTTAGGAATGGGGTCCATTCCTTTCATGGCATTAGAAACCCCAAAGACTTAGAGAAATTAAACTGATCTACAAGAGCTAAATATAATAACACATGCAGATGATTTCCTATTGCTCTGTTCCAGCACAACACTTTCATAACTTCAAGCCTTATTCACCTGTCCATGTAACTGGATGTGCAGTAACAGGGTAGCAGTGAGCCTTAACAAATCCAGTGACATGATGTTTGCACTACTCAAAAGCTGCAAGGTTCTCCTTTATTAGCTATAAAAGACAAGGCACACCAATCCTAAAATCTGAAGAATGAAATTCTGTTAGCATTACTTTGGACACCACCTTATTTTTCAATCAACAAACTGATAATGTGAATAAAACTATTAATCACTTAAAGCTATTCTACAAAGTTTCACAACTATTCATCCTCTCTGCTTGACTTGCACTAATGAATAATAAAATAATCTCCAAATAGGATATGGTCTACCTATGAAACCAGTGCATCCTACCCTTAACAATCACAAACTTCAGACTGCTAAAAAAAAAATCTGTAGATTCATACTCCTGGCAGATCTCTGCACTCACCACTGCAATCTCTTAAAAGACCTCAAAGGGTTCCTGTCTACTGTAGAAGTTGCAACTGAGCAACTGAGAAAGATATTTTTGAGCAGCTGGCCTAGTATTTCATTATGAATCATGAAGCTGTAAAATAATAAAATTTGGGCATTCGCCTTCCCAGAATCTAACATTGCAGATTTAAGAGTGAACTTACTCCCTCAGTGACTCATCATCTTCTTTCGGCTGTTCCCATTAGGGGTTGCCACAGCGGATCACCTGTTTCCATTTCTTCCTGTCCTCTGCATCTTGCTCTGTCACACCAACCACCTGCATGTCCTCTCTCACCACATCCATAAACCCTATCTTAGGCCTTCCTCTTTTCCTTTTACCTGGTAACTTCATCCTTAGCATCTTTTTCCCAATATACTCAACATCCTTCCTCAGCGCATGTCCAAACCAACATAATCTTGCCTCTCTGGCTTTGTTTCCAAACCTTCCAACCTGGGCTGACCCTCTAATATACTTATTCCTAATCCTATCCACCCTCGTCACACCCAGTGCAAATCGTAACATCTTTAACTCTGCCACATCCAGCTCAAACTCCTGCCTTTTTGTCAGTGCCACTGCCTCCAACCCATATAACATAGCTGGTCTCACTACCCTCTTGTAGACCTTCCCTTTCACTCTTACAGGTACTCGTCTGTCACAAATCACTCCTGACACTCTTCTCCACCCACTCCATTCTGCCTGTACTCTCTTCTTCACCTCTCTTCCACACTCACCGTTACTCTGACCTATTGACCCCAAGTATTTGAACTCATCCACCTTCGCCACCTGTACTCCTTGCATCCTCACCATTCCTCTATCCTCCCTCTCATTCACACACATATATTCTTAGTCCTGCTGACCTTCATTCCTCTTCCCTCTAGAGCATATCTCCATCTCACCAGGGTCTCCTCCACCTGTTCCCTACTCTCACTACAGATCACAATGTCATCTGCAAACATCATAGTCCACGGCGACTCCTGTCTGATCTCATCTGTCAACCTGTCCATCACCATTGCAAATAAGAAAGGGCTCAGAGCTGATCCTTGATGTAACCCCACCTCCACCTTAAACACATCCATCACTCCCACCGCAGACCTCACCGCTGTCACACTACCCTCGTACATATCCTGTACCCACTCTTACATACTTCTCTGACACTCCTGACTTTCTCATACAATACCACATCTCCTCTCTAGGCACCCTGTCATATGCTTTCTCTAAGTCTACAAAAACACAATGCAACTCCTTCTGACATTCTCTGTACTTCTCCATCAACACTCTCAGAGCAAACATCGCATCTGTAGTGCTCCTTCCCGGCATGGAACCATACTGCTGATCTCTAATCATCATGTCCCTTCTTAACCAAGCTTCCACTACTCTTTCCCATAACTTCATGCTGTGACTGATGAATTTAATCCCTCTGCAGTTACTACAGCTCTGCACATCACCCTTATTCTTAAAAATCGGTACCAAAACACTTTTTCTCCATTCCTCAGGCATCCTCTCACTTTCCAAGATTTTATTAAACAATCTGGTTAAAACCTCCACTGCCATTTCACCTAAACACCTCCATGCTTCCACAGGTATGTCATCTGGGCCAACAGCCTTTCCATTCTTCATTCTCTTCATAGCTATCCTTACTTCCTCCTTGCTAATCCATTGTACTTCATGATTCACTATCCCTACATCATCCAACCTTCTCTCCCTCTCATTCTCTTCATTCATCAACCCCTCAAAGTACTCTTTCCATCTCCTCAACACACTCTCCTCGCTTGTGAGTACGTTTCCCTCATTATCCTTTATCACCCTTACCTGCTGAACATCTTTACTAGCTTGGTCCCTCTGTCTAGCCAATCGGTACAGGTCCTTTTCTCCCTCCTTAGTGTCCAACCTTTCATACAACTCTTCATATGCCTTATCCTTTGCCTTCGCCACCTCTCTCTTTGCCATGTACCTCAACTCCTTATACTCCTGTCTACTTTCTTCATCTCTCTGACAATCCCACTTCTTCTTTGCCAACATCTTTGTCTGTATACTCTCCTGTACTTCCTCATTCCACCACCATGTCTGCTTGTCGTCCTTCCTCTGTCCAGATGTGATACCAAGCACCTTTCTAGCCGTCTCCCTTACTAGCTCTGCTGTAGTTAGCCAGCTATTTGGTAACTCTTAACTGCCACCCAGTGCCTGTCTTAACTCATCCCTGAACTCCACCTCACAATTACCCTTTTTCAATTTCCACCATCTGATTCCTGGTGCTGCCCTCACACTCCTCCTCCTCTTCTTGATCACCAACATCATACTACAAACCACCATCCTATGCTGCCTAACTACACTTTCTCCGGTCACCACTTTACAGCCTCCAGTCTCCTTCAAACTGGCCCTCCTACATAAGATATAATCCACCTGTGTGCATCTTCCTCCACTCTTGCATGTCACCCTATGCTCCTTCCTCTTGTTAAAATACGTATTCACCACAGCCATGTCCATCCTTTTCGCAAAATCCAGTACCATCTGACCTTCTGCATTCCTTTGTTTGACACCATGCCTACTCATCACTTCCTCATCCCTTCGGCTCCCTTCACCAACATGCCCATTGAAACCTGCTCCAATCACCACTCTCTCACCCTTGGGTACAGTCATCACCACTTCAACCAATTCACTCCAAAAATTTTCTTATTCATCCATTGCACACCCAACTTGTGGAGCATATGCACTAACAACATTCATCATTATACCAACAATTTCCAGCTTCATAAACATCACTCTATCCGACACTCTTTTCACTTCCAAAACACTCTTCGCATACTGTTCCTTCAGAATAACTCTTACGCCATTTCTCCTCCCACACCATGATAAAACAATTTGAACCCACCTCCGATACACCTAGCCTTACTCCCCTTCCATCTGGTCTCTTGCACACACAATATACCAACCTTCCTTCTGTCCATCATATCAGCTAGCTCTCTCCCTATACCAGTTATACTGCCAAAATTCAAACTTCCGACCCTCACTACCACAGTCCTAGACTTTCTCCTCTCTTCCTGCCTTCGGCCATGCCTTCCACCTCTTCTCCTCCTTCAGCCAACAGTAGCCCAATTTCCACCAGCACCCTGTTGGCTAACAGTACTGGTGGTGGTCATTGTTAACCCGGGCCTCGACCGATCCGGTATGGAAATATTTACTGGTGTCTGCATGAAATGATTTGGTGAAGTTTTACGCCAGATGCCCTTCCTGATGCAACCATCCCCATTTATCCGGGCTTGGGACTGGCACAAAGAAATGCACTGGCTTGTGCATCCTCAGTGGCTGGGTTCCTCCCTCAGTGACTACAGTGATGAAACTATCTCACTTATTAGGCCTCAAACCAAAACTGCCATAAGTAAAGAGGTTTAACCACATCAGATCCCTCAATATGGAATCACCTACCACTAGAGGTTAGGCAACAGGAAACACTACATTTAAAATTCAGTTGAAAGAGCATCTAAGAAATAAGGCCATTTGCAATTATTTTCTAGATAATGGATACAACCATAGTATCAGCTGTTTTTTCATATTGTGCCTATACTTCATGACCATTGCTATCCATTGTGGGTAAGGGGATCAAAATCTTTTGAAATCAGGGTAGAGTGCTGTGCTTTGACCCTTTTGGTGACCTACATAAACATTTTTCTATGTCTGATAACATGAGGCCAGTAAAATCTAATTCAGATTCTAGCTTTTGTCCTAACCATTCTTAAGTGACCATTTATATTGTACTGTTTTCATTATAATTGTAATGAAATTATTATAATTAATAGCTGTCTCAGTATCTGTTCCTTCCTTAACTTTGGTTAACCTGTTCAGCAGTTTTTTAGCTTAAAGTATGTGTATGGAGTAGGGCTATTCTGGGTATGGAGATGGGTTGTTCTGTTTTTTGCTTCCAAATCTACACTTTCTATATCGTCCCTAGCTCTACTCAATATACCTCCCCACTAAACTTTCTTAAAATTGATAAGGCTTATCTGTAGAAGAGCAAAGTCAGTATTGCTATTCTCGTTATTCTAATATGAAGAAACTATCTTCTCTTCACCTATAAATACAGGTGCACACTTATTTTCCTATTCTTTCAATCCATTGTAGTACTCTGTGTGTGGTCTAAACTGTAGCAACTGCTTGCTACATTATAGCAAACAGTTTGCTACAGTTTAATAGGGCAGCTGCGGTGCTGCAGCAGTTAGCATTGCTGCCTGACAGCAAGATGTTCTCCAGTTCAGTTCTCAGCTGGGGTGCCTTCTGTGCAGAGTCTGCATGTTCTTCCTGTGGTTGTGTGGGTTTCCTCTGGGCGCTTCAGTTTCCTCCCATATCCCAAAGACATGGTGCAGGTGGAATGAACAC
Source organism: Protopterus annectens (assembly GCF_019279795.1). Taxonomy (NCBI): domain Eukaryota; kingdom Metazoa; phylum Chordata; order Ceratodontiformes; family Protopteridae; genus Protopterus; species Protopterus annectens. Next base: position 803,273,012 of record NC_056728.1, on the reverse strand, counting down.
TCTAAATTGGCCCGTGTGTGTGAGTGTGTGCCTTCTGTGGAAGGTTGGGTGCCGGGCTGGCAAATGGACACCATAAAACTCCACTGCCAGTCATTCTGCAGACCATTGTTCTGCTGTGGTGACCCCTAATGGGAAAAGCCAAAAGAAGAAGTTTGCTACAGCTTAAAGCAAATGAGGTTTGGTAACAAACCAATTTGTCCTGGGACATCTTCAGAGTGGGGGTAGTTAAATATATTAGTAGGAGTAAAGAGGATGGGGGGAGGAAAGGGTTAAATGGGGAGGAAGGATGGTTGGGAGGAAATGAGGTATGGACAAGGGAGGGGCTTAAGCGGCTTATGTAAGTGTAACTGGGTAAAGAATCACATTCTGGCATGAACTTGCTAAGATAAGTTCTACGTCCAGACTACCTATAGTGATTCAGGACATGGGTAGGCCTTGCGGAACAGTGAAGGTGTGGTGGTACTAGATGGGTGAGTTTCCTCTCTTTTCAGGATTCTGCAGTTAATAGAAGTTGGGTGTGTTTGGAAACTGGAGTAGAGAGAATGGTGTACCTTAGTTGCGGCTGCCTGTTGGCTTCATACAGCTTGGGTTGCTTGTTTCTTTTCTCGTGTAAGTGGTAGTCCCTCGTACAATTCTTTATTTGCATGGAGTATTACTGAGGATGGCTGTTGGGCAGTGTGGGAGGGCTGACAGTTGACTGCCATGTCATTTATTATTCAAAAAAAAAACTCATTTCCATTGTCTTTTAGCACTTAAGATGGCTTTCTCGTTGGTCTCTTTGTGGCTGCTTCCTTGATTGTTGAGGTGGAGATAGGAGTCATTGGTAGAGCAGTGGATAATATAGGTTAATTAAAAAAAGAAGTTTTGTGTTTCTGCTTTATGGGGGCTGGATGGTGGTCGTGATCACCAATTTCACAGGCTGCGAGTTCTGCGGGAGGAGGAGGTTGCTACTGCGCATTCACTGTGTAAGGTAAAAAAAAAGCTGTATATAAAATAAAAAGAGGGCGATCGCATGTATGACTACCCTTGTAAAGTTAAATAAGGGGGTTCAGTGTGCTGAGGAGATTCTCATCAGCCATATCGGAACTGGTATCCATGAAAGGAGCCACTTGTGTTTTCAGCATCATGAGTGAGAGACCAGCAGTGGCTAAAGTGAATAAATTTAGAAACTTAAACATAAAGACTAGAATAAAAATTAACAAAGTAATCCAAAACCGGTTGAACTGTTTATTCCAAATTGAATGTCAAACTAAGCGCTTTCACCCAGCTATTCCGTGGGTTTCGTCAGAGATAAAAATACACCATTACTGTTCTCATTCAATACACATAACATTAAGCTGTGTCCAATCACATAACTGCTTCAATTACTTTTAAAATTCTTAGCAATCAATTCATAAAATTACCAAAAGTTACATTAATTATAACATACAGCACCTCAATACATTGTATAAAATTCATTGCAAATACTAAAAACTGTTGTTTAATAACACATGTAAGTGACCCTTACATAATGTGAGGATTTTAAAAGGTTTATATTTTTCGTAGTTCAGAGGATCCCAAACAACATCAATAATGAGGGGGATGTGAATAACTTACTAGAAATGAAGGAATGTTTGTGGCAACTTAGACTTAATGCCAACAATATGCCAGGTATTAATGAACACATCTCCATTTCTAGTATATTAAAACACAAATCATATTGCATTTAATCTGTCAATGTATTTACGGTTAGGTGGAGGTTATGTATTCAACAACTACAATTTTTACTGTATTTTAAAATAATAGTTCGGACCAGCACCGTAAAGCCCAAAAAAAGATATAAATACGATTACTCTCGTATATTTTCCAGTATTGACAGTTTAGTGGATAAGTTAAAGACTTTAAAATCTATAATTTAACACCTTTGTCCCTACAACTAAATGTAGCCTTGTTAGGACTTTGATTGATTTAAAATGCTTTGTCAGGAAACTGAACTTGCATGTAATGTTTAACAATGATGTTACTAACATGAATACTAATTTGAAATTAGCTAGTACTTACAACCCCCACTACACAACATTTTAACACTTTTTGAAAACTTGTGAATTGGACCTCAGACAAATGGCCACTTTTTCACATACTCTATAACATCACAGAAGAACAACTACAAGGCTTGAAAACTTATAAAAAAAGCACGGTCAGGGGTAGTAAAACCTGACAAAAGAGGGTGGGCTTGTAATCTTGCCAACTTCCTATATATTAGTAAAATGGAAACTGTGTCGATAGTCCAGCTTATAGTTCATCGTCACTGAATGAGATGAACATGTCAATTTCTAGGACTAGGGTTTTTAAGGGACCTATTTATTAGTGGGTGCATTGATATTGACACCTACAATTACATTGACATCACAATGCCTAGGACACCAGTAATTTTGGTATCCAAAATTCATAAAAACTGGTTAAATCCACAATCCGGGCATTGATTGATAGTCTCTTTACATAGTGCCCAACTTGTAGAAATTATCCTAAGCAAATATATTAAGAAAATATCACACATTTGCAAGTTATGTGATTGGACACAGGTTAATGTTATGTGTATTTAATGAGAACAGTAATGGTGTATTTTTATCTCTGACGAAACCCACGGAATAGCTGGGTGAAAGCGCTTAGTTTCACATTCAATTTGGAATAAACAGTTCAGCCGGTTTTGGATTACTTTGTTCATTTTTATTCTAGTTTTGAGTGACTTCTTTTTCGTGAATAGTTTAAACATAAAGACGCTTATCACTAATAGCCTTTGCTAAAATAGGAAAGTTAAAAAAAATATATATTAAAACGGTGTCCCCCTTTTGTTATTTTGTTGTGGGTTTGTGGTTGATTGTGAGTTGAGGGTTACAGGCACGGACGGGGTTGTCACTAGCCATTTAAGAAATGAGTGTCTTTTATTAGTAATATATGAAAATGAAGTACTGAAAATGCGTGCCCTAAAATGGTCAGTTTCCGTCCACTGGACTCATTCCCTTCAAATGAGCAAAGTTAGAGAGCAAGGATCAAGATGGTTAACCTGAGGAGAGTAGAGAGTAAGGATCTTTTCACTTATTCATCAGGTTGCTCCTGCTCTGGACACCCTCACAAGTAATAACCACAATGGAGTTTAACAGGTGTCCATAGGTTCATAGGTTGGTTCTAGGCTATTGGCCCTAGGGCCTATACAAGCCTAGCCATAACAATTTCCCTGGCTATGTCTTCCCACAATATTTACTTCCTTTGACCCCTGTCTAGCAGGGTGACTGAAGTGATCCCTGGGGTGAATTTCCTATCTCCCATGCAATCGTCAAGGTTCCTTTTAAAGAGGGCCAAGGAGGAGCTCTGCTTGACATGTATGGGCAGTCTATTGCAGAGTATAGGGAGTCTCTGGGTCAGGATCCTATCCCTCCAGCATGTTTTGTTCATTCTGATGACAAGGTTTAGATCCCTGGAGCGTGTGGCTCTGAGGGATTGGAGTTTCTTTAAGTGGAGTATGTCCAACAGCTCAGAGTCTGACATGGGCTTGTATGTTAAGCAGAGATCGCCTCTGAGTAGACAATATGCCACAGAGTATAGCTGGAGTTTTTTTAGATGATCAGCATAGGGCATCTGCTTTAGGCCTGTGATTCTTTTAGTGAGGTATTTCCAGCTGTTGCAGATGTTTTGTGAGGTACATACCAAACGGGGTGTTGTACTCAATAATGGGTCAAATGAGGGATGAGTACAGTGGGACAATGATCTCCTTTTTTCTGGATGAAAAGCCCATAGTGATGAGGTGTGCCACATAGAAGGATTTCCTGACTGTTGCCGTGATATGGTTATCGAAGGTGAGACCACTGTCCACCTGTGTCCCCAAGTTTAGTGCACTGCCACCTATGTGGTAATTCATGTGTACATGTTTTTTCCCAAAGATGATAACTATGCATTTCTTTGCATTAAGCTTGAGACCATGGCTCTGGCACCAAGCATCTGTTTCAGTAAGGCCCTTTTGTAGAATATCCACATCATTTGGGGATTCAATAATGGCTCCCAGTTTGCAGTCATCTCCAAACTTTGTTAGCCAGAGTCCAATTCAAAGAAGTAGATGCCAAACAAGAGCAGTCCCAGGACTGAACCCTGAGGTACTCCACTTGTCTCTTGTCTGGAACTGGATTTGGAGTCGGCTACTTTTACAGTCTGGGTTCTTTCAGTAAGCCAGTTGGCAACCCATCAAGTGGCATAGGGATTTATGCCCAGCTTAGTAAGTTTATCAATGATTCCAAAGTGGGGGATGGTGTCGAAGGCCTTGGTGAGGTCCAGATAGCCTGTGTGGACCGCCTTACCCTCATCCACAGCTCTGGAGATGGATTCAAAGAAGTCAGTCAGGTTCAGGAGACAAGATCGGCACTTCACAAAACTAAACTGGGTGGGGTCCAGTGTTTGAAGGTTGCCAGTGTCTTGGTTTATAAGTTCCATTATAATGTGTTCCATGCCCTTGCAGATCAGGCTCATCAAACTGATGGGAACGGTAGTTCCCGGGATCCAAGGTGGAGCTCCCCTTGTGGAGTGAGATAACTGTAGCTCTGGTTTAGTTTTCCATTAGGCACAGGTAATAAAGTTTATTCCTTAAGTACCTTGGAGGTGTGTAGTTGGAGGACATCTGCATTATTAGATTAAAATTTCTGGGCTGTAATATAGAACTGGCAGTACAGTATAGCCTATGTATAAAAATTATTTTGAAAGGAATATCATTTTAAATAGTGTGGAATCTGACAAAACTGAATCGTTGCATTTCTAGTCTTAACTCAGGACATAGTAGTTGAGAGGCGCAGATGTCTTTAGTCATGTTGTGTCAAATTTTTTTTTTTTTTTTTTTTTATAATGTTTAATTTTCAAGACATTTATGGAAGGAGCTATGTTAACCTGGGGGAGGATGGTGTGATTTAGGTTTTCCTCAGTCACGTAATACTCTTTTGGGCATACATCTGGAATAGTTAAAGTGGAGGATACTCACATTAACTTCCTTTTAAAAGTCACTTTGCACAGTACCAATTTGCAGTTACTGGCCATGTGGAGTTTACTTCAGTTGGTAGTTTAGAGGGGGAGGAGCAAGGAATGCACGGGGCTTCTCTACAATGTTTTGCTATAGCGCTGACTATTTCTGTTTCTTGAATGCAAGTGTGACTAACAGCCGAGGGAAGGGACTCATACCTTTCAACTGTACAGATTTCCACAGAATGTCGACAGTTTGCTTTAGATGTTTGGTCTAGTCCTCATAAAGTTTGTGGTTTTCTGGCAGTCATTAAGGACTGAAGGACTGAAGGCATTAAATATGATGAAATAATGACATATATTTGAGTTCAGACATCATGTCCTCCATCAAATGCATGCTAACAAAAATCCTATTATTTTACCAGCATTCTAAGTTTATAATAGTAACATTTAAAGGCTGTCCATATTTTGGGCCTTTGTCTCTGCATTATTTTGGGCTTTGTCCATATTTTTTGTATTAAGAGGTTGAGAGGTATGGCGAGGATAATTAACAGTGCATTTTGAAAATATTTGGAACTTCATTCAGGGGAGATTTGGGTAATGCTGGGAAGGCTAGTTGGCTGCTTTGATCATTTAGTACCCTGTACTGCATTTTGAAGGTTTCTGACTCTACCTTAAAAGAATAAGGATGCAGTGATTCAGTATGCTGCTCAGGTGTTCAGGTATTGGTCACTTAGCAGGTATTCCTGCTATTGCCAGAACGGCTGGGTGGGGGTGGTGACATCAGAAATATTTAAATCATACCTCGCGCAGACATACAGTGTCCAGACTTTTGCTTCATATCCGGGGCCACTTTCATAGTGGCATTTTGCTGACAATTAGGGGTTAAGTATTGCGATTGCAGTTAGATAATAATGGCATGCATTCGGGTTTCAGTCTGGAGAGCAGGGCAGAGCAAGGTAAGAGCTTTCTTGTGCTTTGTCTCTGATCATGGTAAAGATGACAGGAGTTTGTAACAGCTATAGTGGGGACTTATATCAATGGGAGGTGGGTGGTCTGTCGGCTTTCAAAGTTTATAAAGAGTGATATGTTAGACTTTGCCCCTATGTGGGGTCATTGACCCGCTTTTATTTATAGTCTTGGTCAGGCATTTTCCTCGGTGAAATTGAGAAGGATGATTGGCTCATATTTTACTGCTATCTGAAGTAAGTGGACATTACGGCCTGAGGTGACAGAAGAGACAGAATTTAGCTCATTATCTATTCACCTCTTAAACATTGGGGTTCTCTATTGCAGTTTTGCATAGTTGTCAGAACTCAATGTAGAAGTTAAAGGGGGGGATCATAGTTCCAAGGTGCTGCTGCAGAGTTTCTAGTTATAGGGTTTGGGGAATTGTTTTTGTTTCAGTTCTTGTATTGTAAAGTCAAGATACTTATTCTGTTTTGTTTTGTTGCAGACTGCGGAGGAATGGAATTTGAGTTGAAATTGGTTGGTGACCTGAAGTGAGGGAGCTTGAAAACTTATGGAAGCTGTTAGAATGGAGGTCTCAGTGTCTTGAGTGGTGCACAATGAGATCACAGAAGGGGAGTGCACAGCGAGCAGTGGCCAGTGCCTTGTCAGAAATGGTTTTGGAAGGTAATGTATTCTGCTTGTGGGGACGTTTGATTGCGGGAGTGGTGCACAATGGGTTAGCAGGTAATCCTAAGTCAGTGCTATATATGGCACAGCAGGGTTGGAGTTTATCGAGGCAGTGTAGGGGCAAGTTGAAGGAGAGGTATGTTGGGACATGGTAACCCAGGGAGGGGGATTGTTTAAGGGGAGATTGGGGTTTTCTCAGGTGGGGTGGGGTCCAATCATCATAGGATCATGGGTACGCTGAGGCCACTGGTTTAGGCCCCCTGGTAAGCTAGCTAAGCTTAATTCTTATATCTAGAATGTAATGGTTGCCAGACTTTTTCAATATGGAACTTTGAGGAACATGACTTTTTATGATGCGGGTGAGGGACGTTCCTCAAGGTGAGGTATACTTGAGAGGTATGGGCAGGGAGGTATTTTAACGTTTCAGCATCTTAGGTTTCTTTGCAGGTCAATGTCGTAGTTACAGCCATTTGCAGATCAAAGCAGCAAATTGGAGGGTTTGCTCAGGTCACATTTTTAGACGAATATGACTTTATGTTTAAACTGTTATTTGGGTTAGAGTGATTGCATGGGGATTTTATTGTATTGCTTGTTTATGGAAATGTTTTTATGATCGTTGGAATAGGAGTTAACTGGGCCCATACAGTGTTTGTAGGTTGTACAGAAATCACTAGTTGACTCCTGTAAATTTTGGTATTGAAATTATCCTTCATATGAAGTGTCTACAGTTAATATGGTAAGTATGCAGTTAGGCATGTCAGATTTGGGTGGAACTTTACAGTTATCTATTCAGGTTATTGTGTTGGTAGAGGCACCATGATCTGTTGATAGGAAGCTGATATGGTTCATAGGGCTTGGTAGGTGTTGGTAATGTTTCATACTAGGTCAGGGTTTAGAGGTGAGTACTACAAGAACCATTTCAATCATGCTTGAAGAAATTTTGTAGGTACAGTTTTGGAAGCATTGTAGGTATGAGGGTGTTTTTGGATATTTTGGGAGCGGGGTGCTTGTTTACGTAGGTAATAGAAGTTTATGCAAGGCATGCTGTTGGAGTTTTCAGAAGTTGGCATGTTCTACTTCTTTGTGTTGCGGCTAGTGTTTTAGCAAGGAGGGACCTTAGGAGTTACTATCAGCAAAGGTGAGGATGACTTTAGGTGCTGCGCTGTATCGGATTGTTTGATGGCTCTTGGACGATTATTACATAAGGCTGCTGGTATGGGGTTAGTTGCTTAAATGCCATGGCCACTTAAAACATTCCATGTTTATAGTGGACAGTTGGTGTGATGTCAGGATTGTTACTCCGCTGACATTAAAGGGATTTCATTTGGTTATTACATTCATTTGGGTGGTAAAGTGGGGATGCAAGGTGGTATGAGGGTAGGCAGTCACATCTTCATAGTCTTACTGGCTGTGGGCTTAAGGTTTGGTTGTCCATTTGGCTGGCAGTGTCTTTTGAACCCTTGAGGCTTTCATTGGTGTGAGGTATGGATTATTTAGTTCAAGTATAGTGATTATGCTGGGTTGTGAGTTTATGGTTTGTTACACTGGCAGTAGGAAAGGGATCAGTGGTTTGCTTTCAGTGATTTGGGTAACTGGCTATTTTGTTAGTTATGTGATAGGGCTTTAGGAGGGGATGACATGGATCCAGTTTAGTTTGTGGGGATGGGATACAGCAAATGATGTTTGGCCTAATGAATTAATGGTGGTTAGGTGCTGAAAGTTTATCGGAGAGAGGGGGAACAGCCTTGTTAGACTGGTGGGCAGAGAAGAGGGACAGATGTGCCCTCTTCTGTTCCCCCTCTGGTTTTGGATGGTCATTCCAATGAATTGGGAAAGGAATTGAGTATTGAGGTGGCTAGATAAGTAAGCAAGTGAGGCTAAGGACATTGCTTATTTGGTTGGATGTTAATTTAATAAGTGATAAAGGAAGGAGTAATGGGACGTTGCTTCATAAGTAAAATAAGTGGGATGTGCAATTCAATAAATGGTAAATGAAGTCAGTAGTGGGACACTGCTCCATAAGTAAGTGAGTTGGAGGTATGGACACTGTTTACTGGGTCAGGATAAGCAAGGTCACGCTGTCCTGGTTAATATTACATGGATGTGGATTTTGGAATTCAATCAGCTATATTGTGTTGTCATTTGTAATTAATAAATATTGGATAACAAAGTTATGTTTATGAAGGTTTAATAAAGGTTGTCAAATGTCATTCGATGGGAATTTTTTATTGAAGGGGACTGGGACAAATGAGAGTGCGGCTAGTTAAATATATTAGTAGGATTAAAGAGGATGGGGGAAGGAAAGGGTTTAAATGGGGAGGGAAGGATGATCGGGATGAAATGAGGTATGGGCAGGGAAGGGGCTTAAAGGGCTTATGCAAGTGTAACTGAGTAAGGAATCACATTTTGGCATGAACTTGCTACCCACCCTCCCTCCCTCTTTTGATGGAATAGTGGGGATTGTGGTTATTTGTCAGACTGAGTAGGGCAGAGAAGAGGAACAGGCCTGAATGCTGCTTACTGTGTCAGGATGAGCAAAGTCACGCTGTCCTGATTAATATTACATGAATGTGGATACTGCTTAATGGGTCAGGATGAGCAGGGTCACGCTGTCCTGATTAATATTACATGGATGTGGATGCTGGAATTCTTAATGGGACAGGATAAGCAGGGTCACGCTGTCCTGATTAATATTACATGAATGTGGATATTACTTATTGGGTCAGGATGAACAGGGTCACGCTGTCCTCATTAATATTACATGAATGTGGATATTGCTTAATGGGACAGGATGAGCAAGGCCACACTGTCCTGATTAATATTACATGGATGTGGATGTTGGAGTTCAATCATAGGTTCATAGGTTCTAGGTAGGTACTAGGCTATCGGCCCTAGGGCCTATACAAGCCCAGCAAAAAAGGTACCTTGGCTTTTGCTACCCAAGAAAATTATTTTCCTGTGCCACTGTCGAGCAGGGACACAGAAGTGATCCCCGGGGAGAATTTCCTATTTCCCATCCAATCATCAAGATTTTTCTTGAAGAGTGCTAATGAGGAGCTTTGTTTGATATAGATAGGTAGTTTATTCCAGAGTATGAGAAGTCTCTGGGACAGGAATCTATCCCTCCGGCATGTTCTGTTTATTGTAGTGACAAGGTTTAGGTCCTTAGAGCATGTAGCTCAGAAGGATTGGGATTTCTTTAAGTGGAGCATATCCAACAGCTCTGGGTTTGATAGCTTTGTATGTTAGGCAGAGATCACCTCTGAGTAGGCGATATGTGGTGGAGTAAAGCTGGAGTTTTTTGAGACGGTCTACGTAGGGCATCTGTTTGAGGCCGGTAATCCTCTTTGTAAGGTATTTCTGCAGCCTTTCCAGTTGTTGTAGATGTCTTGTGAGGTACATACCAAAAGGGGCATTGTACTCTATAATGGGTCTAATGAGTGATGAGTAGAGGGGAATGACAACCTCTTTTTTTTCTGGATGAGAAACCTTTTGTGATGAGGTTTGCCACGTAGAAGGATTTCCTGACTACTGTGGCGATGTGATTATTAAAGGAGGAACTACTGTCCACCTGTGTCCCAAGGTCTCTTATCACACTTTCGGTGTTAAGTATACTACCGACTATGTTGTAGTTCATGGGTACAGAGTTTTTACCAAAGGGGATGACGATGCACTTTTTTGGCATTGAGCTTGAGGCCATGGCTTTGACACCAGGCATCTGTCTGAGTGAGGCCTTTTGTAGGATGTCCACATTGTTAGGAGTTTTGATTATGGCTCCTAGTTTGCAGTCATCTACAAACTTCATTAGCCAAAGACCTTCTGTGTTAGCCTGTACTTCAGAGAAGTAGATACCAAACAGGAGAGGACACAGGACTGAACCCTGTGGTACTCCACTTGTCACTGCTCTGAAGTAGGATTTGGAGTCTGCTACTTTCACAGTGTGGGTTCTGTCAGTGAGCCAGTTGGCAACCCATCTTGTGACATAGGGATTTATCCCTAGTTTAGTGAGTTTATCTATAATTCCACAGTGGGGGATGGTGTTGAAAGCCTTGGCAAGATCTAGATAGGCTGTGTGAACCACCTTACCCTCGTCTACGGCTTTGGTGACTGCTTCAAAAAAGTCTATCAGGTTTAGGAGACATGATCTGCCTTTTACAAACCCGAACTGAGTGGGGTCCAGAGTTTGGAGATTACCAATGTCTTTGTTTATATGTTCCATGATGATACGTTACATGGCCTTGCAGACCAGGCTCTTCAGGCTAATGGGACAGTAGTTCCCGGGGTCTGTGGTGGTGGCTCCCCCCTTGTGGAGTGGGATAACCGTCACGGTGTGCCATTCAGTGGGCACAAAGCCTGAGGTGAGGCTATGATTGAACATGGTACTTAGGTGGGGTGTCAGTTCATTCTGTAGTTCATGTAGAACGCAGCCTGAGATGTTGTCTGGTCCCATGGATGTTGTGTTCTTTGCTTTGGAGAGTGTGATTTTTCCCTGTGCAGCCATGATTATAGGAACTTTGCATTCTTCCAGTATAGAGATGGGCTCTTTAGGGGGTGAGAGGGGGGTAAAGTTTGCACTGAACCTATCTGCCAGGATGTTGGCAATATCAATTGGTTCTGTATATTTAGTGACATTGTGCTGTAACTCAGAGCAGATCTGAGTGTTGACATTGAGATTCTTGACATAGCTATAGAATGCTTTGTGGCTGTCTTTAGAATCAGTGGTGATTTTGTTTTCATAACTAGCTTTGCAGGATTTTATATGAGATCGCAGCTTCTTACTGAGGCTGACCAGGGAGCTCCTCAACTCATGGGATTTTAATCTCTTTTGCAATAGTTTCTTCTTTCTGTTGTACAGTTTGAGGATAGCATGACCCATGCTCTTGTGTAAGTGCTTATAAAGTGCAATTGTGTAGGATTCAGTAGTCATAACTGTATTGTCCATCTGCATGGGTGTCATGAAGTTCACCACTTCTGTCTTAAGAAGCATGAAGTTGGCTTTGGAGAATTTTTTTACCATGGTTTCCTTAATGGGGGGTGGGGGCAGGATGTGGATATCTAGGGTGATTAGCTTATGGTTGGATCGGACCAATGAGGCGTTGACTTCAGGTGTGCAACAGCGGTCACTTATGTTGGCAATGACTAGATCTAGGATATTGTTGCCCCTGGTGGGGATGTGGATAAGTTGATCCAGGGCATTTGAGTTTATGAATTCCAGAAAGCGTTGAGCGAAGGAGTTGGTACATGAGTAGTTTTCCCAATTAATGGTGGGGTAGTTGAAATTGCTCATTATTAGGGTGTTTGGTTGAACCTTTATATTCTGGCACTTCAGAGTTGTGTACTGGTAATTGTTGTTTGACTAATTTTATATCATTGCTGGCTGACTTCAGAGTTATGCACTGTTATTTTTGCTTCACTGTATAGTTTTTCAGATCTCTGCTGAAGGTGTTGTTTTTCCCCTACCCACCATCCCTATTCCTGTGTTGTTGTTAAATTTGGTGGCTTTTGCAGTTGCCCACCCCCACTGTAGATTTGATCTGGGACACTCCCCCCAGTCCCATCTCTTTACCTCATTCTACCTAATAGACTCCTTCTGCACTTGTTTTTAGTCATTTTTAATTTAATTGCATTTTTTAAACTGTTTGGTCTAACATTGCTCCATACTCAAGTGTGCTAGCTTGCACTGCATTTGAATTGTTTTTACTGCTGTTTTAGCTACTTTTCTGTATATAAAAAAAAAAAAATCTAAGCCTGTTTCCTACCCTTCCTGTAACTTGTGTAGTCCAGATTCAGATTTGTTGTATCCAGGACTGTATGTAAGCTTCTGAGCCCCCCAAGCTTTCTGTGTTGGAGGGAAGCCTTCTAGCTTATCAGTGGGAGTGGTAAGCACTAGGTAACCTATCTACCACATAAGGAGTGGTTCTGGCCCAGAAAGTGTAGTTATTGGCCATTTGGGCAGTTTTTCCATCTCTCTCAACTTTCTGATTTAAAAGCCCACATTTGCACTTGTTTCCCCCCTTTCCTGTAACTAGTTTAGTCCAGATACAGATTCTTAGTATTAGCACTTGAATTTGCTTATTCGTGATCAGCACTTGTTCAGAACTTGTTGTAAGCACTAAATAAGCTATTAATTACTACAGCACTCAACCTTCCTCATTACCTAGAGGAAAACAGTTTTGGTACTTACTTTCCTCACTCGTTTAGAGAAAAATAGCTCTTGTACTCACTTTCCTCACTTATCTAGAAGAAAATATTTTTTTATTCAGGCATGTCCAAGGGTCAGCTCTCAGTATTCTCTCCTGTCAATCTGATGAATCTGGGCATCTTGGAGCAATGTAGAAATTGCCTCATGTACACAGACAACCCTCTCCTCCTACCACCCAGCACTACAACCTGTGAGAGATGCACTTATCTAGACAAACTGGAGGTAAAGCTCTCTCCAACCAAGACTGAACTTGACAGTCAAGAGGAGAAGGTAAACATTTGCACCACACCACACTCATCACATAGTCTCACTAAATCTACACCACCAAAATCCACATATAGAAACACAAAATCATTTGCGGAGGCTCTCAATAATAATCTGCTCAAGTAACAGAAACCTCTAAAGCAGAAATGCAAGCAACCTCCACCCCCCAACACAACCCAAATGACACATAGCCTGCAGACTCAGTGTGCCAGTCAACCACAGGCAATAAGGTAAAACAACGTACCCAACACACTAATCATAGGTGACTTTATAGTCAGGCACACTGATGTCCCACTCACCAGGCTACACAAGGAGAAGGATACTGTCAGCTGCCTGTCGGGTGCCAGGATCCACCACATAACCCACTCAGGTCACTCTACAACAAGTCCAAATATGACTCTGTCATTGTCCATGTTGGTGTGAATGACCTGAGAAGTACCTGCCTGGACTACATGAAAAGAGACATGGAAGAGCTCTCCGATCTTGTAGCCCATGCAGGTATGACCCTAGCCCTGAGTAGCATTCTGCCATCACCCAGAATGATACCACAGTACAAGGATAAAATGATTAACTTCAACAATTGGCTAAGCTTCTGGTGCCATTCTAAAGGGATCCAGTATCTGTCTGACTGGGAAGACATGGTCAACAGACCACAATGCTTTGCCAGAGATGACCTGCACCTGTCACCCCTGGGATTCCGGATACTGGCTAAGTTTCATGCCACCCCTATAGTGCCTTTTTTAGGCAAGGTTCAAATGACAAATTCACCACCATAACAGGAACAGGCAAGCAAAAACAGAGGGCAATGCTACTCAATGCTAGAAGTCTAAATCTCAAAATGCACTCACTCGAGGCACTCCTTAAAATGGAGAACATCTCTATCTGTGCAGTGACTGAGACCTGGATCAAGGCTGCAGAGAGCACCCCTGCACTACCAGGCTATAACTCATACCACACTTTTCGGACATGTAACCTGGACCGGAACACCAAAGGTGGAGGTGTGTCCATATTCATTAAGGATATCCACACCGCCAGGCTAGTTTCTCAGCATAATGCATCCGAGGTTATCAAAGTGCAACTAAATCTGGGCAAAACTGCAATCCAAATTGTAGCTTGCTACAGATCCCCCACCATGCCCCAGGATTCCCACTCCTCTTTTCTTAATGTGCTAGAAAATATTAGGGTTCAACCAAACACCCTAATAATGGGCAATTTCAACTCAGCTATAGTAATAACTATTGGATAACAAAGTTATGTTTATGAAAGTTTAGTAAAGGTTGTCAAATGTCATTCGGTGTGATGTGTTTATTGAAGGAGACTGGGGCAAAAATCATTTTTTTAATGTAAAGCCCGAGTACTGTGGTATTCTGTGCAGGGTTATTTTTTTAACTAAAACGTGAGGAAGGTGGGTTAGGTGCAGGGTGAACATGTGGGACCTGATTAGCTCCTACAGTTTAGGAGATCCGGGTTTCTAATCACGGACTTTTTTTTTTTTTTTTTGAGGTGGTGGGAGGAAGCATGTATTGGCCTACCATGTCAATACAAAGAACAGACCTTTTTTTTTTTTGCTCTTCTATTGAAAACCTGGGACAGGAGCAAGGGGGGGGGTATTTCTGGCCACCTGGTTCATGTACCAATAATATGAGGCAGGAGTGGAATGGGCAGGGTGCAGAGATTGGGCCTGATTGGCTACTCTGTTTCAGTAGCTAAGTTATGTGATCACAGACCTTTTTTTTTTTCAGTCAACACTTGTAGAGCTGAGGGGTGGGGAACTAGTTTGTTAGTCTGGCACAGAGGGCTGGCTGAGCCAGCTATACCTCTGAAAGACACCACCAGAAAACAGTTACAAGGTGATAATTTTTAAATGCTAAGAGGAGTCCTGTCTAGAAATCATCCCCAGATGGACACAAGGGTTTGAACAGTTCCTCAGAGTAACACTTTTTACTGCTGCAAGGATCCCAGATGAATTCCCCTTATGAACACAAGGGTTTAATAGTTCTTCAGTTTCAGTGAACATTTCAGATAACACTATACAAGTTCTTAGTAATTTAACAGGTGATATTCACTAGGGACATGGCCAGCCTTAGGCATAGGCGAACTAGGCAACTGCCTAGGGCACTGTACAGGCCGTCCATGTAAAGGGCGCAATTTGCAGGTATTTATTTTTTTAATAATGCAGGCAGCAGAACCATAGGGCGAGAGGGAGGGGCGAGCACACTCCCAATTTTGTAGCTGCAGCCTGCAAGTTGGCCAGGAGGCTTCAACAATTTTATGATGAGTCTTCCCCTTTAAGGAAAAACATGCGTCTCATACACGCATGCCAACATAGATGTAAAGATGTTCTGCAGTCACGTGGAAGTTAAACTAGTAGTAAAGTTAAAAGAGGGGTTAAGTCGACGTGTGTGTGTGGCCATTCATTTTAAAAAGAAGGTAAGTGTATGTGTGTGTGTGTGTCATTTAAACCGGGCTTATGTGTATGTATGGAATTTAAATTAAGTCTTTCTGTTTGCATGAGAGGTAAAGTGCATGTGTTACTGTTTGAGAGAGTAGGGGTGTATGTATGAGAAAAAAGGTGCAAGTCTGTGTGTTGTATGAGAGGGTAGGAGTGTGTGGAATTTAAATTAGTCGAAAACGGGTACTATGGGGCTGACTGAAAGGTATAATGGATAGTAAGTATTGATAATCTGCCAAATCATTGTAATATAATGTTTTGCCTAGTTGGGAAGATTTAATCTGTTTGTTTAAGATAGGTATGTTGGACCATGCGGATCCATTTTCAGCCAGGACCCATTTATAAAATAGAAAAACAGTTCAGATAAGCCTGCATCCATTTTCTAGACCACATCCTACTAAAGGTAATGGTGGTAGTGCTCTATTCATGGCAGACCAGGCATTCCTTTCCAGTCAGTACTCCCTAGTTCATCCTATGGAATTCCTAGCTGTTGTCAGGGATTGTAAAAAACTTAGACTGCGATTCATAGACTGACACTGAGAACTTGCAAAGTGCTAATATTCAGAAGTTCTCTGCATGCAGTGGCTTACAGCTAAAAAGATATGCATTATGCATCATTTCTAAATTTCAACACTTTTTTGCATGGATGCAAATTGGCATTGTACTATTTTCCTATAAGTCCCTGCTATAAGCAATCCAAAATACTTTGTTTGCCCTTCAGCCCCTTCCTAGTGGGGCAGCTTGGTATACATCTTGTATGGATGTGCCTAGGGGGCCATCCTTACTAGACACCCAAACCCATCAGCTGCCACATTCCCTACAGATGTAGCACTGTCTGTCCTTAGAATGAGGAGCTCAGTGATCTCAGTCATGGTTACTGACCCCAAACGCCTTGTGAAAGAACCTCATTTCTGCTATTTACTTTTACAGTCTCATTTGTTTCATCACTACATGAGAGGCTTTTACACCAGGATGTGGATGAGGAAATAGCTTGGGGAACTACTAGTTTTGTCCAGAACATGGCTCTTGCTTCACCATTCTAGTACAGTCTGGCACAATGGCTGAAGCTCTGTCACAGCTGCAGCCATCCATTTGTTCCCTTCACTCTTGCCTATGAACAAAACACCAAGTTAGTTAAACGTCTCCTCCTATGCATAGCTGTTTGCCTTTCACCTGCCATGAACAGTCCCCTGTTCATCCAGAAAATAATTATCTGTTTTGGAAGAGCTGATTTTCATTTTAACTGCTTCATACTCTGTAGAACACGTTCCAGTGTTTGCTGTCAATCCCGTTAATGTGAGGTTATGAGGACAACATAATTTACAAGCACAAAAATACAAATCCCAAGACTGGATATTCTTCAAACCTTAACTCTATCTTGCAATCCTACCCTAGAAAACAGTGAACAGGAGGGAGAATTGAGACCATATCTATGGTTGAATCATCTACCGATCTGAACATGTTTGACTTGATGTTGTGTGTGTATACACAACTATGCCTCCTTAAGTACAGGGACCAAATAGTATGTAACTGCATTCCTAGGACCCCATATCTTAGAGAACGTGTTCAGAGGGTAAACATTTGTATGGCTTCTCCAGATCCACTATGCAGAGCTTACTGGTGAATTCCTATTTGTGCAAGGATGAAAATGTTGCTGTGATGGACTCAACAATGCTTCTTACTGAGATTCATCTAGCAAAATATCTCTATCGGGCTATCCCAGCTGTGAAGCCGTAACTCTGTCTAGTTAGAACACACCCTTCTGTCTCTTTTTCTGAAGGTAAGAATCACAATTGTTGATGGTTAGTCTAGGGGTTCTGTTTCCTATTCCTTTCATTCAACATGGGGAAAAAAGTGTGCAAACAATGACATCCAAACTGCACCCTGCTTTTTTAGCATTTTCAAATGGATTCTATTAATTTGTGTAAACTCAACAGTTGAATTACTGCAAAGACCTCCTCTACAAAAATGGATCCAGTCCCACAAGCTGCTTCTGACTGTGCACCCACAACAAAAGACTAACATGTTCAGGAGTTCCTTAAATTGTTTCCTTAACATTCTAACAGTGTCATCAGTCATAGTCTGATTGTTTTGCACACTTGCTGGGAGCAGTATAGACAGTGTCCGCCACCAGTCACCTAATGGTTTACCAGAAATTCTGTGATGCTATTCAAAGTCATTCTCCATTTCACAGCTGCTGCTTTGCTAGATTGTTGGAATCGTCTGACCCCTACTAGATATACACAGCAGACCTTGGTTAATTTTCACACAAATCCTGTTCTAGCATCTTTCAAAGTTAAAAAGTGCAATATTTAAAATATATCCCTATTTTTTCAGCCATTGTATCCACATTGCTAGGGTTTGTCCAGATTTTTTGCACTAAGAGATTGACAGTTATGCATACCTCTCAACTGTCCAGATTTTTGCCTCATATTTTTGGCCTATTACTCATAAAATTTGTGGTTTTCTGGCAAATCACTGAGGATTTAAATAACTAAATGTCATACATTTGAGTTTCACCCTTCATTTCCTTCAGAAAGTGCATGCTAAGACAAATGCTGTTATCGTAGCAACTTTCTATGTGTAAGAGCAATATTTGTAATCTGCCCCTGTTTAGGGGCCTTTGTCTCCCCCATAACTTTAGCCTTTGTTCAGATTTCTTGTGCCAAGAGATTGAGAGGTATGGAAGCGTGGTATGCAGTGCCCTAGTTGCTGATTATCTGGTGCATTTTAAGGGGGATAGGGGTTCCGCATTCCATAGTGTGCCCTTCTTTGTTTAGGATACCTAGTAACTATGAACTTGTTGGTTTCTCAGTCATCCTCTATTGCAATATTACCAGCTTACCAATTATTTTCTTTAATGTAATGTAGGCAATGAATTCTTCAAGGGCAGCAGGCACTGAATTTGTAGATTAAATACTGAAATGTAAAGTTGTTTGCCAGTAACAGTCTCTTCATTAGTTACACATCTCTTTAATGTAGAAATATTCGGATGAATTTTACTTCTGCAGATATTGTCCTTATTGACTGACAGTGGTGGGTTGTAATGACAGATGTTTGAGAGGCCTTTTGTGGTTAAAATATTCTGAAATGGGTAGTTTTGTCATTATTGGTTCATGCATTTTGTTTCATTGCTTACTGGAAAAATGTTCAAAACTACACATTTAAAACACACTCTAAGTGTAAATGTTTCTATGTGCAACTTGCTGTTTTTCTTTATCAAATGGCACAATGTGTTGTAAAATCTGAAAGCATGTTAATAACATAATTGCCTTTGGTGCAGAAGGCTATGGATTCTACTCCCACACCATGTAGATGGAGTGCTGGTATTGCAGTGCCCATATGATTGTTGATTATTTGCATTATAAGGGGGGGATAGGGGTTCTACACTCCTGAGTATGTCCTTTGTACGAGATGCCTAGTGACTATAATCTTGCTTGTTTGTTAGTCGTTTCCTATTGCAATATTACCAACTTACCAATTTATTTATGTAATATAGGCAATTAATTCTTCAAGGGCAGCAGGCACTGAATTTGTAGATAAAACATTGATATGTGAAGTTGTTTTGCCCGTAGCAACCACTTCATTAGTTACATATTTCTTTAACATGGAATTCAGATCATTTTACTTTTGCAGAGATTGTGTGTATAGAGTAATGCTGGTGGATTGTAATGACAGAAGTCTTGAGTGGTCTTTTATGGTTGAACTTTTCTGAAAAGGGTAGTTATTGGTTCATACATTTTGTTTCATTGCTTATTAAAAGAATGTTTAAAACTACAAATTTAAAACACTTTCTAACAAGTGGTGCTGTACTATACAAGGAATATATTTCAGTGGAATCAGGAAGGTGAATCAAAGAGCAAATACACGTATGCATGGCTCTAAACAATGTGTGCAAGGAGTCTGTTTTGAAAACAGCCCAAAGGTAAACTTGATTCTTCACTGATCAGATGCATTTTCTATGAATGTGGGTTTTCATGCCGTTTCAATGAATGAGTTTTTCCATTTCAATGAATGTGAGTTTCAAGGGCAGAGAAGTTCACTGCTTATGCTAAGTCTGTTTTCATTGCGAGACTGTATTGTTTAGCAAATGGCTATCTGTGTTTGTGCTACTTTATTTTAATATCTGTAATCACTGTAGAAGCAAATAAGGGAACAGTATGCATGGTAACTGGTGAGAAATAACCAAATAATGGAATACTGGAATGGCTGAGGAGGGGGCTGCTGCTGGGGGAAGGGGTTGCTGCAGGAGGGGCTGCTCTGGAGAGGGAAGACTATTACCCTGCCTAGGGCCCAATTTGACTGAGATCCGGCTCTGGTATTTAAAGTACAAAATACTATGCAGAGGTAGTTGTAGTTAGATGCCTTGTAATGTAATTATTCTTCCTATGCATTTGAATAATTTAAGGAAATGACTGGAGTGGCTTTCTTGGGGAGTGATCCTGTGGTGTGGCTCAAATAGGGGTGTTTCATGACTATGGTTTGGGTGGGGCTTAAGGGGTGCAAGAGCACTACTTCGCCTAGAGCGCCATTTCGGCTATGCTGGCCCCGACTAGGGATACTTGTTTCTGTTAAGAAGTTAGTTGGTAGTGGTTTCTTTGACAGAGCTTTCATGCTTGTGAAAATAAATTGTTTATTTACAAGGATAAATAAAAGCCAAGCTTTCTTGCAGCTAACAAGCGGAAAGAAATAACAAAATATAACTTAACCAGTTTCCATAGTTTAGGTCACAGTTGGAGTGCTTCTTTATGCAGGGTTTGCTATAACTCAAGACAGTACTTACATGGTACTAGGGACACTTATTAGGGACAGATTATCTCACATACAGCTAGTTTCCCAGAAACGCAGGCCTGAAATACCTCTTCCTGCAGCTGATTCCTGTTTTCTTCTTCTGTTACTTCTGTTTGTCTGCGTGTCACTTTCACATCATTTCTAAAAGCTACCATAACTGCTAACACTTTCAGTAGCTTTAATGAGCTTGAATATAGGCAGGAAGTAAAACTATT
Source organism: Protopterus annectens (assembly GCF_019279795.1). Lineage (NCBI taxonomy): Eukaryota > Metazoa > Chordata > Ceratodontiformes > Protopteridae > Protopterus > Protopterus annectens. Next base: position 803,252,473 of record NC_056728.1, on the reverse strand, counting down.
GCAGCTATACTGCAATAGTTTGATAAGATGCAAACAACTATAGGGAAAATTAAGTGAGACTAACTTACATGTGTGTATTCAAAACAAAATCTGGAATGGAAAATAAAAAGGAAATGCATTAGTGAACACTTAAAATTATTAGTCTTCATTACTCCCTACTATGCTGATCAGACCCTTATTTTAAAGAAATGGGCTGCATGACTGAAAGTTTAATATGAAAATTATAACTGCAGTTGGAATGATGTACAGCTGACAGTTTAACATACAGTCTGTAGTTCTTCAATGTATATGAAGAAAATGGTATAGCTAATTGATACTCACTTGCAGGAAGCATTGAATTTATACTCATCATCATCATCGACCCATTGTTTCCCATTTCTACATGGAGTTAGCGTGTTTTGTCGACTGTCACCCTCTCTCTATTAAATGCCACTGTCCTAGCTTCTTCAACACTCATGTCTGACTGTCACAGGTGTTCTCTCATATAACTCACCCACATCTTTGCTGGATGCCCTCATTTCCTCTTGCCTTCTTCCCGTATGTCCCAAATCTTCTTCACCAGATCGCCTTCTGCTTTTCTACACATGTGCCCAAACCACACAATCTGTTATCTTTGACCATTTCTGCAATTAGATCTAGTTTGGCTTCTATTCTTATGCCCTCATTTCTTCATTTGTCCTACAATGTGTATCCTACCACCAGTTTCAGGCACTTCATCAGCTTTCTCAACTGCTCTCCCCTTACCACCCAGGTTTTATTACCATACAGTAGTACTGGCTGCACCACTGTTTTGTACATCTTACTTTTCAGCTTCTTTGACATTCTTCTGTCATGCACTACCCTGGCATTCTGTGCCATTTAGCTACAGCCCATCTGATTCTAGCTTTCACCTCCTCATTCAGGCTTCCCTTCTCCCTAGCCACCTTTCACAGAAAATTGAAGCTGTTAACCTGTTCCACTACTTTCCCTTCTATCTCAATTCTTGGCTTCTTCTGATTACCCCCTTTTCTGCTGTTACAGCTGTCACTGTCTTATCTCTACTGAGTTTCATCCCATGTGCCTTCAGTTTTACAATACATTCCAATATTCTTTGATGAAATTCTTGCTCAGAGTCTGCTTGCAATGCCACATCATCTGCATATAGCAACTTTTGTTGATCTTAATATAGTGAGTGAAATAAAAAAAGCTTATTAGCACTAAAGCTGCAGCAAGATGTATGCTATTTTGAAAACTGTTTTGAACATAACATATTACTAGTTTAGAAAAGAGCCTGCAGAATGGTGCAAATGCATAGAATTATGACAAATATTACTCTTTCTACAAAAATTGAGCAAAGTCAGGTTACTCCTCTCCCTGTTTTTACAGAAAAGTCCTAATTGGAGCAGTTGTGCTCCATAAGACAGTGTTAAAAATAGAAAAAGTTCTGAGATTTGAATAATGGTTAAGGTGTTTGCCTTACAAACACAAGGTTCAGGGTTTGAGTCTCACAAGGGATAATTGGCTAGGTTTAAAATGGCTCGCAAGGGCAGCTAGCTTAGTACTAATCTATGAACCTATGAACTAAATGTTCTACTAAATATTACAAAAAAGGACACTTTGTAGCTCTATTAGAGATCACTTAGCATGTTATATTATTAGATAATAGAAACAACTGAAAGTCTGCAAAATATGATTTTACAAGATGGTTCTTTTCCTCCTGTCTGATCCAAACTCATAGTAACCACATAGCAAACATTTTTCTCACAATAGTGCACTCTGAGTTCCCAATAAAATTTTATCACGGAGGGTGCAGCCTTGGGTTTGAAATACTTTAAAGTCATTTTTATTCGTAGCTGGCTTAACTGTCAGCCGTTATCGATCAGCACTCTGATTTGAGATTAGTAACATATGATTCCCATGTTTTGTAATAAAATGTTCAAACTCAGTATTTTAGGGATTTATTCTTTCTTCAAGGTACTGCAACATCAGTGTTCGTAAATATAAGTATCAGGTGTGTGTGTGGTGAAACCTCACCTCATCCCCCCACAGTGGTAAAGTTTACCTGCACAAATACTTTTTCAGTTATTTTCTTTATTTTGAATTTTATTTTTTGTAAGATATATCACACTCTGTGACTGTACCTATTAAAGCCATTCACAGTAACGCTTAGTCAAGGAGCTTATTTTCGATAAAACAAATTAGAATAAGTGATACAAGAATGGAAGTACTGTAACAATATGATGAAAAACATATATTTCAGCTTTTGAGTGTGGTACTCCTTTAATATGTTATGTGGAGAACATTTACCAATAACCTATGTAAGAGATGCAAATAAAAGCAGTGATGAAATGTTTTTAATTCCTGAAAAACTGCATATAGTTTTATATTCAGTTAAAGAAAGATTAGAAAGCATTAACAGTGTAGCATTGTATATGTATCAGTTTGCAATCCTAGATATAAAAATAAATGGTAGTATGACATGCTGAGGAAGAAGAAAATCGGTCATCTGTGGAATGGTAGAAAGTTTCTACACATAAGCATTTTCAACATGCAGTCTGCTCTGAATGAATTTTGTGTAAGCAATCTTTTTTTCTCTCATTTATGACTTCACTAGGGAAAAAGTCTAAGAATTGTTGCACATTACATTTCACAGCAAATGTACCATATTACATTAGAAGTACATTTCGATTGGTAAGTATTTGCAACCATATAAAAAGGTGTATGCTGGGACCTCATAAGTGCTTTACACATTTCCTTTATTTAAATACACTCACTGAAGTAGAAGAGATGAATGCAGGAGCTTAATGTGCACTGCAAAAATATAATATTTTAATTAATCCTATCCGATTTCACCTATAGTGTCTTTATATTCATAACACTACTACACCTGCATAGTTGTTTCTTTCTTTTTTTTTTTTTTTACAAATATTTTAGTTTGATATGAACAACTCTTATAGAGCATAAAGTTGACATCTTAGTTCCTTCTTAATTAATCATTTGCAGTTTAAATACTTAATGCAAATTCATCATTCTTATGAGCACGCTTCTCCCACTAAAATATTCCACTCAGCTGAATTGTCATTAGCAGTGAAGCAACACTTGCATTTTAAGGGAATTTATCAGGTCTGTAAAATATTTATTTTAAAGTTAGTGCTGTAAGAAATTTGATGGAGTGCATAACTTTGCGCCGGAGTGCACATTCATAGCTGGGATTACATTAGCATGATAAAAGCAGAGGTAGTCTGTCTTTAACCTATTATAAACTGCACTAGTAAAAGAGACACTGGGCATTATATAAAAAATGAATATCCTGAGCTAGGAACAGACATACAGAAATAGGCGGGCATTAATTGTTATTATTACTATTATTATTATTGCCATTGGTACCAGTATTATTATAGTTGTTGTTGCTGCTTTTCTCAGATGTTAATAATTCCCATACACCAAGTCAGTCTTTGCATACTATTAATGATACATTGGTTTACATGTTGCTGCCATTTCAGTGGTTTCCCTTGAAGTATTATCCTCTTGACAGTTTGTAGAAATCTTGTCATCTGAAGTATAACGCCTATCTAACCACTTATGTCTTTTTCTAGTTCCTAGCGGGAAAAAAATCATAAAGGCTTCTTTCTAGTGTACTCGGCTCTTGTTAAAGTTAAGTAACCTTCCAAACAGTTTTATATTTGTCTTATTTAATGGGTCTTTTAGGAAATGATGAACATTCTGCTGAGAATGTGCCAAGCTGTAGTCTGAAGATCATGAACAGGATAGAAGTGTGGAGGGTTTTGCCCCTGTATCTCCTATTATTTATTGTACTAATCTCCTATGCTGCTACTGCTTATGGAAAAGTAAGATAATTATTTTGTGAACAAAATATTTGCCTTTCTTGTTTTCCTGTGACTTTGAAGCAGGAAGAGGCCTAAGGGAAGCAGCAGCACGGAGAGGAGTGAAAAGCTATGGAGAGTTTGAAGGTGGATATGAGAATTTGTAGAAAGATTTTCTTGAGATGGACCTTCAGAATGTAAACAAAGATTCCTGGGTGGTGGTTGTTACAAATGTGCAGAATTTAGCTGTCTCTATTGAGAAGGAGGTAAGCAAGTCTGTTGAAGTGATGCAGATAACAGAACTGGCATCAGGAGGCCTTGCAGATGTTGTTATTAAAAATAATCAAAAATGATCACAGTGTTCTGCTGTTTCATGGAGTGAGATGGCATATGACTTTCTTCAGAAGCGCTGAGGGTGATAATGTGGAAAAGGAACCAGGAGATATGGCGACAAAGAATGCAGCAGTAAAAACATATGCAGTGATGACAGAAAGTAAAAGAGGAAAGCAGCAACAAACTGAGAAGGCATCTGGATTTTTCTTGATCTCTCTCTCTTTCGGCTTTTCCCAGTTAGGGATTGCCACAGCGGATCACCTTGTCCACTCATGATTGGCAGTGGAGTTTTATGGTGTCGAGTCGCAAGTATGGTTGCCACCTTTTAACAAGGCCAAAGTGGGACATGGGGGTGTGGCCAATAGGATAGGGGTGTGTAGTCAATATGACACTGGCCACACCCCCACCACATCAACAGAGGTGTTAAAGGAGATGCAGTATTACAGTTAAGGATACAACATTGTGACATTACAGCATAAACATTGGCACTTGAAAGAACTGGCTTGAAAAACATTGGCATGCGAAAAAAATGGCTTAACAGTGGCACAAAAAAATGGCTTGAAAAACAGTGGCCCTTGAAAAAACTGGCTTGAAAAACATTGGCACTCAAAAGAACTGGCTCAAAAAACATTAGCATGCGAAAGAACTGAGGAATGGAGCAGAAAAGAGTTATTACAAATAGTTTAAAAAAGGTCAAATAGTAAATGAAGTAATGTGGGGGGCATTTTGGTCATTGAAAACTAACACAGCTTGTACAAAATGAAATGCATTATTTTTACCACCGAACATGCCCATCTCACCCCACCCCTCAAGAAAAAAAAGTTAACCACATTCACTGAAACAAAAAAACACTAAAATGAATGAGAATGCACAGTGGATACCAAAGACCTGATTTAGCTTTTGACCACAGCAGTTAAAAGAAATGTATGGCACTAATTTACACAGCGTAATGATCTATTAATGAACATGCCCAACAGCAGCAATGGTCGTAATCAGATTATAATGAAAACAATACATTGTAAGTTTATTGAAGACAGCACTAAAACACAAAATACAAACTTTGCTACTTATAAAAGCATACTACCCTGTAACAACGACATGGTTTAGCACAATCTCAAATACACTGCATTAACTTCTGAGCATGCATCCACAAAAAAAATAAATAAATAAACAGGAAAAAAAGTCCGTAAACATTTTAACTTTTAAAAATACTTTTTGCAAGAGAAGTAAAATAAACTACAATGTACAGCAGACTCCATGGGCTCCTTTTACCTCAAAATATAGCAATTAAGAGTAATTTACCCAGCACAGCGATGCAATAAACAGGCCCAAGTAAAAGCAGCACACCCATATTCACATTACAAGCAAAGCAGGACATTTTAACCTTATTAAAAATGCATAAAAAATTAGATGCACACATTTACAAGTATAAATGAAAACAATCTTGAAACAGCTTCAGCTAGTTGGCAACATGTACCTACTAGAATAATAAATACACTACATTAACTGTTAACATTCCTCCTCAAATGGTAGTCTTGTACCACATAGACATTGACTTGCAAGAACTAACAGGAAAAATTACCCAAACAGTTTATCCTAACTTCCTGGAAACAGCATTAAATTGCACACATTTCCACACAAAAAAGTGCAAACTATGCTCGAACATTTTCTATCTGCAAACAGAAAATACCCAGAAAAAGCTACGACAATAGAAATGCATCACACTAAATTTATATTTCACTGCCCCCCACCAGAAATAAACAACTTCTATGCACACAGTTCAGCCTTTTAAAAGTAATGCTTCCAAATCATACCCCCAAGAACAATAGCAATTACATATACATACAGGTTTTATACCTTTAAAAACTACTACTCAGAAATCTCAAAATAACCACTGCACAGATTTAAATACTGCATACTGCACCCCCATCTACCTCTAAACATTAAAAAATTAAACCACAATATATTCCCATTTTAAACTACTACTCAAAAATCTCAAAATAACCACTGCATAGATGTAAATACTGCATACTACATCTCCATCTACCTCTAAACATTAAAAACTTAAATAAAGCACAATATTCCCATTTTAAATAACTAAAGCCACAAAAGTTTTTCTGGGATAGCTTACTTCCTTCCTGCTGGAATGGCTAGTTGGCTGGGCTGGCTGTCAGGCTCCCTTGCTGGCTAGCATGCTCCCTTGCAGGCTGGCTTCTTTGCTGGCTGGCTGGCTGGCTGGCTTCTTTGCTGGCTTCTTTGCTGGCTGGCTGGCTGGCAGAATTTTCAGATCTTTGTCCCTAATTCCCTTCGCAGCTGTAGAGCACTAAAATAAACTGCTCTACAGCTGCGACCTTTATTGGTCTCTTCTAGATAAATCCCCGCCCCTCCAATCCCTTCAGCTCATTACAGTTTAAATTACACCACCTGGACCTAGCAGGGAATCCCTCTAACTGCAGGTCCGGGTTGGTGACGTAGCCCTATTGCCGTGGAAAAACTGGAAGTATTTTCGGCTTTTCCACGACAACGGCGATTTCACGAGAGTGAAGGGGAAAATGGGACTTTTAAAGTGCCACTGTTGGTGAATGCAGGAAGCAGGATGAGAAAGCTCAATCCATGAGTGTCCCGCTGACAACGGGACGGCGCCCAACCTTTCACGGAAGGCACACACATGCACGCACAGCAGATAATGTAGTAGCAAAAACATATGCAAAAATGACAAAAAAGGAGAGCAGCTATAAACTGTATGTAAGACTGTTTTTAAAAAGAAGAGAAGATCAACTGTGAGAATAAGAACAACAAAAAGGGCACTATAATAGGAAGATATTATGTACTGGAAACCGGAGACCTATTTGTACAGAAACTTTTTGTGACTTAACATTTGAAACTGAGGGACTGATGATTACATTTTTGGAACTGTGTAACAAAAAGATGGACATTTATCCATGAAACAATTATTTGTTTTCTGGTAGTAATTTAAATGTCAATAAATGTTGCTTTGCAGTTTAAAACTGATAAAATATAGAACTAGAAAAATATGGAGGACAAAATGAGGAGAGACAGTGTATGCAGAAAGAGAGGTCAGGATAAGGGCTTGACAGTAATATTTTTTTGAGTTCTAGCCAGTGAGAAATCAGATTCTGAGTCTCATGTATTACTTGAATATAAACACAGATGAAAAAATACTAATTTGAGGAAAGAGCAAAAATAAGAAAAAAGATGTTAAAAAAATTCCTCTAAACTTAAAAAGAAGGAAAAGCAACAATTGTAGAGTATTTTCAGTAGATATAAACAGTGTTATTAACGCTGTGAGAAGAGTATAGATACTGGAATGGTGTCCTCAATGTGATGCAGATGCTATTCTGTCAGAAGATGTAAGATTCCTGACAAATGAAGAAAGACAGCAAACATGAAAATTGTGAGGTGGAAATATGATATGGAGCTTAGGAAAGGAATGTTCTTCGGGTGGCCGCATTGTGTAAAAAACTGTGAAAATACTAGATGTAATACTGATAAAGATGGGAAGGTTAGCTGTTGTGGATGTGAGATGGAGAGAGCATGTTTATAGAATTATAGCATTCTATACATATATAAGTAGGAAGGAAAGAGATAATCTGTTATATCAGATATTAGACTGTGTTCATCAAATATTAGAGTAGATGGTTGTTAATGTGAAAATTATAATTGCAGGGGACTTTAATTTTGATTTATGGGGGAAATGTAAAAAGAAACAGGAAGATGTAAAAACTACAGGAAGTAATAAAATGTGGTAAATTTGGTGATTGGAACAAAAGCCAGGAGGGCACTTGGATCTGAAATTGATTATTTTGTATTATACATTGCCATCTCTGCAAAGACGAGAAACGTGCTTGCTGATTGGCCAATCCAACCAGCGTGCACATTGTAAATCCAAAGTAACCAAAGAAAAAGTCCATCCACTAACTTATCGTGCAGCCGCAACTACAGTCTATACAATTGATAAGCTAGAATGTCTGGAGCAACAGAAGTCCCATGCTTTTGGTACACTTTTACAAGTCAGGGTACCCTAAATACATATTCTTAGTACAGTTTATTGCAAACATCTATTTATGAATGCTTAATCATCTCCCTGTCAATGTCAGTCAAGCAGTACTTACTAACAAAACCTAAACATATGCTGGCAAAACATCGCAAACCGTTCATACAACTCAACAGTAATTGTAGCCTTCAAAATCTAGTGCAAATGTATCATGCTCTTAGAAAATTAGCACAGCTCAATAAACAGTGTTTGCACGTTTCACAAAAAAAAACAGAGCAAAATGTTCATGTTTTAATGAGAATAAACAACAATAAACATAATCTCAGTGAACACATCAAATCACACCAGCTTCTTAGTCTTACATACCTTACTGCACACATCACTCTTTCCCATTATAAACTGAAATGTCTGTTACAATTTAGCTACACTTGTTTTATAGCATGTAAAATTTTGTCTTAAAGTGTTACAAGTGCACTGAGCACCACCTGATTGATACGTCTGAAGTAAGACATAACTTACAGTCAAAAAACTACTGTCAGTCTTTCTTCACACACAGTATATATCAGTGACTTAACTGGTTGGGCACACTTACTAGCTGCTGTTGTATAAATCTTTTAAGTAAAAAACAAGACATAACCTGCAGTCAGAAAAACTACTGTCAGTCTTTCTTCACACACAGTATATATCAGTGACAGAATCGGTGGGGAACACTTACTGGTTGCTGTCAGATAAATTTTGTAAGTAAAAATGGTGCCACTAAATAACCAAGCATTATAGACTAATATTTTTACAGAACTCTTGGGTGATCACTGACTCTAATACTACAAACAAAACATCCATAAACAGCACAAATAAACCTTCTGGGTTAGTATCATTCAGTGGCTTATTTATTTATTTTCTTAGCAAGGTCATAGATTTGAAATGGAAGTCAGTATGGTCTAGATTTTTTTCTTTGCTTTAGCCTGTATTCTTCCACTTTAACTAAGATCTCTTGAAAAATTAATAACAACTTATATTTAAATTAAAAGACAAATAATATAAACAGTAAACATGAAGTAAAAGTGTGAACTATTTTAGCTCATAAAAAGTGAAAGAATGCCGACTAAACCAAACAAAAACCTAAATAACAAGAACACAAACATAACACAACTCAAAACTAACACCACTGTATAATAGCAATAACCCACGGCTGGGTGTGGGTAATGCTGGATTTACGACCTCAGCCAAAGATTCTGCATGGACGGCAGATGTCAAGGCTCAAAAGTGATAAGAGCAGTCACAAAACAGCTAGCACCCAACTGGAAATAGCAGTATTTAATAAGTTTCACCACAAAACATAAAAAACAAATCGGTTTTGGCCCAATGGCCTTTTTCAATGTATAGTTCAGCCTGTAGTAAACCACTTAATTTTTATACTTAGCCAAAAGCTTTAATTTATCATTAATTAAACAATTATAGATGTTAATTTTAAACAAGGTGGGAATAATCCACCCAGTTTCATAATCCATGATTTCTCTTTTTTGTTTAACAACTTATGCCAACCTGTTTTTAAAGATCTATTGCCCATACTTCTGTCAATAATAATAAATTTGAATGTGGCTGTCTTATGTAAAGTAGTATGTTTATACAAAGTATTGGTCAGATGTTTATTTTTAATTTTACTATGATGTTCTGAAATACAAAATTTAATAGGTCTGGAAGTTTGGCCAACACAAAAAGCTGTTGTAAGGTAAATGGCCCAATTGCTGCTGCAGTTAGAAAAGACATTAATAGAAAAAACTTTTGGAGTATTTTTGCTAGAGAATTCTTTCATCTGAAAAATGTGTTTGCAAAAAGAGCAATGCCCACAAGGGTAACATACCACAACTTTGTTCCCATCTAGTGTAGCCTGTGCTGAATGTTCCAATGGTATATAACGTTTGTAATGGCTAAAATGACTCCCCAAAGTCTGACCTTTATGGAATGATAATGAACATTTATCCCATAGTATGTCACATAATTTTTCATCAGCCAACAAAATGTCCCAATGCTGTTGCACTATGACCAAATATTCATGTGTATTTCTGGCATAAGTAGTAGTGAACTTGATTTTGTGATCCCTCTGGAACTGACATTTTTTATATGTAAGTAAATCATTTCTGGAGAGTTGTTGAACCTCCCTACCGGTCTTAACCACCTTGGTCATAGGATATCCACATTCTCTAAAACGATTGATTAGATCCTGATCAAAATGCTTATAGTCCTCAGTGTTGGAGCAGATCCTGTGTATTCTCATAAATTGTGACTTGAGTATGTTAGTAATAATGTGTTTAGGATGACAGTTGGAGGCGTGTAATAATGTATTTGAATGATGGGGTTTGTTATATAATGAACTGAACAACGTACCATCAAGTTGCTTATATATGGTTGCATCCAGAAAAAAATAGATATCAAATCATAACTGACTGTAAATTTTATACCCCATTTATTTTTATTCAAATACTGGACAAATTCTTGTAGATATATAACGTCTGATTTCCACACCATCCAGCAGTCATCCAAAAACCTCCGCCAAATGTCTGTTTCTTCAAGAAATATATTATGATTACTATCATAAATAATAATCTGTTCAGGATAACCCATGAACAGATCAACATATATGGGTGCAAAAGATGCAGCCATAGCTGGACCTTTCAACTGTAGATAGCATTTGTTGTTAAAGTAGAATACATTTTTAGAAAGAATGTGCTCTGCCAAACACAAAAGGAAGGTATTGAATCCCAGACTATATAAGGACATTTTATTCAACCAATATTCCAGGGCACATAATCCTGCCCAATGTGGAATACTGGTGTAAAGAGAAGTGACGTTCAGAGCACACATCAACCAACCTGGCTCCAATTGGGTGTCGGAAACAATATTTAGAAATTCCATTGTATCCTGTATCCTTGCCCTAACCCCTTGTAATAGAGGTTTTAAATACATTGCAAAGTATGCAGATAAAGGTTCAGTAAGGGAACCCTTTCCATTAACAATAGGTATCCCTGGTGGTTTACTAATGTCTTTATGGAATTTTTGGAAGGAGATAAAAATACTGTGATGAGGGATCTTTAACTTTTAAATGGAACAATATATATTTATCTATTATACCTTCACTAACTTCAGACTCCAAAAAGTGTCTATTTTATTTTTTAACCTAACTGTGGGATCAAAGGGCATACATGTGTAGAATCTAGCATCTTGTAACTGTCTGTCGGTCTCCTCAACATACATGGACCTATCCATCACTACTGTCTCACTGCCTTTGTCTGCTTGAATAATGACAATAGTCTTATTGTTCTTTAAATTCTCTAAAGCATCTGTTCCCTCGGTGTCATAAAGATATTAGTAAACCACCTGGAATATTGGTTGAATAAAATGTCCTTATATAGTCTGGGATTAAGTACCTTCCTTTTGTGTTTGGCAGAGCACATCTTTTCTAAAAATGTATTCTACTTTAACAACAAATGCTATCTACAGTTGAAAGGTCCAGCTATGGCTGCATCTTTGGCACCCATATATGCTGATCTGTTCATGGGTTATCCTGAACAGATTATTATTTATGATAGTAATCATAATATATTTCTTGATTAAACAGACATTTGGCAGAGGTTTTTGGATGACTGCTGGATGGTATGGAAATCGGGTGTTATATATCTACAAGAATTTGTCCAGTATTTGAATGAAAAATAAATGGGGTATAAAATTTACAGTCAATTATGATTTGACATCTGTTTATTTTCTGGATGTAACCATATATAAACAACTTGATGGTACTTTTTCCAGATCATTATATAGAAAACCCCATCATTCAAATACATTATTATATGCCTCCAGCTGTCATCCTAAACACATTATTACTAACATCCCCAAGTCACAATTTATGAGAATACACAGGGTATGCTCCAACACTGAGGACTATAAGCATTTTGATCAGGATTTAATCAATCGTTTTAGAGAATGCTGATATCCTATGGCCAAGGTGTTTAAGACCAGTAGGAAGGTTCAACAACTCTGCAGAAATGATTTACTTACATATAAAAATGTCAGTTCCAGAGGGATTACAAAATCAGGTTCACTACTTCTTATGGCAGAAATACACATGAATTTTTGGACATAGTACAACAGCACTGGGACATTTTGCTGGCTGATGAAAAATTATGTGACATACTATGGGATAAATGTTAATTTTCATTCCATAAAGGTCAGACACTGGGGAGTCATTTTAGCCATTACAAACGTTATATACCATTGGAACATTCAGCACAGGCTACACTAGATGGGAACAAAGTTGTGGTATGTTATTGATCTTTTTCCAAACACATTTTTTCGACGAAAGAATTCTCTTGCAAAAATACTCCAAAAGTTTTTTCTATTAATGTCTTTTCTAACTGCATCAGCGATTATGCCAAATAACCTTGCAGTTTGTTCATGCTCAGCTTTTTATGTTGACCAAACTTTCAGGCCTTTTAAATTTCGTAGTTCAGAACATTTTAGTAACATTAGAAATAAACATCTGACCAATGCTCTGTATAAACATACTACTTTACATAAGACAGCCACATTCAAATTTATTACTATTGACAGAATTATGGGCAATAGATCTTTAAAAACAGGTTGGCATAAGTTATTAAACAAAAAAGAGAAATCATGGATTGTGAAACTGGGTGGATTATTTCCACCTGGTTTAAATGAACATCTATAATTGTTTAATTAATGATCAATTAAAGCTTTTGGCTAAGTATAAAAATTAAGTGGTTTACTACAGGCTGAAATATACATTGAAAAGGGCCATTGGGCCGAAACAGGTTTGTTTTTCATGCTTTGTGGTTCTCCTTATTAAATACTTCTATTTCCATCTGGGTGCTGGCTTTTTTGTGACTGGTCTAATGCTGAATTTACCTATGGTTGGCTTTGTTTGGTCACTCGGGCTTCGCACGCATGACCCAACCACGTCAACAATGGGTAAAACCAGCATTACCCGCACCCAGCTATGGGGTATTGCTATATTATTGAAAGGCTTGGGGATAGCAGATGGTAATACAGTTGTCATGTTTTTTTTTCAGAGCATTTATCAATATGGGGAAAAGTGAAGGATAAAAGAGAATTTATTATAATAGGAAAGGGAATAAAACTAATAAATGAGAAATTATGGAATTAAATTGGCGAGTGTAAAGTACTGCAGTTACTAAAGGATCATATAATAATGAAGGACTTCTATAAAAACTGGTCTGAATGGTGGACTGAATTTAAAAAGATGTATAAAAAGTATTTATCCAAGATGTAATAAAGGAAGAAAAAGTGAAGTATAGAAAAATGTATAGAAATGAATTATATAGTTTAGAGAATAATACAAGAGAGTATTATGATATGGAAAAATACATAAAAGAAATCAAGAGAAAAATAAGGCATTATTGTTTAGGCCGCAATATTATTTACAAGGGAGGAGGTATCTGCATATTTATATAAATTAGTTAAAGAGGATGTTAGTGTAATAAGAGGAATGAAAAAATGTTAATGGAGATGTAAAAAGAACACAAGAGTAAATTATGAGTATTGTAGTACAGCATGTGGAAATATGTATAAGATTAAAAAGAAGAAAATAAGAATAACAGAGAATAGAAAGTAAAATATTAACAGAACATGTTAAGGAAATAAATGGAAAAGAAATTATTATTATTAGTGACTTGGATGAAGTACTTAGGAAAGTAAATGTTGGTTCAGTACTAGGCCCAGATGGTATAGGGTATGGAATGTACAGGAAATTAATGGAATGGTAAATATGGTATTTTGTAAATGTACTGAATGAATGATTGAAGGAAGGGTGTATTTATGAAGAGTTGTGTAGTGGGACATTAAAATTTATATTGGAAAAAAGGTGAGAAGAATGAAATAAAAAACTGGAGAGTCATCACACTAAATAACACAGATTGTAAAATGTTTATGAGAATAATACAGAAGAGAATGGAAGGAAGGGTGAGGGATATTATAGAGAAAAGTACATACAGCATAAAAGGGAAGAGATGTCAAGAACTGATATTAGTTGTAGAGAAATTGTGGATGACATTATAGGTTAAAGGGACGATATGAGATAGGTGATATTAGCAAGACTTTTGAGCAGTAGGACATGATGCTTTGTGGGATGCTATGGACATGTATGAAACATGTAAGAGAATTAGGAGAGTGTATATGTCAACATATCAAAATAATAGAATGAGAGCTATAGTAAATGGGCTGCTGCATACAGAGATCTGCATGAAGTGTGGTATATGGCAAGGATAACCCATGAGCAGAATATACATTAGTAATGAATGTGATAGTGAGTGAAGTAGCTTATAAAATAAAAGATGCTAGATATGTGATGCAAAAGGAGGTGGTAATTCCAGTAAGTTTGACATATGTAGATGATATACTTGTAGTTGGCAACAATAAAATATGGATGCGGGAAGTGCTAGTTTGGCTGAATGGATATTAATAGGAAATGGGAATGACCATTTGAATTTTATTCAAGATAAAAGTAAGGGCTTAGGTGATGAGTTAAAAATTGAAGGTATATATTTTTCAATGGTGTCTTTACAAGGAATAACATTTGGGGAAATTAATGTAGTTATGATGTAATTAGAGGATTTGATAAAACAAATGAAATAAATATGTCTTCTAAGTTTATATAGATTAGTATTCAGGAAAAAGATTTATCTAGTGACTTCAGTATTAATGGGAAAAATGGCATATATGCCAAATGTTTATATGATACCAGCAAAGGTATGGAACTGAGGCAATGAATCACAACAATAAAAACAGATAATACCTCAGTAGCAGACTCCAGTCATGTTAAAAATTGCTTTATTCGTAGACTGAGCGCTTTCATCCGAACGGACTTCATCAGAATAGCCATGTAAATTAAGGTTTATACCAACCCATTGGTCATTTAGCATCACCTTGACATAATTTCCTTTCTCACACTAATATACACTCCAATAATAAAATAATGTGAATGAGTATAGAATGAATAAACTTAATAACACATCTTCTTAAAAACATATTCCCGGGATTCAATAATGTCTACACTAAGTGTACACCATTCTGAGTGAACAGACAATACAGACATAAGACACAGCTTCTTCCTCCTAATTTTAGTTTTCCTACTGATATTCTTGTAGCTTTAAATATTGATTTATAAAGGTTACCGCAATATGTAGACTACAGATACACTTAGTGTAGTCTTTCTGAGTGACTAGAAAGCACAAAAAAATTTAATAAGTGTGTTGTTGAATATGTATCATGTACACTTAGTGTAGGATTTATTGAATCTGGTCAATTGTTTAAGCACACAATCATAACAGCATACTTATATAATTAATACTATAGTTTTAAAATTAACTGCGATGGTGGTGCTGCAGTAGCGTTGTCGCCTCACAGTAAGACGTTGTCCTGTTCGATTCTCAGCTAAATTGTCTTCTGTGTGGAGACATGCATGAGTGGACATACCTTCGTTGAAGGTTGTGTGTCAGAGCTGGCAACTCGGCATGTAAAAATCTACTGCCAATCATTAGTGGACTGGAGTTCTGCTGTGGCGACCCCTAACCGGGAAAAGCCGAAAGACAACAACAACTGTAGTTTTAAAAATGAACAATATTAATAATGCTATGATTCTGAAATGCAATCTGAAATGTTTATATGATCCAAGAAAAATATGTAAATGAAATTATGGAATTGGTGTTTTCATTTATATGGGGTTCAAGATTAAACCCAGTGAACAGAGTTATGTTGAATATGAGCAATGATGACGGGTGATTGGGGGTACTAAATCTAGTTGTTTATTCTGCTTCATCAGACCTGTAAAGAGTAGTAAAGTGGGTAAAGGAAGGGAATGAGAATGTAATAGTAAGAATGTTTAAATATAAGTACAATAAATTCTGGAAGATGATGATAATAAGAAAAATATGAAAAGAATGTGTAAATACAGAAATTAAACCAAGAAAATATACTAACACAGAAAATAAAATTTGAGTACATCGAAAATATAAAAGGATGTAGTATAATAATGGAAGAAACACTATTATTATGCAAATCCATGGGAAAATTTACCAGAAAAAGTAAATAAAGCCACTAAAGTAAGGAAAACATTGCGTGCAAAATAGTAGAGTATCAGGATTTCCTATGGACACTGTTAATAAATAAGTCAGTACATGGGTGTATTTATTTTGTGTGGAGGAAGAGACAATGGAGCATTTTTTAATGTGAAAGAATGGTGAAACTGGAAAAAAGTTGTGTGAAGGAAACATTTTGAGAATATTAATGACATAAACAATATATATATATATATATATATATATATATATATATATATATATATATATATATATATGTATGAATATGATTATGTATGGATGTTATAACAATAAGAAGAAAGAATACGTGAGAAGGGTTGAGAAGAATTTATTTTATGTAATATTGGTTTATGAAATTAAAGACTGAATGAAATTTTGTTTTATGGGAAATTGATTTTGGCAGCCATATTGTGAGAAATCAGATTATTGTTGTGGAAGGAGGAGTTTGGATGAACTATAGAAGAATAATAATGAGGCATAAGAAAAATGATAAATAGTACAAAATAGGAATATGTATATGTCTGCATGTAAATATGTGTGTTTAATAAATATTTTAATATGTAAATATTTTTTTTTATGTAGTATTAAATAAAGAACCCATACCCTTTTTGGTTAGTAATGATGAGGTCTCGGTTTAATGTCTAATCCAACAGAAAGCACACTCAGAAGAGTAGCACATGCCTTATGCTACACTTTGCTGTACTGCAGTGTCAGTATTGGAGAATTAATCCAACATTTGTTGTGGAATATAGAACCTACAGCGTTCTGATATTGTAACATGAAAGTCAAGTATTTTATTTATTAAACTACCGAGAATGCAAACAGATGCAACTTGTTATATCAACTCATCTTTATGTCACCGTGACTTGCTTCTTGTCAAGAATACTGGAGATTAATTCTGATTCTGAAGTGTTAAAGGCCTTGAAAATTTACATATTTATGTCCAAACCTACTTACAGAGTTTATCACTTTGTGTTTCTGGTAGCAAAGTTATGAATCAATGTATCTATCTATCTATCTGTCTATCTATCTATCTATCTATCTATCTATCTATCTATCTATCTATCTATCCATCTATCTGTCTTTGCATCTATGTTTATTCATTCATTCGTTTCATTTAAGTGCGTAAGCACACTGGTACAAGGACCTTCTTCAGAAATAACCAAAACTTGATTGCACATGCAATATGCTAGCAATATTACAGCAAACATAGACAGTGGTTGTACAAATAGAATTCCAGATCTTATATCAGTAAGTATATCCCATAACATTCTATGACATTCTTTGTAGGTAGAATACAGAAAAAGCTGTATATGTTGTGCTTAACCTTGATACAAACTTCAAATGTTCACTTGGATGAGAAGATATAGAATCTGTAGCACTGAATGCAGTTTACCAACATAGATCCTAAAATATGGGCTACAATTAAAGAATGCACAATCTATACCTTGTAAAACACAATGGCAAGGTGCAGCTTGTTGTATGAGTTAGCAGCAGCAGTGGAAGTTTAAATCATATTAATTTATCACTATAATAATCAATATCTATACCTAGAACAACAATATTAAGCAAAAATGTACATATTTAAACTGTTGTATTTGTTATCATACAGTTATTAATACACAATGCTAAGATATATTGTGGTGTTTTCTCTCTAGATATAAATATAGACATAGATATAGATATAAATACATAGATATATATAGATATAGATATATATGTAGATATAGATGTGTGTGTGTGTGTGTGTGTGTGTGTGTGTGTGTGTGTGTGTGTGTGTGTGTGTGTGTGTGTGTGTGTGTGTGTGTGTGAGAGAGAGAGAGAGTATGCATACCTTTTATCTCTTTTATAGATTTTATTAGTGACATGCTCTCACTTTGCTGAAAATAAAATAATACGGTTACATAAGATAATACATGTACAGTTCTGGCTGCAACACACCACACCACATCCTGCTGGATTTTATTTTTCTTTTCTTCCGAACTGTAAATCTAAAACCACAATGTTCTTCTTCATTGCTATTGTGAGAAACAGTGACATTGCTTTAAGACAGCTTCCACATGATTGAAGGTCAACTGGGAGAAGGGGGGATTAGATACGTGCAGCAATGATGTTCACTATAATTCCTGATGGAGGAGGATGGTAAGTGTCACTACTATACTGAACTCTCCTAGGGAATGTAATAGAAATATATAGGCAGCTGACGTATTCCGGTAATGAGTACCTGCTGGAAGTGTATAATGGCACGCGCATCAAAGCCAGGCTTCCTTTGTATGCACATTGCTGTTCTTCTTCTTCTTTCAGCGTTTCCCAGTTAGGAGTCACCACAGTGGATCTCCGGTCCGCTAATGATTGGCAGTAGATTTTTATGGTGCCAAGGTGACAGCTCGACGCCCAACCTTCAATGAATGCACACCCATTTACGCATGTCTTTCGAAGGCCAGTCGACCGCAGGGAGGACATGCAGACTCCACGCACATGTTATTCAGTAAATGTTACACCACATAATAACATGGCCTCCATGTAACTATCCTCATCAGATTTGCTTGTGGCAACACAGACTCATATGATAATAAAAATATAACCCTCAAACTTGTACATTTTGTGTTTTGTGATAAAAGGATATAATTTTCTCTGTTGGTTGGAATGGTGTTGTTTCAAGTCTACATCAAGAAAAAAGGGACTATGATTGGATTGGAATGTAAGTAATATGGTTCATAGAATAAACTGCTGCTCAGACAGAATGTGCATGTTATTTAATAATTTGCCTCTTTCTGTATTAACAATGGATTTTGTAAAGTTATTTAAGACTTGTCTGGCGAGATTATAATACGAATCAATAAATACTGATTGAAAGAGATATTTTATTTATTTATTTATTTTGCATTTGTTAAGCGGGTTTGTCCAGCTGGGTAAGAATTTACCCTTTTTCAGTGGAGACCTAATGGGAAAAGCCCCAAACAGGCATACAAGTAGAGACAAGTTTACAATAATACAGAGCAAAACAATGTCATGAATACAATAGATAAGAAAAAAAATAATGTACTCAATGGAATTAAACACAGCTATATACAAAAATATAATAATAAGGGTGTAAAAGGAAAAACAACGATAATAAATCAAGAGGAATGCAGTAAGGGAATTAAGGTTATAGGTAATCATTTGAAAATAATCTGGCATTATTAGATTAGAGTCAAGAAGGAGAAATTGTGTATGTGCAGGGGGCCTCAGATCTGAGGAAGAAACTAGTGAAGGAGGAAAAAAAGAGAAAAGTGTATGTACAAGGGGCCTCAGATCAGAGGAAGAGATGGTGCAGAAGAAGAAAGTAGTAGAGGAGGGATGTAGTGACCTAGAGGGAGGGAGTAGAAGGGAGAGCATATAGATATAGTAAGTTATAGAAACAGGAAAGGTCTTATAGATCAGACGTAGTGGTAAAGTGGGTATGGGGAGAGGAAGGGGTTAAGTAGGGTGGTTGCAGGTACATATAGGGTTGTTATGGAGATACAGTATCAGGTCATGTTTGAAGTTAGAAAGGGAGGTATGGCTTCTGATTTGGAGTGGAAGATTGTTCCAAATAAGGGAAATGGAGTGTTTATAGAGTATTTTACCTATGTTCTTATTGGGTCTATAGACTTGTAGTAAGTGTTTATTGGAGCTGCACAAGGAATGGGGAGGGGTGTACCAGGAGATCAGGTTGGACAGAGATGGACAGTCAGAGTTAGAATTAAGAATTGTAAAAGCTTGGATTAGCTGAATTTTGGCCAGAAGGTGTGGGAGTTCAAGCCAATGTAATTTTGTGAGTGCTGTGTGGTGATGGGATTTATAGGAGCTGCTGGTGACAAATCTAGCAATTTTGTTGTAGGTTTGGTCAAGCTTTGCCAGCAGGTTATTTGGTAGATTAGAAAATAAAGGGGAGACATAGAGGATGGCAGGGAGAAGATAGGATTGAGCTAGCAGCAGTTTTGAGTTGGGGGCCAGGAATTTGTTATTTCTGTAAAGCACGCCTAGTTTTTGGTGTGTTTTCTTTATGGAATGAAGTATGTGGAGGTCTAGTTTGAGCTGGTCATCTATGATGACACCAAGGAGTTTAGTGTGTGAGTCTGGTCTTATGATGGTGCCATTTAGAGAGGATAAGATAAAGCTGGATTTGTGTTGGGTTAGAGTTTTAGGCAGGAATAATCAACAGTATGAAACTCATTAAGAAAGACTTTGGCATGGGAAGTTAGTGGTGTAGTTTATATTTGAACTATGGCAACGATGTGATATTTCCTGTTTTGTCCCTGGTTCTGCAAATGTGGAGTCAGTAAAGTAAGACGCTGTGTGTGGGGTGCAGAGCAGGAACACAATGTTTTTTGTGTGTTTCTTTAAAGAGTTGAATGAATGTTTAGCAAGAATTTATATTTTCATATGGTTGAAGTTTTTGCCTTATACAACCACTGAAAAACGTAGCAGAAATAACCTAAATTCTTATATGGATTGACAGACCCTTTCAAGATTTGATGATGGCTAATAAATGGAGATACAGCCCATCATGCATTGCCATAGGAAAGATGAAGTGAATGGGGCACCTGAGCTGGGCAAAAACTTGGCACCAAACAATTAAAAAAGTCATGACAGGTTAAAAGCTGTCATTAAGCAATCTTATAGAAAATTGAATAATGTCTAAATGTCTAACTATTCTGTTTTTTTAACTAACTTACAAGCTATCCGCCTTTATAAAAGCAGAATGTTTTGATAGTTATACAGTTTACAAGTTATCTACAAAAGACCATAATCAATTTTAAGGTAACAAGGGCTAATACCTTAAAAAAATGTTTGACAGTTTCCAGATTTCATTATTTATGATTTTTATAGACAGTGGGATGAGATTCAAATAGGCCTATTGCAACTATATGACTTTCCATTTAACTGCAGCCTTTGCCATGCAACTATGACTATGTATACATGTAAGCATGCCATGCAACTATGACTATGTATACATGTACGCATGCCATGCAGCTATGACTATGTATACATGTAAGCATGCCATGCAACTATGACTATGTATACATGTAAGCATGCCATGCAACTATGACTATGTATACATGTAAGCATGCCATGCAGCTATGACTATGTATACATGTAAGCAAGCCATGCAACTATGACTATGTATACATCTAAGCATGCCATGCAGCTATGACTATGTATACATGTAAGCATGCCATGCAACTATGACTATGTATACATGTAAGCATGATTAAGAGAGACTGACTTGGTATAAGTACCCACCAGTGTGCAGATAACTGCATGTCAAGCAAGGGAGAGAGGGTGCATACCTATCTGATGTAGAATCCATAAAATCAGAAACTTGTATTATAATGCCTACTTAACTTTCTTTGCAATATAATGTGGAGCAGAGAATATAATGATGATGTTTGCTGAAGCAAACAGTGAATGTCTGCATTTCTTGCCTCAAGGTTAGGTTTCATGATTTTTGCAAGTCTGTTTATTATTCTGTTATTCTGGTAGATTTCTAAGTAACTAAGTGAAGCTTCTAGTATGAGTAGCTACTGACCCATTGCAGAAATAAAATGATTTTTGTTTTGTTAAAATATGAAATATTGACTAGAGTTTCAGGGCTTCAACTATAACCTTATATATGAAGCAGAAAATTAACCTGGGAAGCTAAAACATAATTCCCTGAACTGCTCATGCACACTGCTTTTCCAGCATTTACGTGCAAGAGCTTGTACAGAAACTGGTGTTTGTACTAGAAAGCAAGTTGATTAATAGATATTTCATATGACTGCTATTTTCTCATAAAAGAGTAGTAAACTTATTTCAATTATCATGCCACCAACAAAGATGCAATCTGTTCACAATGGCTGTTTACGAATGGCTGCTTTGGGTAATGGCTGTTTTCTTTGCATAGGAAATGAAATATAATATTATTACACATAGATATGTAACTGATGTGTCAACTTATCCATCTTCTTAATGTTAATATATTCCATTTTTATAATGTTTACTTTTTTCTTAGATGCCAAACATTAAAGTGTCCTTTATTTGCTAGTATTTCATTTTTAATTTTTTTCCTGACATTAATAGAAATTTATATCAGAATGCATGTATACATTTATAGAAGAACAGTAGTGTTAAATGTTTTTTGCATCATATAATTTAAAACCATAGCCTTTGGTGATTTTTTCTACATCAAGTTTAAACTTAAATACTTAGTTCATTGTAGGTGGATGATTATCCATACTATCTTTTTTCAGACTTGGATAGGAACATTGTAATTTTAATGTCAAAAAATTGAAGCCTGTGGCATCATTTTATGTGCTATGACATGATTCAGGCATAATCTTTGATTTAGGAAATGAGAATTTCTGCCACTCTACCCTAAACGTGACTTTCAGAATCATACAAAGCCTCTGTACTGCATAATGGAAAAATTATGAAGGGCATATTGTTTTGTAAACAGGATTGTGCATCTGCCTGTACGCTTCTAGCATACATGTTCTGAAGATGATATGAACAAAGACCTTCAGCAACATTTCAAGCATAAGTTTGACATTATGCCATTGGATGTGGGGTGGCAAAGAGTTCAGTTATGGTGTAAAGCAGAGGCCGCAAAGGAACCAACATCAGGAAAACATTCTGGACCACATAGTCAAGGAAAAAACTTTAAGATCACCAGCACTGCTCAGCATTAAAAACTCTATTTCCTGCATTGAAACAGCTTGATCTTGTGTATGGGCACAGGCCATATAAGGGCAGACAGCACAGCAGCTAGTGTGGCCAGCATTAAAATACTACACTTAACACTAGTTAAGAGAATTACATTCGATTAACACGCACATTTTTGCACTGCATGTGTTTATTTATAGATGTGATTCCTCGAAAGAGTGCTGTAGTGTCATCCAGAGGTGTGCAGTGTAGAACCTAGTGTATCCTCGGTTTAATTTCAACATTTTTTTTGGGTTTCTACTGCCATGATGGGAATGGACTCAAATCCTGTGTCTGGGTATAATACAAGTTCATAAAGTTGATGTTATTTCAAATCTTGATGTTAGCCAAAAGTGCACTTCACTGCAAGTGCAATGTGCCCAGAACTGACTCCTATAATTCAAAAGCAGTTATATGCATTGGTAGCATATCTGTATATGACTGTAGATTCTTTTTTATTAGACCCATTTCTTGTATTACTATTGGAAATGTCTGTGTATCTTTCTTCCACATTGCTCTTGTTTCTGTCTGCAAATCCTGTTATGTCATGACTTTGTGTGCATACTCTAATGAATGGGTGTAGAAGTTTTAAAGATCAATGCTACGTTTGTCTTTTCTTTTTGGACTACTATATTGTTTTTTCTTGCATCTAGTTTTTTGAATTGTTGGTAATCGGTGATCCCATGTGTTGTACATTTCAGCATTCTCTATAATGCTTTGTGGCTCGTGTTTCCAGTGCTTCTTAGCTACTTCTATATTGTAGTGTTTGCACAATCCCCAATGCAACGGTCTTGCCACATTATTGTGCCTTTCAATGTCCAGGCCCACCACCATGAATATATCATACCCAGCAAAAAGATATGCGGCTGTTTGCACTTCTTTTTTTAAGGAACCTACATTTGTCTTTTTCTCCCACATGTTTAATTGACTTTATAAACCAATGTGTACATAGTCCACTGTCCTGGGTATCCATTACTAACCTTTCATCTTTTGGTTTCAGCTCACCTTTCCTTAACCATTCCTGCTTCTAATCCTGAACAACATGAGAGTGTCCCAGGAGAGCTCTATACTTGCCACTATATTTATGTCTTTTTCACATGTATTTCCTTCTCAACTGATATTTATCCTTAAATTCTTTCTTTCTTTTGTTTTTTTTGGCATATTAAGTTTCTGCCTGATTTTTGTCTGCTTCTGGTTGGACTTTCATTCCCACATGACACCAAAATGCATCTCCTAAATTAAGCTGAGAGGTAATTTTAGACTCTGTCTCCTCATGTTTAAAACTTTTACTATGTTTGGATATGCTGTGGTCAGCTATCTATGTAGTCCCATGACTGCAGATCTATACATGTAATCATTTTTGAGGAGGCTTGTACCTCCTCCAGATCATGGAATATACGATCTTGGTATACACTGATTTTTATAAATCATTTAATAAGAAAGAAGAATTTTTCTTGTTTTTTGTCCAACTGATTCAATGCCTTTTGGTACAAGTCAGTCTCACCAAAACTGTAACTTAGCTGAGGAAGACCAAATTGGTTTATAGCTTGGACTTTATTCCTAGATGTCAAGGCTGATTTTAATATTTATTTTAGTCTTCTGAAGTATTCCTTACTGAGTTTTATTCAAATTTGCTCATGTCCTTCATTGGTTTCCAAATATTTATAAACTCTGCCCTGCTGAAGTTCCTTCATATCACATTCCTGTTCCAGATAGATATTTCCTTGGTACTGCATTTTTCTGCCTTTGAATGTTGCTTTTGCACATTTATCAAGACCAAATTACATACTTATATATTATCTCAGAAAGTTTTAACCACTAGCAGTTGTGCTTTCAACTCTTCATTTGATGATTTATACAGTTTATATCATCCACAAAAAGTAAATGAGACATCTTAAAACAAGGTTGTTTAATGGGATCCAAACTATAACCAACAGCTAATGTTTTAAGTAAACACCTTAATGGATAAAGGGTAAGACAAACCAATAGCAATGACAAAGAATTACCCTGAAATATCCAGGTTTGAATTTTTATCCCTGTGATAATAATTTGCCCTTGCTCAAGGCTTAACCGTAAAGTGGTTTGCCACTGTTTTGTTGTCATTATAATGTTACTGATCATTGTAGAATGTATCTTATACATCGGTAAGCACCCATTTATCCATGAATGTGAGATGCTGTCAAATGCTTTTTGTAATCTGTCCATGCTATACTTAGGTTCTTCCCCTTTTTACAATTTTTAGATTTTTCCCCTTTTTACAATTTTCATTTTTGGCTGTGTTTAGAAACAAATGATCCTTTGCTCTGTGTAACTTTCTTTTGTTACTCATTTATTCTATTTCTGTGAACAAATTTTCTTCTAAGTGATTATAAACTCTGCCTGCATCAATTCCAGCATACAGTTTGAACATCAATGGAAGGCAAGTTACTGGTCTATAATTTTTAGGATGGCTTACAAGTTCAGTCTTAAGGAGGACTATTGCTTTTCTTGTTGTTAACCAGACTGGTATCTGTTCAGGATATGCATATAAGTAATTCTTACTTAGGGCTAAATCTTTGTGTAAATACATTAATATTTTTAGCCAGAAGTTAGGTCCTCCATCTGGGCCTGAGGTTTTCCAGTTAGGTGCTTTTCTTAATTCTGTTTCACTTTCTCTGACCATTATGTCATCTCTTTTAATATCATGTACATTTAAACTCCTTACTGTTTCTTTTCATTTTTTTGTCTGTTCAGCATTTTTTCTTATGTTCCATATAAACATTTCTTCAAAATGTGTCTATTTCAATTTTTGGTGGTGTTTCTATTCCTTTTGCTTTGCATTCCACTTCTCTATAAAACTTTTTTAGGTCATCAATGAATTATTTATTTTGTACTTTTCCTTTATATGTATCTGCAGATCTTCTACATTTTCCTGACTGTGCTAATATATTTATTTTAATATTTGCAATAGTGTATGATGGAGCCTCATCTTTTCTGATTCTGTGCTTTGCTTTTACCATTTGTATCATTCTAAATATTTCTATTGATCTGTTCCCTCTTCCATATTTTTCTAACAGTGACACCTTGCATTAATTGCTTAATAGTTTTCTCTATTTGATGCTGACATGATGGCATTTTATTTCTTCTTTTCCTTTATCTTACTGCTCTATGTTTTTGTGGTAAGACTTTATCAGTTATTAATTTAGCTGCACAGTGATATATTCAATTTACTTCTATTATATCTCATACATTTCTGATTAGTCTTGATTACTGTGTTCATCTCTTTTATCAGACTTCTAACATTTTTGGTTTTATTTACTTTCTGTAATCTATTTCTTTTAATCGATACTATGGCTGTCCACTTCTGTTAATTGAAGCAGCATTTCCCTTAGATCATTTTCATCTAAGGTGAGAGCACATTTTTTGCTCTCTGTTTCATGCAGGCATTTCACACAACTGAACTTTTGGATTGGTTTCCTCCTGAAAACTCCAGGGCATCATCATGTGTCAGGTTTTCAGATGCTTCCTGCTCCACCTGTTACTCTTTAGTTTTGGGGTCGTTGTTCCATCATGCTGTAACATTATCTGTGTTAGATTAATGCACTATAGCCTTCACTTTGCAGGTAATCCATAACTTCAATTATGAGTTCTTTAACTTCTCCATTATTAATTCTCTCTTTTACTTCCCCTTTTGTTTTCTTATTTTTTGTACTGCAAAATTTTCCATGCTTTTGACTGTTTCTCTTCAAATATCCTTGGGACTGCTTTTTGCATTGATTAGTTTTGCATAAATATTGTACCATACCAAATCTCTTTTTCTTTCCCATGTCCATATTTCATCTTCAAATCTCTTCTGCTCCACCTTTTTCTTCTTAATTTGAGGAGTTATTTTTCATCATGCTGTGACATAACATATCATGGATTTTCTACAATAAACCCTTTACTTCACAGTTAATTTATCATTTTAGTTTTTGTTTCTTTAACTTTTGCCTTACTACCGTCTGTTCTGTGTTCCATCTTTGTTTTCTTATTTTTATACTATGAACTTTTTCATATCTGAGTGCTTTTGCCTGCATTTCTATTCAAGTATCTTTGGAGCTACTTTTTTATTAATTAGTCTGGTTTTCTTCTTTGCATAAATATTGTATCATATCATCTTTCTTTTTATTTTCCATGTCCACATTCTTTTTCACACCTTTCAAAAATCTCTCAGTTTTGTTCTTAATATTTTTGCACCTTCTCTGTTGCTTCCTTTTCCAGTTATCACAAAGTTTCTTGTAACATGTTTTCATGGATCTGTTATATTAATGAACACAAATTAGGTTTTAAAGCTTTTGACAGTTTTTCTTGTGCAAGTAACTTTCTTTCCTATAATTTCTTTCTTGACTTTTTTCTGAATATCTTCTATCTGGAAATTCTGAGCTTCTTGCATAAAAGTAACAATACATAATTTCTTCCTTATCCTCAAAAGTCCATTCTGTTATCTTTATGCTTCTTTTCTGACCTGTCAGTTTTTATTTTTTGTGGACTACTGGTTCCTTCTATAATGGGGGGGGGGGGCTATTCTTCCTCTGAGCCTGGCTTATCCCATTGTAGGAATCTTTCCATTTCTTGGGGATTCTACACTGTCAAATGGAGAGATAATAAAATCAGCAAGCAAAGGACAGCAGCATTTCTGGAACTGAATTCATCCTCAAGTCTTGGTGAGTATCATCATGGGGGCACCCTGACTTTACAAAATCTCACCAAGATAACACTGATATATAAACAGTCAAATTCAATAAACCTTCTACAGTGCCCACCTTATCATGAAGGGATTCTCATCTAGATCATACTCATCACTCATCAGACCAATGATTGACTGAAACAGACTCAGCTCAGCTCTACAGCTGCTCACCGCTCACCCAGAGGTGATATAAGGCCATGTCAACACCAGATTTGAAATGATGAGATGAATAATTCAAAAAAAAAAAAAAAGATCCGATCAGGCCAGGAGACTTAAAGACTTAATTACTCGACGACGCACACAGTTAATATAGGAGGGATGGAGGGATATAGATTCATCACCATGCAAAAACCTAAACAAAAATAAATGATAGGGTAGAGGCAGCAGAGCACCCCTTGTTCAAGAAAAATGACCAATGGAATGGAGAGGGAGATATACCCCAGGGATTACCTCACCTCACCCTCAGTGTTTCGAGGCAGGCACAGCAAAATAATGGTATAGTTCCCCATACTAAAGGGGTGGCGTAAGCAAAAAACTATAGGCTAGGCTTGTAAATGAACCTATGAACCCTACATAATCAATTTCTACTGCGTGCATGTCATGAGGTGACATGCACATCGTAGCACACAGATTTAGATTTAGTAAGTGCTGTGTAGAGGTGCACACCATCTTGCTAACATGATAAACACCATGGCATGTTAATTACAGCATAAGCATCTGAACTGCATGCTAATCAACCGAACCAATATAGTGGAGCTATTCAACAAGCTATAAAGCAACTGTCTAGGCTCTGTGTAGGTTTTCCCTGCAAATTCCAAAACCTATTGAAATATGACCCTGGAAAGGAGTCTACAATGGAAAGAATGTTAGGGGCTGCTGCTGCTTTAATTCATAATAATTTTAATGTAATGTATGTTTAACAGGCTGATTGAAGCCTATGCTGCTGCTGCTGCCAATAGACATAGGCCAAGAAGGAGAAGAGTTTTCATGCCCTGTTTAATTTTTCACAACTTACATGATGTGGAAATTTAAGATACCTACAGGGTGGATAGATACACATTACAGGAATTCTGTAACCTCTGTTATCTTCAACTAAGAGCCAGAGGCATTGAAAAAGGCTTATTTAGGCCAAAACTGGTTTGCCTTCTTTGTTCCAGTATAAAAAATTGGATTCCTCTCATTTTGCTGGCTGTTTATGTGTGCATTTACAATTATTTTTGGCCTCTGCACTTGCCGTCCGTGTGGAGCCTTGGTTGATATGCAAAGAGGGATAAGGCATCCTTACTTTGTTCTGAAGGTTCAGTGGAAAGAGAGATCAAATCCAGACCTCTGTAGAAATACCTCATGTGCACTAACATTTTGTAGTGTGTGTGTGTGTGTGTGTGTGTGTGTGTGTGTGTGTGTGTGTGTGTGTGTGTGTGTGTGTGTGTGTGTGTGTGTGTGTGTGTGTGTGTGTGTGTGTGTGTGTGTGTGTGTGTATGTGTCAAACATTGTTTTTACTCATGTCAGCTACTGCTCTCTTGTATTTCTTTTTTTTTCTTTGCATTTTTTAATATTATTTGTTTTTGGGACCAGTTTTGCACAATGCACAATCACAAAGGTGGATTTGACTGTGCTTCTCTCATTTGCATGAAGCACAACAGTGTGCAAACTGGACAACTGGACCATCAAGAAAGCATACAGGACACAGACAGCCAGTAATAGAAACCATATATATTCAATTCATTCTACTGGGCACCAGACAAACCTACTACATGGCATTGTATGGAGGTTAACAGACAGACCTTAAGAATGATTATTAAATTATGGAATGTAATGTAAGTATCCTTGTGGCAGCAGATGTAATTGTAGGGCTGGAGTACAGATGACCCTGGGTTCTAGTACAGGCTGTGCAAATCATTTTTTACTGTTGTGACATTGCAGTTGATAGCAGTCTACTGAAACTTATTTAAACTTTTTTGTGGCAACAGGTGTTACGTATAGGGCTGCCATACACATGGTCTTGTGTTCTAATACAGGATATACCATACACTTTTACTGTTGTTCTACTTCCCATTATATTCACTCTCACTTATAACACTTTAGATAGTGCAGCTGATATTAATTATATGTATGAGGGATAAGATACTGTTATTGTGTTACAATTATTTCACTCTTCACTTCTTGGCACTGCTGATCTCCACTTACCATTGCAGAGACGTGTTGCACAGGTGTGTGCATTCCAGTAAAAGCAATAAGTGGAACTGGGTGGAAAACATCAGTCTCCATTGTTCTAGGTCTACTGGTAGACATGTCTGGCATTAGTGAGGAAGGTACTAGGCTTAGGGCTCAGAGGTGGGGTGTCCAGGAGTCCAGGATATTTATTGGACTCCTAGTAAAGCACTACAGTTACAGGCTTCTGCAGAGGGTCTATTCTGTCTCCCAGTAGAAGTGTGAGGCTTGGAAAAGCTTAGCCCAGGCTGTATCCAGTGTCGCTGGTATCCCCTGCACCAGATAGCAATCTAGGCATCATTTTAATGACCTACAGTGGAGGAAGAGGGATACTTTCAACCATGGGTTGGAAGTATTTAGCACTGCAGACATCCAACAGCTGTGTAAGTATCAGCTAAAGAGGGTACTTGTAAGACTTAGAAAGCTTAATATAGGCAAGACTGGTACGAATAATGCTCTTCTCTTCTTTTCTGTTCTTTCTCCAGCTGTCAGAGGTTAGGAGTTCAATTTCTAGGCCTATGAAACTCAATTGTAGAGACTGAGGGAAGCAAGTGGGATGTATATAGCAGAGAAGAAGTGTTGTAGCATTAAGAGTTAAATATAGCGTTTGTGGTATTTTGTAGAGTTGTATCAAATTGATCATGCATATCCCAGCTGTAAAAGCAAGTATGCATGCATTACTCTGTAGCACAAACCAATTGTAAGAGTCCAATATTAGACTTTAGTTAGAGATTGTGAGTTCAAATACCAGAATTCACAATTATAAATACGGTTATTTCTTCAATAATATTTACATTAAATTTAAACATCTATACCAGTGGCACAAATGCTCTGCTGTAAACTGTAATCTGTGTAATTGGAACACGCATATGAGCACTATATTCACATTTCAAGTATTACTTGCAGCATTCTGAAGTATAGTGTTTATCTGTTAGGAGGTATAGTTAAATGTAAAATTTAAGATGATAGAGTTCTATAATTGTGGTAATGCATTGCATGTCACATATGATGGTACTAATTGTATTTCTTTTTTCTCTCACCCCAACCCTTATCACTCTTTTTTATATTTCTTTTTTTGTATTTTATTTTATGTTTAAAATATTTTTATTTTATTTTTCAAAAGATTTGTTTTATTTTATTTTATTTTTTTAATTTTTATGTGTCATCAAAATGTGTCCACTACTAAATGCTACACAACACAACAAGGTAGGCCAACCCTGTTGGATCAGCCTGCCTCTGCTCCAGCAGCTCCAGCACAGATTCCCAGTACTTCTGGGAACCAACCTGGTAGCACTGCTTCTGCTGCCCTGCTCTACCTGCACCCTCAGGTAGTACTGCCCCAGAGGCCGGTCTGGTGGGACCCTCCTGGAACAATGGTGAGGTGGTGATTTCATCATCTGGAGTGAGTTGTGGTACATAGGGTGGTGCACTGCACAACTTGTGCATGTCTACATTGGATGGAGGGGCTACTCTCCCTCATGCTCCATAGAAGGAGATGCCAAGCACTCCAGCCACCTGTGGAATAAGGTGACAGTGATGACTGTCCAGTGGTTGAGGACTTACTTGATTTTCACTGTCTCCAAGCTTGATGGCCACGGGCCCAGTTTATCACCACCCTTACCTCAATCAAGGTGTCCCCCAACCTTTTGTATCTATCACAGTCCCTGTCTTTTGTCTTGTTTGTCTTGTCTGTCTGCAATTGCTTCCTCACCTACCCAACTTACCTGACTAAGACATACCTAAGTCCCTTCCCTAACATTCGTCTCTCTCTCTCAAATAAAAAATAAATGGGCACCTGTCCGCCCTCAAAAAAATTGTCCCATGCATAGCTCTCCATTCCTCACACATGTCATCTTAACACACTTGATTTGGTCCAACTGGCTATGCAACATGATTGCATTGTTTTCACTCCTCTTTGTGGAGGTGACAGTCCAAATTCAGGTAACATTCTGCACATATTTTCAGTTTACACTGTTAAGGAAGCGGATAGCTATGGTTCTGTCTTACCTCCCTCCTGCACATTCCTGTACTCCTTTCCCTTTGTTCTTTCCCCTGCTTGGTCCACATTTACCCACCTTCCTATCTGCCCCATTTTAACACCTTTAATCTCATCAAAAAATAGGATCACATACAAAACACATAAATAGCAGAAAAAGCAATGTTTCCTTTCCCTTTTTGGGCTCTAAGTTTGTGTAGAAGTGTGCACCATGCACCAACATGCACCAATGGTGAGTGCTGACAAACTGCTTTGGTTATCTCTGCACAATGTTGCTTAACCCCACTGTCCTAGGCCAACACACAGCCAAACATGGACTATAAAGAATTCATGTCATTGCATTACCCATGTTTGTTGAAAATTACTTAAAACTATTAGATACACCTGATTCGAACTCAGTATCATTTGGACTCAAAAAGACATGTGTCAATGCAAAATTGCAAGTACCATAGGTAAGGAAAAAGTGCCTTCGAACTCAGTATCATCTGGACTCAAAAAGACATGTATCAATGTAAAATTTCAAGTACCATAGGTAAGGAAAAAGTGCCTGACACTGAAAAAAGCCAAAAGCATATTTATTCAACACTGTCCACTGAACATTAATGCATTTAACATACACCAGCATTTTCGTCTTCAACTACGTTACAAGACTTTGTTATCAATGCATTAACACATGCTGTTATAGAGTCAGTACTAACTCTCAGACTCGTGTTTGCGCACTGCTCAGCTATGAGCTATGTGTAAACATGAATAGTATTGGAAATGTGTATCTTTCATGTGTGTACACTTTGCAACCATCAAGCAAATCCATTGCTCCCTGCACTATGGAAAATTAAATATTATTATGTAATACTGCTGTTTACTGTCCATTTCCTGACTGTGATATCTAATTACATGTGGAAACATAACAAACTGAAGCCCCTATCTTACAGTATGACAGATATTTACAATACAGGCATGTGTTGCCTCACCTCAAGCACTGCAACCCTGGTGTCTCAGTGCTTTTTCCACACTACAGTAAGTAATATCTGAAGTTGTGTGATGTGAAATGCACATCAGTCTGGTAACATGCAGAACTACAACTATTGACCCATAAACCTAAAATCCTTAGCTGCAAGGCTAAGGAAGGAATCGGCATGGACATTATCCACAGGGACATAGGTGACCTTCAGCACACTTGACCTGACCCATTTTGTCCTTGTCAAGGGTAGATCTTATTTATTAAACCTAGTGGACTTCTTTGATACTGACCCCAAAGACCTTGATGAAGGATAACAGGACATACCACCTATGTTGAGTTATCCAAGGCCTTTGACACTATCCCCCATTCATGTCTCATAGTGAAAATCTCCCAGAAAATATCCCATACATTACTAGATGAATAGACAACTGGTTCACCGACAAAACACACACTGTCAAAGTTGGGGACTGCACCTCAACCACTAGCCCACTTACCAGTGAACTACCACAAGGATCTGTGCTGGGCCCTCAACTGTTTGGAAATTATTTCTCTGAAGCCCAGGCAATGGCAGATGTATGTACTTTACCAAGTTCCAGATGACTGTTAAATGGATGCACTCATATAGAGTTCCCCAATGAGGGTAACATATTACAGAAGGGGCTGACACAGACTAATGGTTGGTGCCAAACTCACTGACTGAACCTTAAATCAAACAATGCTTCATTGTCCTATTTGGCAATGGAGTACTCCTGCTAATTATGATATACATAGCACTCCTCTAAGCTCAAACACAGTGTTGTGAGAATTGGGAACACATGTTGATAGCAATCTACATTTTAATCAAAATGTGTCCATACTAGTGGGACACACATTCTGCATTGTGCACCTCATATATCTGGACATCACATCCAGGACCAGGGAGGTCATAGCTTTGCTGTACTCTACCCTTATCAGACCACTAACTGAGTACAATGCTCCCTGCTGTATGTACCTCACCAGACACCTCTAGCAATTGGATAAAGCATATAGATCTGTGACTGGCAGAATCCAGGGCCTCCACAACATGAGATACATGAAAAGACTGATAGACCTGTCACTGTACTCAGTATCATGCAGGCTGCTGAGTGGTGACCTATGCCTGACCTACAGAGTTGTCTCAGACTACTGCCCTACTGGAAATGCTGGACATCTGCAAATCAAACTGGAAAAGTATAACTTGCTCCAGGGTTCTCAACCTAGCCTGGGACATAAACAGAACATGCTAGGAAGACAGATATACCCCTCCCAGCAATTGACACTACACTGTAATAGGCTCCCACTGCATGTGAAGTAGTGCTCCTCAATCACCATGTTCAAGCACAACCGTAACAGCTGGATGGGTGATTGTAAAGTCACCCCTGGGTTGGCACCTATATCCTGCATGGAGAGAGCCAGTTGGTGCTGCTCACAAAATCACTCTGCTAACAATAATCATTTAACTATGCTCAAAAAGGGTAGTTGTGTTTTTACACAGTTAGGCTTATAAGCACCATAGGGGCATTAAGTGGGTAACCTCCTATGAACCTATGAAGCCTTGAACCAATGCAGGCCTCCCAACATCTGCTTTCCTAGATGGGCTGCAGATGTCATCCACTATATGTTGACCTGCAGTCTTGTAAAAGTCAGACTTGTGATGTGGTGCTTGCGTAAAGTGCTAAGTTCTGTAGTCTGTGTACTTTGGCAGATAAGGGTTCTGTTCTCACTGCAATCAACTCTGTGTGAGTGTGTGTGTGTGTGTGTGTGTGTGTGTGTGCGTGTGTGTGTGTGTGTGTGTGTGTGTGTGTGTGTGTGTGTGTGTGTGTGTGTGTGTGTGTGTGTGTGTGTGTGTGTGAATGTGTCTAGACAGAAGAGCAGAAGTGTGTATCCTACAGTTACGGCTCCACTGCCATGGACTGATAGTATTTTGATACTTGCACATGCCTACACATCCATTTCATGCAGGCCATCTAACATCTGTTCTCCCACATAGCCTGCTGATTTCATCCACAATAAGTTTACCTGTAGTCTTGTGAAAGTCAGACTTGTGCTGTGGTGCTTGCATAAAGTTCTCTGGTCTGTATACATAGGAAGGTAGGGGTTCTGTTCTCACTGAGGTCAAGTGTGTGTGTGTGTGTGTGTGTGTGTGTGTGTGTGTGTGCGTGTGTGTGTGTGTGTGTGTGTGTGTGTGTGTGTGTGTGTGCGTGCTATTGCTTGACATTACAGAGAGCATTTCACACTGGAGTGTGAGATATTGTTATTATCATATTATCCTCAACAGTCACTGCTGATATCATTAGCTATATCAGTTTTGTGGATATGCACTATTCTCACCAGGGCAAGGTCAGAGACTGGAGGTCAGGCAGAAGTCACCTCCTCCTATACAATACAGATTACAATGACATGGTTTTCAGTCTATCCACATACATCATGACATTGTTTGTAGGCCCTGTGTTTTCTTTCATGAGAAAGCTCTCTGTTCTGTCAGGCTGCTGCATGTGTCTGGTGAGGTACATGCAAATTACAGCATTATCCTCTATTAGTGTTCTGCTGAGTTTTGAGTACAGTACCATCAAACAATCCTAACATCTGAATATGATGGCATGACATATGATGTGCACAACATAGACTTTCAATACCAGTATGGACACTTGCTGGTCAAATTTCAGATTGCTATCTACATGTGATTCTTGAGCCTGCATCACTGGGTTTCAGCATAGCAGGACTGTTGTCAATGCTGTAAGTAACATGGAATTCCGCTTTAAAGAAGAACAACATAAAGACTCATTTCTGCATTCATTTGTAGATTGTGTGGATTTCTCACTAATCATTTGTCTGTATTAGCTCCTTCTGTAGTATGTTGTCATCACTGGTGGATTACACAAAATATGCAAGAATTAGCAAACTTGATAAGCCAAAGGCCATATACTTTAGTCTGAAGTGTTATGAAATAGCGGCCATACAGTAAAGGGCCAAGCACAGATCCCTTGCCAATAGTGACAGCTCTACTTGTGCAGGTCAAATCGCCAACTTTCACAGTATGTGTTCTGTCAGTGAGCCAATTGGTTACCCATCTAGTGACATAAGGATTACTCCCCAGCTGGGAGATTTTCTCAATGATGCGTAAACAAGTAAAAGATAAAGCAGCTCCAGGGAAACAGAGCAAGGTGCAGAGAAAATGAAGTAAAATAGAATAAAAACTGCACCAAAAGCTCACACACCAAAGATTTTATTTAAACAAAAAAGTAAGCGCTTTCGCAACTAACCAAGTTGCTTCATCTCAATGAAACCTGCATAGAGGATTGTGCCCAAACCCTAGGCCAGATCACAATAGGCAGTATGCACTGTCTTATCTTCAGCCAGGCCTATGACACAGAATCAATGGGCCTTGACAACATCACAGATCACCTGTGGTGTAACTCAGCACATACACCTTCCTGATATGGTTGAATACACCCTTCAAAATGCCGCCACATGAGCTAGGTTCCTTTAAAAGTGTGTACATCAACATGCCTCTATCTGAGTTGGGGGGACAGCACCTGATGCATGTATGTATAGAGACATCCTGACTATCCTCAGCTGTAAGGTAGACCAACATGTCATCACAGACTTGTGAAGGCAGACATCCTGTCTGGTGGACCCCAGCCATAAACAAACTATACAATAGAAGGAGGAAGCTACTAAATGATAGAGCAAAATCCCAAAAAGGGAAGGCATCACTGATCAGTATTAGCAAAAAACTACGGACACTCATAAAATTGTCTAAGGCCAGCTTCGAGAGAAAAATTGCACAGGACACTAAGGATAATCACAAGGCTTTCTTTAGTTATGTTAGGAACCTGGGTGGTAATTCCCAGATATGCTCAGAATTAGTCCAAAATGACAAAAATACATCAACCCACAGACATTGCCAACATCCTAGCTGACAGGTTCAGTGCAAACTTCTCCCCTCCCCACCAAAGGGAAAATATCTATCCCAGCAGAGTGCTGCCCCCCTGACATCTCAGATGCTCAGGTAAGAGCCGCCCTCTCCAAAGCAAAAAACACAGCATCAATGGGACCAGATGGTGTCCCAGGCTGTGTCCTACATGAACTCCAAGAAGAGCTAAACGCAAGCATAAAACTACTGTTCAATCTCAGCCTTACTACAGGATATGTGCCCAAAGAGTGGCATACAGCAACAGTGGTCCCTCTCCATTAAGGTGGTGCCTCAACGGATCCTGGAAACTATTGCCCCATAAGCCTGACTAGCTTGGCCTGCAAAGCTATGGAAAGGATCATCATGGACCTCATAAATAAAGATATTGGGGACCTACAGACAGTGGATCCTACCCAGTTCAGCTTTGTTAAGGGCAGATCCTGCCTCTTAAACCTGGTTGATTTCTTTGAAACAGTCACCAAGGCCATTGACGAGGGGAAGGTGGTCCACACAGCCTACCTGGACCTTGCAAAAGCCTTTGATACAATACCCCACTCGGGCATTATAGATAAGCTCACCAGCTTAAATATAAACCCCTATGTCACTAGATGGATTGCAAACTGGCTCAAGGACAGAACCCACATGGTTAGAATTGCTGGAGCCATGTCAGACTCCAAACCAGTTACAAGTGGTGTCCCACAAGGCTCAGTCCTGGGACCTCTCTTGTTCGGTATATATTTCTTGGAGGTACAGGCCAACACGGAAGGACTGTGGCTGACCAAGTTTGCAGATGACTGCAAACTAGGTGTCATAATCGACTCTCCAGCCAACACAAGCATCCTCCAAAAGGGCCTCATAGAAACAGACAACTGGTGCCAGAGCCATGGCCTCAAGCTAAATGCCAAAAAGTGCATAGTCATCCCCTTTGGCAAAAACAAAGTGCCACAAATTACCACATAGGTGGTAATCCATTAAATACAGAAGAAGTAATTAGGGACCTGGGGACCCAAGTTGATAGCAATCTCTCATTTGACAACCACGTGGCCAAAGTGGTTAGAAAAACATTTTATATAGCCCACCTAATCATGAAGGGATTCACATCTAGATCAGGGGAGGTCATCGTGCCTCTTTACTCATCCCTCATCAGGCCCATAATTGAGTACAATGCCCTTTTGGGATGTACCTTACCAGACACCTGCAGCAACTGGAAAGACCCCAAAAGTTCCTCACCAAGAGGATCAAAGGGCTCAAACAGATGCCATATGCTGCCTGGTTAAAGAACTCCAGCTCTACTGAGTGGCATACGCCTGTTCAGAGGCGATCTGTGCCTGATGTAT
This sequence comes from Protopterus annectens, assembly GCF_019279795.1. NCBI lineage: Eukaryota > Metazoa > Chordata > Ceratodontiformes > Protopteridae > Protopterus > Protopterus annectens. The sequence continues at coordinate 803,214,341 of NC_056728.1, read as the reverse complement.
AAAGCCATGTCCAACCCGGAATTAATGGACATGCTGCACCTCAGAAAATCCAAATCCCATCGAGCTCGCACTCAAGAGACTTGAATCTCAGCACTGAAATAAATAGGACATGCTGGAGGGACAGATTCATAACCCAGAGGCTCCCTTCACTCTGGAATAAAATCCCAGTCCAGGTTAGGCAGAGTCCCTCATTGACTCTCTTCAAGAGGAATCTTGATGAGTGGATGGGAGATCGTAGGTTTACCCCGGGTATCACTTCTGTGTCTCTGTTAGACAGAGGCACAGTATACTAACCTCGAAAAAGGGCATAGCAAAATAAATTTAAAATGGGTGGCGAAAGCCAAACACATTCTGGCTAGGCTTATAAATGCTCTAGGGCAGATAGCCTAGTATGAACCTATGAACCTATGAACCTCTTCTAAATGGACACTAGTAATATTCCAGCTGTGTGCAACTGACCTGTGTCAGTCATTTATGTTATATCATGTCTGTTACATCTGATAGATGTTCTCAAAGAGGTCAAAGAGGGCATGCATGATATCAACAGTGTCATCTTGTGGAGCTTGACCAGGTCAAGGCATTTGACATGAATTCTCACTGAGGCATTTGATCTACATTGTCATATATGGCCATAAGCAGCTATATCACCAAGTGGGTAGACTAGTGTATCACATATGTGGCATTTCACTAAGTTGGAATGTGTGAAGTCACCTATATATCAGGTCCAGTGATCAGGTCTGTACATCAAGGCTGTCTACTTGGCCATTTCCTGTCTATTATTTAAGTGATGGACATCACTGATGACATACACATCCTGTGTCCAAACATCTTCCTGAAGGACTACAGACTGTGGGCAATCATTGACTCCAACTGTGGAATTAGACAGTATCAATACACACCAAAGATTGCTGCCACAGCCATAACAACACTTGTAGTTACAAGAATATATCAGAGGATTTGTTACATCAGGAAAACAAACACACAACCTAAGTATAATGTGGACATCGCACCCTATAATCAGACCAATAGGTAGGTGACCTGTGTCCTGGGATAAATGGTAAGTGGGACATCCACCAGCATGTAACACAAGTACTGAATATGTGAAGGCCATCCACAGCAGATGCCATAATACCTTCATAGTTCCCAGCCTTCATGACATCAGTAACTGAGTACAATCACCCTTCTTCATGTACCTCCCTACATATCTTCCAGTGATGTGTAACTGATGTGTACTATCTTTGTTACAGTGAGCTGTCATACAGATAATTGGCCAAACCTAAGTATTCTTTTTGTGGCATATACATAACTGTCTGATGTGCGGAACACCAATCAGGTTGTTATACCAGATGTATGTGTCCTACCTGTTCTGCTGATGCACACACTACACATATAGGTATTTGACAACATTAATGGCATAGATATAAACATATATGCCATGCACACCAGTCAGCTAGCTTGTATTGCTCATTATGTCGCAAGCAGGTATCGGGGTGTCTCTCCTAATACCTCCAGCAGATGTTACAGTGCCAGGACAGTATGCATGGTTACACTCTTAGAGTGTGGATGTATCATAATTGTTTTCTAGTGTGTTTGAGCAGAATCATATCTTATCACTCTAAATCACATATGTTATATCAGAGGGATGGGGTTACTGGTGGCATTATATTGATATTATCCATAATTGTGGTTGGTTCTTTTAATGTTTTCCATGAGCCTTTACCTGTGCCCCATTTGCTGGAGACTTCTGCTGAGATTGCACTCCAATTCAGGCAAATCAGTTTGCACATCTACACAAAATGCAGTTTACCCCAATTCTATGTCAGATCCCTAATAGATGTCTTCTGCTTTATTCATGTTAGGATGCTTATCTCACACTGGGATCCTCCCCATTGTTAAGTCACGTTGTGTGACAGTCATATAAAACACATTTTCACTGTGCAGTCCTTACTGTACCATATAGATATATGACTGGTGTTGCTGCTACAACCATTTGCCCTTGACATGACCTCATCTGCTGTACATTAGGTTGTTTCACCTGTCGTCTTTCCCTGTGTTCATTCCTGCAGTTCATCAGAGTGTCCGTATTCAATACACCCACTTTCCTTGAGTGTTAATTGTAGATGGCAGTCCATGTACCTTTACAAATAATTTACACAGCTTCAGTAAAGCATGAAAGAAATGGGATATCACACTACCCTACATTATAGCTACACTGTCCTGTACTGTGTTTGGACCATATACCGCCCAACTGTCCAGATATTCACAGGATGTTCAAATGTGTTACTTATCACATTTGTGGCTTTCTTCCATATCACTAGGATGATCTCAGGACTGATGTGAGTTTGTACTGCTCAACTGTCCAAATTTTTGCAGAATGTCCAGATTTTTGTCTCATATTTATGATCTTTTCCTCATAAAAGTTTGGTTTTCTGGCAAATCACTGGCATGTCAATGTGGATTGAAGTCAGAAAATAATGACATACATTTTAGTTTCAAACTTCATGTTCTACAGACAATTCATGCAAATATAAAACCTATTATTCTATCACCTTTCTCAGTTTGTAAGAGCAGTATTAAAAATATGCCCATATTTTTGTGGGTTTGTCCGCCAGTTATTTATTACTTTGTCTAGATATATTGCTCAAAGAGGTTGAGAGGTATATTTGAGTTTCATACTTCAAATCCTTCAGAACATGTACTTCTACCACATTGCTATAAGGCATCTGTGTCAAATATGTCTCTATTTCTAGGTTATTTTCCCTGCATTACAATGGCCTTTGTTCAGATGTGTTGAACTAAGAGATTGAGAGCTATCTGTGAAGCCCAGGTGATCATTGTGTCATTCTAACACTTACATGGTTTACTTGCCAGCAACACTGTTGCCAGGCACAAAACCTTGCTTAGACATGGCACGTGACATGAATATATGTTTGTGCGGTGGTGTTTTCTGCTGCTCGGCCCACACCACCACTCAAACATGTAAACTCTATGTAGGTTTTGCGCACACCCAACACACAGTTTATCGAATCATTTTATATAACATATATCATGGACAGAAGCAGGTTAAAAAAAAAAAGACAGGTGGATGCACAAATCCCAGGATAAAGAACCCCAAATTTTGGTACTGGGCCACAACTGGAAAAAAATGACAGTGTAGAATCAAATGAAATACAAGACCAAACCAACACCACAATCAAATAATTGAGTAAATAGGGGGTGGAGAGGGAAGTCTATTTTAGTATAAAAGTTACTTTGTACCTGCTGTTATTTATCTGAAGAAGTCTGGTTATTGAACCTGACAAACAGCGCTTAACCTTACAGTGTGGTACCGTGGATTGTTCATTAAAGAGCTGAATAGCTGAAGATTTCCTGGTGTCTTGAGTGCTTTTGTCCTGCATTTTTGTTTTTTTCAACAGTGTAGAATCCTCATGACATGGAAACATTCCTACAATAGGGCTAGCCAAGCTCAAGTGGAGGATGAACATCCTGTCATACAAGGAAGTGGTAGCCCACAAAATGCACAAACTCTGATAGGCCAAAAAAAGAACCATAAAGATGACAGAGCAGACTATTGAGGATAAGAAAGAAGTTTTTTTATTGTTACTATTATTCAAGAAGCCTAGAATTTCTAGACAGAAGACACACAAAAAGATTAAGAGAGAAATTAGAGGAAAGAAACATATTTGCAGAAGAAAAACTGTCAAAAGCTTCAAATGCAAATTTATTTTCAATAATACAACAAAAATGTGTTTTACTATTGTGATATTGGTGTTCATTAATACAAAGTATTCAAGAAAAATACTATAACGACCAGGAAACCTTGAACTGTTTTGAAAAAAGGAGCAACTGAGGAAGTGTGAAAATATGAAGAACTAAATCTAGAGGTTTTTCAAAAGTATAAAAAAGAAATGTGGACATGAGAAAGAGAAATCTGATATGGTGCTATACTTATGCAAAGAAGAAAGCCAAATTGATCTATACAAAAAAGCAGCTCCAAAGATATTCAAAGAGAAATACAGAAAAAGGCACCCAGAAATGGAAAATTTCACAGTACAAAAAATAAGATCACAAAGGGGAATGTAGAACAGAAGATTAGTAAAGTAGAAGTTTAAAAAATAGAAGCTGAAAGTATGGAATACCTGTAAAGTGAAGGATTTATTGTATACAGTCCAACACAGGTTATGTGTTAGCATAATGGAACAATGAGTCCCCAAGTATGGAGAAACAGGAGAAGCAGGAGACATCTGAAGAAAAATATGGACATGGGAAAGACAAAGAGATTTAATATGGCGTAATATTTATGCAAAGGAAAAAGCAAAACTAATCAATACAAAAGAGCAGCACCAAAGATATTTCAAAAGAAATACAGGTAGAGGCACCTGGATATGGAAAATTTTGTAAAACAAACAAACAAAAAAAAAAAGAAAACAAAGGGGGGAGTAAAAAGAAGACTAGTAATGGAGACATTAAAGAAACAGAAACTAAAGTTATGGATTACCTATGAAGCGAAGGATTTAGTGTAGAAAATCTAACTCTGATAACATGACAGCATGATAAAACAATGAGTCCCCAAATTAAGGAAAAAACAGTGGAATGGGAAGCATTTGATCAGTTACCATATGAAGATTCTTTTGAGTCTTCAGTCAGAATCCAGTACAAAAGTTCAGCTGGAGTTGCACTGCAAGGGAAGGAACAGGAAACTGTGATAACTCTGATGCAGTCAGTGTTGTGGAGTGATAGGCAAGTGATTTCCCACAGAAAAAAAAACAACAGATAACACAAGATGAAGCTAAAGACAATATGGCATAGGAAGATGTTCTGGAACTCTCTGTGGAATGCTCACAGGAAACGGAGAACAAAGAATGTAGCTTTAGTTAGAATAAACTGATCTAACTGAAGAGTTGCTTGATTTAATAGAGATTGCAATAAATATTAAGATCAATGAAAGAAATAGACTACAGAAAGTTAATAAGACTCAAAATGTTAGACGTTTGATAAAACAAATGAACAGAGTAATCAAGGCTGTTCATAGCAATTCATGCAATAGAACAGACGTAAATAGGATATATCACTGTGCAGCTAAATTAATAACAGATGAAGTCTTAACACAAAAACACAGAGTAGTAAAGGAAAAGAAGGGGAGAAATCAAATGTTATCATGGAAGTATCGTATAGAAAAAACTATAAAGCAATAAAGACAAAAACACGTCACTGTAGTAGAGGCAACAGATCAATGAAAATACTCAGAAAGATAGATATAATAAAAGAAATGTGCAGTATCAGAACAGATCAGGATTTATCATACACTATTGCAAATAAAGTAAAGTTAGAAAATATACAGATAAATATAAAGGAAAATTACAAAATAAGCAATTTATTGATGACCCAAAAATGTTTTATAGATAATTGGGAAAAAAAGGCAAAAGTACTGGAAACAGCACCAAAAAAGAAGAAAAAGACATGTTTTAGAAATATCTATGAAGATCCTATGGAAAATAACAAAGATGCTAAATGGACAGAAGAAGTTAACAAAAGAATGTGACGTTCAAATGAACAGGATATGAAATGGGATAAAGTAACATTAAAGAAACTGAAAGAAAATTAGAAAACCCCAGGCCCAGATGCAGCACCTAACTTCTGACTAAAAGTATTAACATTTTTACACGAAGATTTAGCCATGAGTAAGAGCTAGTTATATGCACACCCCGAACAGATGCCAATCTGGTTAACAACAGGAAAACTATACTATTCCTCAAGAATGAACCTGCAAGATTTCCTAAAAACTTTAGACCAATAACTTGCATTCTGATGATGTATAAACACTACACTGGAATTAATGCCGACAGAGGTTATCATAATTTAGAATAAAACTCAACCATGGCAACAGAGCAAAAGGGGTAACTACAGAAAGACATATGGAACAAAGGATCATTTGTTGTTAAATAAAGTCATAATAAAGAATTGTAACATGGGGAGGAATCTAAGTATGGCATGGACAGACTCCAAAAAAAAATCATTTGACTGCATCCATCATTCATGGATAAAGCAGTCCTTACAAATGTATAAGATACACTCTACATTGATTGATTACATTACAGTGACCATGGAACAGTGGCAAACCACTTTGCAACTTAGCCATGATAAAGGACAAATTATTATCCCAGGGATAAAAATTCAAAGGGGGATATCCCAGGGTGGCTCTTTGTCACCGCTGCTCTTTTGACTTGCTCTTAACCCATTAAGCTGTCTACTTGACAAAGTAGGTCATGCCTACAATTTGAATCCCAGAAAACAACAAAGTGCAAAGACTTATCTTCTTTTTGTTGATAATTTAAAACTGTATAGTTCATCATCTGAGGAACTGAAAGCACAGCTGCAAGTGGTCAAAATGTTTTCAAATGTTATAAAAAATGTCATTTGGTCTTGCTAAATGTGCAAAAGCAACCTTTAAAGCAGGAAAGCTGAAACACCCAGAAAATATCAGTCTGGGACAGGAATGTGATATAAAGGAAATTCAGCAGGAAGGAGTGCATAAATATTTGGGAATTGATGAAAGATCAGCAAAAAAACAAGAACATATATGAATAACATTTAGTAAGGAATATTTTAGAAGACTAAAATTAATACTGAAAGCAGCCCTGGCAGCTAGGAAAAAAGTTCATGCTATAAACCAATTTGTGCTTCCTGTTCTAACTTACATTTTTGGGCTGATTGACTGGCCCCAAAAGGCATTGAATCAGTTTGATAGGAAAACAAGAAAAATGCTTCATGCTTATCAAATGATTTATAAAAATCAATGAATACCAAGATTATATATTACCTGTTCTGAAGGAGGTATAGGCCCCCTCAAAATCGATTACATGTTAGATCTGCAATTGTAGGACTGCATACACAACTGTTGATCTTACAAGAGCCAAACACAGTGAAAGTTTCAAAACATGAGGAGAACAAGTCAAAGATTACTTCTCTGCTTAATTTAGCAGAAGCATATTAGTGTCAAGCAGGAATGGAAATCAAACCAGAAGCAGATAAAAATCGGGCCGCAAAAGAGTGTGTCAAAAAACAAAAGAAGGAATATAAGGTGAAGGATCAGATGAGAAGAAAAGAAATGTGCAGAAAATGGATAAATATAGTTACAAGTACAGAAAACTCCTGGAACCACCTCATGTTGATCAGGATCTGATGCAGGAATGGTTAAAGAGAGGTGAATTTAAACCAAAAGATGAAAGGTTAATATTGGCAGCCCAAGAAAGTGGACAACATACACGTTGGTTTACAAAACCCATTGAACAAGTTGGAGAAATAGATAAATTCAGGTTTTGTAAAACAGAATTGGAAACAGTCAAACATCTTGTTGCTGGGTGTGATACACTAATTGCAGAAGGCATATTAATGTGACAAGTCTGTTGCACTGGAGATTTTGTAAACATTTAAATACTGAATTAGCTGAGAAGCATTGGAAATGTTCAACAAAGCCTTATAAAGAATGATAACATTTATATCACATCACCCATTTCCAACAGTTCAAAAAAATAGATGATAGAAAACCACATATAGTAGTCCATTTAAAGAAGACAACAGCTGCATTAATTCGCTGCACCCAGTTACTACAGTGTCTTATGTAGAGAGAGAGAGAGAGAGAGACAAAGTCATAATATATTGGGATTTGCAGGCAGAGATGAGGGAAACGTGGAAGGATATTCAGACAGTTCCAACAGTAGTGGGAGTAATGGTTGTCATTAAAAAAATAATTTACAGTGGTATTTAGATATGTAACTGATACATTTAACTCCATACAAATTGCAGAGGGATTCACTTCTGGGCACATTGTAGGTGCTGTGAAAAGCACTTTTGACTAACATGAAAGACTGAAGCAATACTAATTTTATGAACTTTAATCACACTTTGACTTAGGAATAGGGTCCATTCATGTCATGGTATTAGAAGCCCAAAATACTTGGAGAAATTAAAGTGAAAAAACATATTTTGCAGTCCTGGCACTAGAGTGTACACCAGGACTGAACTCCTTTTCATGCTGAACTTGTGCACCTGGCTGTCCTTTTCATTTTTAACCTACCTGTCTCCATGATATATGCAACAAATGATAATGTCTATATATCAGTACTGTCTTGGTAAGATTTTGTGTAAACAGGGCTTACCACATGAAGGCATTCACTAAGGTATGAGGATGAATTCAGTTCCAGTAACACTATTCTCTTTTTCTTGCTGATTTCATCATCTCTGCATTTGGAGCCTGTGTACCCTATATGGTTTTACAGATGACCCATGGCAATCCACTGAACATGTATCTGAGCTATCCACATAGTTTTTATGGTAGAGATACAGGAGAAGATTTCCAGAATGTTCTTCCAGCTGACCCTCATCAGCAACCTTAGTATGATCTGAAACCCAGTTTGATAGAGATGCAGATGAATACATTGCCTCTATGTCAGTAGGCTGTCTCCATTCATGCTTATTAGTGCTGATTTGTATCCCAATTGAGATTTTTATTCTGTTACAAATGTGATGGTTTTGTGATGTTACAGGCTGCTGCATGGCTGTATCAGAGTTAGTCATCCCCACCAACCCTTGCATCCATATTGAACCAGCCAAGTAACCCAATAAGCTTGTCTTATCTTTGTTGTTTATTTTTACATTATATGACCTTCTGTGCATTCTGAGCCAGTAGCTGCTGTGTGACAACAGCAGATTATTGTCATAGAAACAGGATGGGCTTTGCTTGATACACATACGCGTGCGTGCACACACACACACACACACACACACACACACACACACACACACACACACACACATACATACACACACATACTTTGCTTGATACACACATGCGCGCATGCTCACACACACACACACACACACACACACACACACACACACACACACACACACACACACACACACACACACACACTTTGCTTGATACATACACGGGGGTGTGTGCACACACACACACACACACACACACACACACACACACACACACACACACACATACACGTGTATGTATATATATACATATGTTATATATACATGAGCTGGCTGCACATTTTTGGCAGAGTCTTGGAGAAAACAGATGCAGGGCATGACATGGTAGCATCAATGACATGGACTGATAATGTAAATATAATAATCGTAGAAGATAAATAAAAGGATAATTATTTACAAAAATATTCAGAATTGTGCAAATGCAGAAAATGAGGTATACTTTTACAATAGCTATGTTTTTAGGATGTCATCACAAATGAAAGAATGTGTAGTCTTATTTAGGCTAGAGGCTGTTGCTGATGCAGATCCAGTTACCTGTTAGGTGCCATTTTGGTAGTATGATGAACAGGTGGGTATAGATTTCAGCTCTAAATAAAGGGAGAATATAGTACCAGTTTGTGAAGCATGTCCAATTTTTATTAGTTTTGCTGATGATGTATTTAATGTGCTTCTTAAGTTTGATACTCTAGTGGACTGTGATTTCCATCTGTTTAATATATTGCATATTTTCACTTGATATATTGATATGTTGATGAGATATGAAGTAGAAAGTTGGATGGATGGTCTGTTGAAATGTTTTGTTTGGAACACCATTAATCTGTTTTTTTTTTGTTTTTTTTTTTTGGCTTCAGCAGAAGTTGTGAGTCGGCAAGACAACTTTCTATTTGTGTTAGTGAGTATTGTGTTATTGCTAGGAATTGGGATACATCTACTGCTTTGCAGATAAGTGTAGACATATGCATATTGAACAATGGAAGTTTTATCTACTTTTGGGCACATCCTGTTGATGAAAATGTTAAATATAAATAGCTGAAGATGGAACACTGAGGCAACACCTGAGATTTTTATGTGAGATAACTTTGGAATACTCATAGGCATATGCCAGGATAACCACAAGGACTACATAGCCATGCATCTCAAATGTATCTGACAAGTTCTAGTGACTTTAAGATTATTCTGTTGGGCATATATAGGCTCTGGCTGGGGTGGTCAATTATTTACAGTCTGCCTCTGTCTGTTAGGGACAACAGTGCCAGATCAGTGGGTTAATTTCTGATTCAAGACAATAGGCGTGTGCACATATATCAGACTAGTAGCCAACACAAACCTACAGAGTGAAATACAGTTTTATTTAGCTGAGTCAGCTGACACTGGCTCTGTTCTACAGCAGCAAGATGTTAGAAGGAAGGCTGCTACACCGCAGCAGGTTTGGGATCTGAAACTTCCCCTACCAATAAAACAAGTGAAAATGGGAGAACAGAACAGGGGAAGGAGTCCAAGCAGAGGGAAAAAAAGAGGCTGACAGCAGTTCGAAGAGATGCCAGGTCAGAATTTGAAAAGGATGTGGAATATGGCGGAGGGTCTCTGATTATTAACTTGTCTAACAAGGTACTGTCTCTAGCTGAAATTACGTTACTTGAAAGAGGACTAACCTTTGTACCAGCTGAAAAGTCTGACTTTTCAGAAGTTGTTGTTAGTCTGAAAATGTTTATTAGAAATATTTCTCTTAAAATGTATTTTAATGACAGTGAAACTGTGAGCAGTGCTTCGCTTTTTAAAAAGCCTAGTGTGTTTCAACCATCTATTGATCCAGTATTAGAAGTATTTGGCAAGAAATTTGAAAGTGAAGTATTTACTTTGCTATTTGGTCCATCCTCTGGCTCTGCTAACGTAGCAGGGCGTTACTTTTATAATCTAACTAGGGAAGAAAAGGCTGCGTTAAGAACCTTACAAAATGATGATACTATTATCGTTAAGAAAGCAGACAAAGGTGGAGCTACTGTAAAACTGGATCATGAGTTCTATGTTAATTCTGTTTTTCTATGGTTAATGACTTTAAAGTATATGATAAAGACAACCATGACTATATATGGGATATACAATGTTCTATTTTCTTTACAGTTCGTGACTGTCTTGACAATTTTCTTATTACTGATCAATTACCACAGTATTTAAATGTTGAACACCCTGTAATACCCATTTTTCAGGGTCTTCCTTAGGTGCACAAAAACCCTGTTTCACCACCTCTTAGGCCGATTGTCTCAGTTAGGAAATGGTTAACTGAGCCCTTTTCAATTTGTATTGACAAGCAACTGTGCCCAATTCTTAGTAAAGTCACTACAGTGTTTAATGATACTAAGCATTTTCTTAGGGACTTATATCAGTTTACACAGGCTAATGCCTCTGATTTGAGCAATTGCATTCTAGTCACATTGAACGTTGAATCTTTGTTCACGTGTATCCCCAGTTTGGATGGTATTAACATGATAAAATCATTCTTAACTAAATATAGGGATTACAGTGTTAAGCAAATTGGTCTTATATGTCTTTTTCTTGAAGTTGTCCTTGAGAACAACATCTTTATGTTTCAGGATGGATGCTATCCACAGAAAGTTGGCATAGCTATGGACACTTCTTGTGCTAATAGCTACGCCAACATGGTATTAGCTCAGTGGGAGGAACAATTTGTTCTTAATAGTGTATGCAAGACCTCGCTGTTGTTTTACAGGAGGTTTGTAGATGACGTGGTCTTGTTTTGGGGAGGGACTGAGATGCAGTTCCTAGCCTTTGTTGATTATCAACACACTACTACATCATTTTTAAAGTTTACTTGTCATGTTGAAAGCCGCAGTGGTGCAGCAGTAACGTTGTTGCCTCACAGCAAGAGGTTCTCTCATTCGATTCTCGGCTGGACCACCTTCTGTGTTGAGTCTGCATGTCCTCCTCGTGGTCGAGTGGCATTCGAAAGACATGCGTGAATGGGCGTGCCTTCGTTGAAGTTTGGGCATTGGGCTGGCACCTCGGCACCGTAAAAATCTACTGCCAATCATTAGCAAACCGGGGTTCTGCAGTGGTGACCTCTAACCGGGAAAAGCCAAAAGAATAAAAAAACAACTTGTCATGTTTTATCTACAGAAATCACTTTTCTTGATGTGCAAGTGACTAAAAACATGGAGGGGGACTTTGTAACTAGACTATACAGAAAGCCCTGTAGAAGAAACAATATTCTGAGGCGTGATAGCATGCATCCATCCCATGTATATAGGAATATCATGAAAACTCAAGGGATGAGGATTTTCCGTCTAAATAATACAGAAGATGGCTTTAGTAATGATTTAGATAAACTGTCTACTGATTTTGCCTCTAGGGGCTATAGTATAAGTGAGATCAGCACTATGAGGGATGATATAAAAATTTTGAGGTCGATTTCGGCCCTTCCCTATTTCTCAGATGGGACAGTAGATAAATGAAACTCTGCTACTAGGAAACCTGATACTATGCCAGTGATTCTACCCTATGCTAGTAATTTTAGGAGGGTTAGACATGTAGTGGATGCAAACTGGGGCATCTTAACTACAGATGATAAGATTAGAGACATAGTGGATGTTAAACCCAACTTTACTTATAAAAATAAGAAATCCCTTAAATATAGGCTGTGCTACAGGGATTCTAAGTTGATGCATACAGAGTTGCCTGTTAAAGATCAGATTGTTGGCACTCTACCCTGTGAGAATTGTAGACACTGTCCCTCAATTGATACAACCAATGTCTTTAAACATCCTATATCTAGACAGAAGTTTATGTTTAATCTCTATGCACACTATAGAGTTAGAAATATTATTTATCTAGCTACGTGCACAGTATGTTTAAGTTTCTACTTAGGGAAGTCAAATAGAATGCTCTATGAACATATTTGCGATCATAAATATGCAATAAAAAGGGCTGATTTAACAAATGCCCTAGCTAAGCATGTTTTTGAATCAGGTTCTTCTTACTATTTTAAGTTTAAAGTGGTAGAAATTGTGTACAAAGGACTAAGAGGTGGTGATTTTGTTAATTTTACTGAAGAAAGGGAACTATATTGGATATGTAAGCTGTGTGCAGATAGGAAGCCAGGGTTAAATGACAGGGTCTCTTTAAGGCCAGTCTTGAAATCTAGAGATTTACCTAGATGATTAATATATCATTTCAGTTGGCTGTGTAATAGTATATTAACTTGAATTGTATGATGCTCTTTTATTCAGTCTGACGAAGAACCTTGTGTTTGAAAGTACTTACTGTGTGGATTAAAACTGCTTTTATTGGGGTCTACTTCACCCTGTTGAAGGCCGACAATATCGAAGCTGATATTGTCGGCACCAAAATGTCTAAAACGAAAGTCATTGCATGTATAAACAGAAATCTCAGTAAGGGGAGATTTCAGTTTACTGCCATGTAGTGTGATCTCAGAGTTGGTATATTTAAGTAGCAGGGGTGTAGGGGGTGCAGGGGGACTTGCCCCCCTGCATAGAGCAATCTGTGTTGTGTTTGGGTGTTTTTTTGTTTTTGTGTGTGTTCTATGTTTGGGGGGTTTCTTCATTTTCTTGTCGATTATTACTCTGTCGACAGTTTGAGTTTTCAACGCTTTTATTCAGTCCGCCTTGGTTGTTGGAACTTCTTTTTGTTTTTTACTTTGAAGACAGTTTTATTTACTCTTAATGTTTCATTAGTTAAATATTTATGTTAAGGGTCTTGGGAATGAGAAATGGTACACTGTTTTTTTAACTGCAAACATCAAGTTGCATAACTTTATTTAAAAAAGTGCAAATAATCACTTCCTGTTTCGTTTCTGAAGAAGTCCTTGTGTGATTGCTTTCTACAAGGACAAAAGTTCAAAAAACTTGTAGTAGTGTTCTAATATATTATTTTAACTACATTAATCATTTATTGGACTGGACTTGAGCCTGATGAACTCCTTCATTTTAGTGTCCTGTGTTCACTGGGCACACTTGCAGTCATTTCTGATTCACAACCTACTAGTGCAACTTAAACTTGAATAGGTGTATGCAAGAAGTCCTCTCCTCATAGCTGAGAAGCCAGTTCCAGGAAGGGATCATATCTGAGAAAAATACCTGCTCCTCCAACATGTCGTATTTATGTCAGAATTAAGGTTTAAGTACTTTATAAAGTAGGTCTGAATGCTATTTGATTTGCAACTATGAAGAAGGTCGATCTGCGTGAGCCAGGCAAAGATCAGCTCTCAACATTCTAAAGGAGACTGAGTGCACGGATAGGGCTTTGAGGCGATCTGCGTAAGACATGTTGTTTATGTCCTGTATACTTTTTGTGAGGACTTTCTAGATGTTGCATGTGCCTGGTCAGATAAATATTGAAGAGGGATTATACTCAATGATTGGTCTGATGAAGGCCAAATACAACTGAATGATTACATCCTTGGACCTCTTGCTTATAAGTGGTTTCTTTCCTACAGTTAATACATGATGGTCAAAAGCAGATTATTGTCTATATGCATCTCAAAATCAATAACTACTGGATCTACTCTTAGGGGTATTTGTTATCAATGAGATATCTTAAAGGGTTAGTTAACTTCCTAAAGGGTACTATGATGCATTTTATGGCATTGAATTTTAGACCGTGATTTCGGCACCAGTAATTGGTCCATGCTAGACAGTTTTAGTGGTCTCTACCCTGTTAGTGCACCTCTGCAACTGCATAATAACATAGTTTCATACGATGTTGTTTTGGTATACAGTACCATCTTAAGTGTATACTGCAAACCAGATGGACATTTTTTTCACACAGTAAACATATTAATTTTGCAGATTTGCTATGGTGTTGTCTCAGAATCATGTTAACTGGTCATATTTTTCATGCATTATGCACTGCCTACTAACCCAACAAAGCTAGCCAGTAGATTAAATTAAAAAAGAGGTGTGATGTTCTTTCTACATTTGTCATCTCACATGAATCTAATTCATGCGTTTATGCTACCCTAGAAAAATTGAATCCCATGTTTTGTTTCCCATTATATAAGAATATGTCCTTGTGAAAAAGAATGAACCACAATATATTCACTAGATGTAAAAGTCTATGATTTGTGTCAAACAGTATGCCATACATTTGTTTGTGTGTGTGTGTTTGTGTGTGTGTGTGTGTGCACATACACATACAGACTGATCAACAGACAGATAGTGAGATCAACTGAAATATCCACAGAGGTTCCTCACTAAAAGAAAGCAGGGCATAAGTAAAATGCCCTGTGCAGACCGCCTCAAGACGCTATCCCTGTATTCTGTCTCCTACAGGCTTTTGAGGGGAGATCTATGCCTGACATACAGAGCATTGTCAGATCCTACTCTGATGGGCCTCCTGCATAACCACAAAACAAACAGCACTGGAATTACCTGTTCTAAAGACTTAAACCTTGCCTGTGATATAAATATGACATGCTGGAGAGATAGTTATGTATTCCAGAGACTACACCATCTATGAATCAGGCTCCCCATCCATGTAAAGTTCCTCCCTAACCCAATAAAGTATAATTTAGAAAATTGGATGGGGAATGGCAAATTCATCCCTGCTCTGGCACCTATATACCTAATGGACACAATCAACCTGTAAATGGTTCCTCTCCTAGGCCCCTTCTTGAAAATGTATCATCTCCTAAACCCCTGCTTACACTTATCAAGAATATCAGAACTTGTCAGAGATTTGTAATGCATGGCTAGCCCTGATATAAAAGGGTCTTGGGATCGTTAGCCTAGTAAACAGGTCTATATTATAACAATGAACAATCAGATGACTGAACATTGTTATATCAACCCCTAAATCTCAAATACTCAAAATATCGAACAACCAGAACAGTGATTTTTTTTTCCCCAGGGAAAAAAATCACTGTTCACAAAAAAAACAAAAAAAAAAAAAAACAAAAACAAAAAAAAAAACACAAAACACTAAACACCTCCCCTACTTAAATATACCAACTCGAAGATTGCACTACAGTGGAGGAAATGGCACAACCCGGATGGCTAGCCCAGTGATTTCTTTCCCTGGGAAAACATTTGCTGTTCCGGCCATTTGCTATTTTGCCGGTTCGACACTTAGTGTTCGAACTAACAGTGTTCGATCATCGGATCATTCGTTGAACTAAAGTAGACCCTAGTAAACACCTATGAACCACCTATGAATCTACTACTATAAATATATATATATATATATATATATATATATATATATATATATATATATATATATATATACAGATATAGATATATAGATGTACATATGTCGGTTACAAACAAGACGTTGAACCCAGAAAACTGCCAGCATGATCGATTGAAAATCAGCTGAACAAGCATGACAGTCAGTTGTTTTGTGTGAGACTGGCAGGTGTTTTGTATGAGAATGCAGTAAAGTTGGGATTGGGGCATTTCCCATTTACCCACTATAGTACAGTCTTGGAATTAAAATATCTATATAATTAGCAGGGGGAGTGGGGGTTGCTGATCAACAAATCATCTTTGATGAGTTGCCATTTGACACATGGAAATTTTGATGAATTGTCGTACACACACACACACACACACACACACATATATATATATATATATATATATATATATATATATATATATATATATACATTTGATGACTCCCTAATGAAATGTTGGCAATTGAAATGGCACATGCCAGTACTCTGAAAAAAAAAAAGAAAAAGATTGACTATTCTAGAGAAGAATGAATCTCAAACATTGCTTTCATCCTTTCCACTTATTTAATGCTAGGGGATCAAACCCCCCTGCACCTCCCTTTGTGGAAGGCAAGCCACTCACATCCACCAAACTTATGTATTCTAAATCCAAGATTGACATACCTCAGAGATAGGGGAATATTCAGAAAAATGACTATCTCGGACTTAGTAAGAATGTTTTTTGCCATTAAGTTTCCACATCACAGGACTGTCCTGATTACAAAATTAGATATATCAACTAAATTTGAAAGCTCCTTCTGTTGACTAACTTTCCTTAATCAGTTTATATCAAAATAACATTTAGTTGAAAAACAAACAAAAAAAAAAAAAAACACAAAACTAAATGCCTTTGCAGGTGGAAGCCCTTCTCACCCCCAAATAGCAATGGCACATCCACTGATTTTTAATTATACCAATTCTGAGAATACTCAGCAGTGTGGAAAAATTTAAACTTCCTTAATCCTGCCATCCTCCTATTTCAGAAACAATCAGTGCATGTGCAGAGATAAAACAGGAATCAACCATACGATTTGACCTTTCTTATTCAGACCCTGCACCTTGTGTTTGTAAGGCAAACACCTTAGCCATTAAGCCACCCTCCCAACCCCTCACGCACAACAATGCATGTATATATATATAATGTTAACCGTTCAGAATGCTGACTTTCATATGGTCGACACCATATGATCGACATTCCAAAAGACTGACATCCTGAAAATAGCACCATTTACCTACCAATAAACACAGTAAAACTGTGTTATGCAGGGGGGCAAGTCATCCTGCCCCCCTCACACCCCCTGCTACTTAAATATTCTCACTCTGAGTTCGCACTACAGTGCAGGAAAGGGGAATCTCCCAGTCCCGCACTGTAGTGGGATTTCTGCTATCATTTGTCGGCCTTTCAAACATTCGCTCATATGGCGTCAGCCATATGAGTTTCAAACATTTGAAAGTTCGAACAAATGAAGGGCTCCCATATATATTTATATATATATATATATATATATATATATATATATATCTATATATATCTATATATATACATATATATATATATATATATATATATATATATATATATATATATATATATATATATATATATATATATATATATATATATATATATATATATATATATATATATATATATATATATATATATATATATATATATATATATATATTCCCAGATATGCTCAGAATTAGTTCAAAATGATGTGAAAATTACTGAACCTACACACATTGCCAACATACTGGCTGACAGGTTCAGTGCAAACTCCCCAAAAGGAGAGATATCTATTCCAGAGGATTGTAGCCCCCCCAAACATCTCCAACGCCCAGGTGAGAACTGCCCTCACTAAGGCAAAAAACACAGCATCCATGGGACTGGATGGTGTCCCCGGCTGTGTGCTTCACGAACTCAACGAGGAATTAAACCCACAGTTAGGACAGCTGTTTAATCTTAGCCTCACCTCAGGATACACTGCCAAGGAGTGGCACACGGCGACTGTGGTCCCACTTCATAAGGGCGGTGCCTCCACAGACCCTGGAAATTACCGCCCCATTAGCTTGACAAGCCTTATCTGCAAAGCCATGGAGAGGATCATAATGGAACTCATAAATAAAGACATAGGGAACTTGCAAACTTTGGATCCAACCCAGTTTGGCTTTGTCAAAGGCAGATCCTGCCTCTTAAACTTGGTTGACTTTTCGAGACAGTCACCAAGGCCATTGATGAGGAAAGGCAGTCCATACAGCCTACCTCGACCTGGCAAAGGCCTTCGACACAATACCCCACTCAGGTATCATCGAAAAACTCATCAGTTTGAATGTAAACCCATACATCACAAGATGGGTTGCAAACTGGCTAAGTGACAGAACCCACAGGGTCAGAGTTGCTGGAGCCATGTCAGACTCAAAGCCTGTCACAAGTGGTGTCCCACAGGGCTCAGTCCTGGGTCCACTCTTGTTCGGCATCTACTTTTCTGAAGTACAAGCAAACACAGGAGGGTTATGGCTGACAAAGTTTGCAGATGACTGCAAACTGGGCGCCATAGTCGAAAACACATCTGACACAGATATCCTCCAGAAGGGCCTCACAGAAACGGATAACTGGTGCCAGAGCCATGGCCTGAAGTTAAACGCCAAAAAATGCATAGTCATACCCTTTGGGAAAAACAAGGTTACCCCTAGCTACCATATAGGTGGCAATCCACTGAGCACAGAAAATGTCATCAGGGATCTGGGGACCCAGGTTGACAGTAGCCTTTTCGCTTGACACTCATGTTGCTAAAGTAGTTAGGAAAACCTTCTATATCGCCCACCTGATCATGAAGGGATTCACATCTAGATCAAGGGAGGTCATCGTCCCCCTGTACTCATCACTCATTAGACCTATGATTGAGTACAATGCCCTGTTCGGAATGTATCTGACCAGACACCTGCTGCAGCTTGAAAGGCCCCAAACGTTCCTCACCAAAAGGATAAAGGGTCTCAAAAATATGTCTTATGCTGCCCGACTGAAAGAACTCCAGCTCTATTCAGTCTCATACCGCTTGCTCAGAGGTGACCTGTGCCTGACATATAAGGCCATGTCAAACCCAGATTTGATGAATATGCTTCACCTCAAAAAATCTAGATCCCTCAGAACCACAAGGGCGGGAGACTTAAACCTTGACACGGTTATAAATAGAACGTGCTGGAGGGACAGATTCATCACCCAGAGACTCCCTATGCTGTGGAACAAAATCCCGGTACATGTGAGGCAGAGCACCTCTCTGGCCTTGTTCAAGAGGAATCTTGACCAATGGATGGGAGATTGCAGATATACCCCAGGGATTACTTCAGTGTCACTGCTTGACAGAGGCACAGCAAAATGATAGGCATAGTTTTTATTCAAACTAAAGGGGTGGCGAAAGCCACATAACTATGGGCTAGGCTTATAAATGCCCTTGGGCAGATAGCCTAGTATGAACCTATGAACCTATGAACCTATATATATATATATATATATATATATATATATATATATATATATATATATATATATATATGTGTGTGTGTGTGTGTGTGTGTGTGCGTGCGTGTGTGTGTGTATATATATATATATATATATATATATATATATATATATATATATATATATATGTATAGACACTCTGCTCTGCAGTAATCTTTGCATGTATTACAAAGATTTTGTATATATATTTTGTATATTTAGTTAGGTTATTCTGCTGATCAAGATCCCTCTAGGTCTTTGTTCCTTTTTCATGAGGTGTGTATGTGGTAATCATCCTGACAGGTATAATTTGATCAAGATGCTAGGCAAATTTAGTGTTTAATCTTGATTATGGTTCACACAGTGAGTCTAGAGGTTTTGTTTATATTTGCTTTGTAAGATGGTGACGGCTTGCCATTTCTGCAATTATGTCTACTAGTACTATAGAAATAGCACATCCAGCATTGTCATTTCCCAATACTAGTACTATACTTTGTTGGTTGCATCACATCTGTAGCAATGTCTTTTTATGTGATACATTAATCATGATTCTCTTTTCCACGTAGTTAGGATGTCAATAATAGGTTTCATGTGCTTATAAGTCTCTGATAGTTACATTATCTCTGCTGTTCCTGCAAGTCATAATATAGCTTTTATTTGAAAATGACAACTGTGGAAAAAAAGAATAGATTAAGTATGCAATGCAAAACATCACTAACATATGTACTTTTTTAAATCCTCAGTCAGTTATAATCTAAAAAGCTTCAACCAACTGTGCAGTATATGATTTTTTTTTTTTTTAGAGATCAATACATAATTATCGGTAGTTTTGATAACTCTGTGCAGTTATCAGACACAGGGAATAACATTGTTGGATGAACTCAGACTGTTTTTTCATTGCTGAGATCAGGCCCAGACTCACATCTCTTCTTATTCACTGTCTCTGATTTACAAGCATCTAGAGAATTAAAAAGGTGAAAGGTTAAACTGTACCTGGCCAGTAGGATTTGTTAGGAATCACAGCTAAAGAAAAGTAAGTCATTGTAGGCAATAACATTCTAACAGATCAATGAATTAACTTCTGACATCGCTCTTAACAAATATTTCTCCCTTTTGTAGCTCTTGATGGGGAAATATTGTGACTAAACATTAGCATAAGAATAGATGATGTTTCACTTGATGTATACATTTTTCTTTGTTGTAGCTGACTGAAATTATATTACTATTTGATCATAGATTATAAGTGTACAAATATACTGCTTTAGTACATGACATCAATGTCCATCAGATTACTTATCAGAAACAGAACTACTTAACAAAAGTGAGGTGGAGACAAACTAGTTTCTGGGTATTTCACATTATGCACCTACTAAATACACATCAGAGAGAGATGGCTATTGTACCCAGCCCACAGTCACCTTTCAAACTGATGCTTTGTTGAAGATGGGTATACAGCTTTTTTAACAGAATTAGTCACTGTGGACATCACAAATGCTTTTTGTTTCCATGAGAACAGCAATCTATTTGTAAAACCTGCAAAGGAAAAGTTACAGAAATAAAATATAGTGCAGGCCAAGAATTATATACATTAAAAGAAATTTGAAATAATAGCTATACATTGTAGTATGTTGATTTTTGCATACAGTTTGTTCATCGACAGTTTTGTTCAGTCTGTTTAGTTGAATGCCATTTATGTGA
Organism: Protopterus annectens; assembly: GCF_019279795.1. Classification (NCBI taxonomy): domain Eukaryota; kingdom Metazoa; phylum Chordata; order Ceratodontiformes; family Protopteridae; genus Protopterus; species Protopterus annectens. Next base: position 803,193,102 of record NC_056728.1, on the reverse strand, counting down.
ATGTTGCACTGAGCAGGAATTTTATGTCTCCAGATGTTGTAATAAACAATAGTCAATGCTGTGGTATAGAAGGATAATGCCTTGACTAGAGAACAGGCAACCTGGTTTCAATTATGATTATCTTTTCCAGGCCTTCAGCAACTGAAGTACCGGTGAGAGGTGGATGAGGTTCTCCATCCTGGTTGGGCAAGTGTGCACTCAGGTAGGCTTCATGATCTTAATCTCTAATATGGGTTGGGGTCACATAATGGACATTGTGCTTAAGACAGTGAATGCATTGGCTGAGTTGCTATTGAGGCAGGATGACAGGCCAACATGCTCCACTGCATATGCAGATCTGCATATTACAAGTACATGCAAGAAGCTAGGGCATGGGAATACATCCCTAAGCAGCAATATGGTGCTGTCCCAGGTACATGTCTCCTCACGTGTTCTAAGCATCCATTAAAGTTAGTTTGGTGGAGGAAAGGAGACCTGGGAGATGAGGATAGACCTTGGATAGCTGATGAGCATTTGCAGGGAGCCAAAAAGAGTAAAACAAGTGTCACACTGAAAAACAAAACAAAAAAAAATCACCTTGCAGAATAGTACTGCTGTAATACTTGTAGAGAAGGGAAACTTTCAGAGTCAGAGTTGTATATGGATTTCAGCTGAAATATAGTGTTTTGAATAATATTAAAGGAAAAGGTTAGTGTTAAGATTATAGTTAGGATTAGTTTCAGGTTCTGAGTTAAAGTTTAGTGACAACATTATGTTTAAACTCAGAGTAAGGGTTGGATATAGGATTAGGTTGAGATTTAGTTTTTGGGCAAGGGACAAGTTTATGGTTTGCTGAGGGTTAGGTTTTAGGTTGAGGTTAGCATTTTTAAGAATGTAGTTATTGTTTTTGATATCAGTGGTGTGGGTAGTTTGTGGTCCTGAGTATGTACTGTGGAAAATCCTGTGTATCAGTGTGTTCTCACATTTTTAATTATCTTATTTGTCGATAAAAAAGTTATCATTTTTGGGATTCAAACCTGTAGCTTACAAAATGTTTCTGTTTGAGCAGATGTGGTAGAATTTTTCTACATATGCCTTCTTTCTTGACAATGTGATGTCATTCCAGAGTCTGTATTAATTCTGTTCATGTTTAATATTTGATTAAAGAAGTGATGTTAACCTGAGATTAATGTGGATTAGGTTCAGTGATGATGTCAACAGTAAATTAATACAATTGAAATTATGCTAATTGGCATTCTGTGAAAACTTGTCATAATCTTCTTTTCTCTTGTCACTTGTCAGAATTAGTGGTACCAGCAGTAATAACACAGAAATATGGGTTATATAGTAGCTAGGGACCTTTTGGTCCCATTGGTCTCTCCATGTCTCCTATGTTTGGATAAACTACAGATCCTAGTTAGTCAAAAAATAACTTATTCCAGGCAGCACAATTGCCTTATTACTGTCTTTTGCATTCTTGAATTCTGTCACTACTTCAATTGCTACATTATAATGTAAAAATATGAATTACAAAGTAGTGGTAAAATAATCAGTATTTTATATGTAATAGGCCTTTTAATCTGAAAATTGTGAATGCTTCTGAATAGTAAATAAATGTGGCAACATCACCATTATGAATCACAAGAAGTTTGTTAAAATATGAGTGGGTATTCTCAATAATGGACAAGATTATCAGGAAAAACTAAAAGTCACTTCTTGGTTTTAATGAGGAAATGAGGTATTAGTTAATTAGAAGACTTAGTTAGGTCAGATTTGGTTGTTTCACTTGATCACTGTTTAATTTTTGAAAATGAAGTTGGTTTAGCTACAGATCGATATCATTTTAGTTTGAGTTTATGTTGTGTTCAGAATAAAGTAGAGTGTAGATGTTTTTGTTCATTTTGTGGACAGCCTTGTTTTCATGTTGGATGGCGGACATTAATGAAGGATAAGTATTTACTTTTAATAATCTGGCTAGAGGTTTTGAAGTGGTGTGGACTCACTCAGAATACTTTACAAGACATCTAGTTTCATGCCATGAAACTTGACTGAGTATAAGAATGTAGTTCCTTTCTTGTTTCTGTAATATGCACATTAATATTCGTATTAGACTGAATGGATAACTTGATTTCTAGTTCCATAAGTCTAAGTTTAATTTCTGCCTCTCTTTGACTGCATTGCTTTTGTAGAAAGTTGCTTTGATTAGCAGACCCCTAATGTGAGATTTCAAAGCTGCCCTCTGAATATCAAAGTGAATATAATTACTATCTGCATTTTTTAAGGATAAAATGTCAATTATCACATATTTTGTATTGAGCAAAGATGACATGCATGTACAGTTACAAGGTTTAAAATTATTTTCTAAACATGACAAGCAATCTAGTTCTTAAACAATTCTGGAGTAATCCAAGAGGATCCTGGGATCATGACAATTTTTTTATTGAGTCCAAAAATAGCTAGAAATCAGGAAAAAATCTATCTTGGACCATATTTAATGACAGAGAGTTGTAAGTATAATTAAAACTTAACAAACTGTTTGGTAGCTAAATGTGGATCTATTAAAGTCAGAATTATAGATCAGATCCAGAATGGCAGACAAAGCTTTAAATTTACAAGACTTAAGATTAATGGTTCTATCTCTTAGGGGATCGATGACAAAATTAAAATTCTAGTATCCTTCTAATACACACACACACACACACACACACACACACACACACACACACATATATATATATATATATATATATATATATATATATATATATATATATAAAACAACAGTTACTAAATTTGTTTAATAAGTGATGTATATTTATAACAGATTCATGCTGTTTAAAGCATTGACCATATAATTTTAAGAATAAAATTAGCCTATCATATATGCTATTCTTACAAAGAATGTAGCACCACCTCAACTTAGGACAAAACCAGACTCTGTCCTATTATCTATCTATCTATCTATCTATCTATCTATCTATCTATCTATCTATCTATCTATCTATCTATTCTGAAATTATGGTCTCATTAAAGTGGCCATGTTAGTGACAAAAGTTACTATATTTGCTACCCACATTTGTTTGATTTGCAACAATTGTTCATTTGCCATTTGGTTTACTTGGATAAAATGTATATTAGGTCTTGTGTAATAGATCGACAAATTTATTTTTTACTCTGATGGATACCTTTGACATTCCATGATTCAACTATCCATATCATATAACAGATTTCCAAAAAGATATATGCATAACTGAATTAAAATGAATAGAAACAGAGTTATTGTAATAAAGAATCATGGTCTGTTTCATTAGGATATGGCTTGTTACTAGTAGGTGAGGGTCATAGTATATGAGCATCTGACTCATAACTCTTCCATACAAACCTGCAGGCCTGATCCCTAATTGTGAAGAGCAAACAAGGTAAAACAAGTAAGGAGAAGCAATTGGGAATAATGTAAAAAGCTAAAGCTCACACATATTAAAATAGGATATAAAACAAAACATTAGTTTGCACAGAAATATAAGAACATGCAGCCAAAAACAGAGCAACAACATAATTGCAACAAAATCATATCCCATATAGCTAAAGTAGCAAAGTACAGTAGTGGTATATTTATGTATAATTTAAAAACAATGAAGTATAAATAGTGTCTTTAGTATTCCAAAAGAAGGTGTAAGTTAGTTATAAACAAGAAAAAAGAAAAAACAAGTATAGTATTTGGCATGAGTCTATAAGACAATATGGAAAGAGCTGTTAAAAGGCAGAAAGAAAATAAAAAAAAGGTTTATGTTATTAGAACATATAAGTGTTACAATGTCTTGTTCTAAATAATATCAGCCAAGGATATCTATCCAGAGTGAAGTATAACAGCACCTAGAAAAACATAATACTAGCAAATTGACCATCTATGCATACGTTATGAAAACCTTCCAAAGACAGTTTTTTGAAGTCAACAAAAAGAAAGAAAAATGAAACATTCACAATCTTTCGCAATAAATGACATTATAAAGACTATTAAGACCTTAAAAATGGTAAGGCCTCTGGCCTTAATGGGTTTTGGTCTGAATTTTATAAATGCTTTATGCCTGACCTTGCCAAAATTCATTTAAAATTATTTAATTCCTTCTATGCAAATGCATTTTTGGATCTTTATTTAAATGGTTCCACAACTATCCATATTCCAAAATCAAATCTAGATCCCAATGACCCTAACAGCTACCATAAATTATAGGCCAATATTCTTAATCAATGTAAACCAAAAAATCTATGCCACCTCATTATCTAACAGACTCAAGAATATTCTTCCTTCAATAATCTCTACTTTTCAATCGGGATTCCTGAAAACTTGACAGATCAGTGATTCAGTGATTATACCCTTGCATGTGAATCCTTACTAATTCTTAGTGTTAAGACTAAACATAACTACTTTGTTTTAGCCACTGAAACCTCTAAATCCTTTGATTGGATGAATCTAAATTTCACCTATACTCTTACGTGACATTGGAGTTTTCCTGTAAATTTTAATAAAACCTATACAGGATTTGCATTTCAATGCTTACACTCAGATTTCAATCAATAAGGTTTTATCTAAATCCATTCATATCTTTAATGGTGCCAGGCAAGGATGTCCCCTTTCTCTATATAGATTCAGTCTTTATGAGGGACCTTTATTTATGTCAGCCATCCCAAAATCCTTGTACTGTATCCCTAAATTCAACAGCACTCTTATTCCTGTAACAACTTTTACTGATATTAACATACCCTTTACTGTATTAACCTCAGACATTCCTAAAAGTTTAAACCAGATTGATATATATTCAAACTTCTCAAAGTATAAACCTAACTTCCATAAATCTACAATTTTGCCTTTGGATGGGATATTCTGCAATGATATTAGAATTAAGTCTTCTCTGAAGTATATAGATATTATATTTAACCAAGATTCAAT